>NC_067398.1:524148676-524467843 GCF_016432865.1 Antechinus flavipes | reverse complement strand
ATGATGTATTGACTTGCATGTAAATTGTATTTGTGAGGCAGACTTGCACAAAGTTTTCAGCTTCATTCTCTTTTCCAGAGTCACAGAAGTCCAGTGGCAAGACAAAAGACAGGACAACTGATAACGCCCAGGATGCAATGAATAACCTTGGTGTCTGATATCTAACCAAGCTTAAAGCACTCCATAGTAGCTCCTTCAGTTGCCTTCATGGCCATTGGAGCAAACTGTTCTCATCTCATCTACACACTCCACTGGGGAAAGTCTTTATTGCTTGGGGTAGATACCAACAGATTTGTGGTCAGTCACTCAATCTGGTTTAACCTGTTTGTTAATCAGTTTATCAGAATCAGGCCACCGCACATGCTTACAGCTTCGTGGAGCCACAGGTGAGTGTTGAATACCAGGTGAACAAAAGTAATTGAGGAGTCCAGAAAAGAGCTCAGCAAGCCCACATCCCAGAGGGGCTAGTACTCTTTGAGCAGCTTGATTGGGTCACTGAAAATTTAATTGATTTGTCCAGGGTTATATAATCAGAAGAGGGACTTAAATTCAAATCTTTCTGATTGTAAGACCCTCTTCCTATATACAATATTGCTTGCCCAATGTATAAAGAATATATATAAAATTTCAAAATGAAAGTACATTATTTTCAGCTAAGTATGGGAACTATGGGTTACAACCTCTCTATGCCTTCATTTCTTCATCTATAAAATTAGGGGGTCAAACTACATGATCTCTTTGTTCTCTTCCAGTTCCAGTTCCAATATTCAGAGATCCATTGACTAAAGTTTCAGAAGCAGTCAGTTTCAGGAATTCCCTGGCTCAGATCCTTATTTGTTCAAATTCTGCTCTCTACTAGTAATTGGAACAAATATAATGAACTTTCTATATATTAGCCCTTCAAATATTTAAAAATGGCTATGATATCCTGGAGGGGAAGTTAAGTGGCTCAGTGGATAAAGCACTGGGCCTGGAGTCAGAAAGACTTGAGTGAGAAAGAGTGGCAAACCACTTTAGAATCTTTGCCAAGAAAATCCCATGGGCAGTATGTTCTAATGAGTCGTCAAGTATCACCCACAACTGAACAATAACAATGATGTCCCAGACTTCTATATCTCAGGACTTTTGGATTCCACATTTCTTGAACTGGTGAAATCAAGACTGGTCTAGCTTTTTGTTAGTTTTATAAGTTCTCTATGGTGTATACATGTGAGATGGGGTAATGTTCACATCACTTTATTAATATTCATAATTTTGTCCAAATTCAGGCCTCCATGTCACCTCTTGGCCATCTTTATATTATGTTGTCCTTATACTATCACTACCACCCCCTTTTGAATGTAAACTCCTTGGTGATAGGGACTACTGTTCTTGTTCATTTTTTTTATTTCCAGTGCTTAATACAGTGCCTATCATCTCAGTCACAAAGTGGTTCAAGCATTGGGCCTGAAGTTAGGAAATCCTGGATTCAAATCAGGTCTCAAATACTTCCTAACTGTATGACCCTGTATGTCATTTAACTTCTCTATGCCTCAGTTTCCTTATTTATAAAATGTGTATAATAACATTTTCCCTACCTCACAGAAAACACTTAATAAAGGCATATTATTCTATCATAATCTATAACTGAAAGTCATATTGAGGAAGACTGAAAGTCTCATCCTGAAATTCAGGCTAAAATTTCACCCTCAGAACATTATGGAATTATGTTTTGTTCCCCTTTTTAAGATTTTCATCAAAATAAACTTTTTATACGGTGAATGTGGATTTCTTATGCTAACACTTCTAAGGTGGCTCCATAAGCAAGAACATCAGCATTAGCTGTCAAATACCAAGGATTTACCTAAACAGTCTACCCAGGGGAAAGGACCACATTTTGTTGTATTCATTTCTTCACTAAATTCTTAGTTAGCTGGTTGTGCATGGTGTGAAGGTGACTTTGATGTGTCTAAGGCTAGGCAGAGAGATATAACCACTGATAAGTCCTGTGAGTTAGGCAAACTTTCCATCTGTACCCAGGGCCAGGCTCAGTGTCTATTGTTCATAAACTAGTAATTCTCTTACAATTAGAGAGGCTCATCAACAGGAGATGGATCACCTGGAGATGAATTGTATTGGACATAGCTACTCAAATCAAAAAAGGAAATGCCCACAAAGTTGAAATCATAGATCATTAAAAAAATAAAATAAAAATAAGTAATTTTCCCCTAGCTGACTCAGAAATGGATTGAATAAATACTGAAATACTTTTTTTAATGTCTAAGATCTCAGGAAAAATCCACTGAGGCTCTAATTAATAGCAGTTTAACTCAACAGAAGTTTCCAACTCAGATGTATGACCTCTGCATTTCATTCTAGTTCTAAATCTATGATCCTATGATCCCAATTTAATTTATTCTTCTGGATGCCATATATCCTGGTGATGAGGCCTTTGCAATCACTTACAAATTTTATAAGCCCTTACATAGTAACTATACCCCGAGTTTCCAGGATCTTTAAAGTCAATGATAATAGTTACAATTTATAGGTTGAATGGCTCTGTTAAAATACATATAGAAGGGATGGATTCTGCTAGCTATCTTCTAAAGGAAAGTGAAAATTAATTCAAAGGAAAGGTGGTATATTCTATAATTTATTTCATCATTATTTTCCCCTCAGACCACTCCACTATATAGCTTCAGTTTTTATAATTCTTGACTTAGGTATAAAATGATACTGGATTCCTAGGACAGCACAGAGTAAAAGCAGTTTCCTAAAACTCTCATTCTGGCCTCAGGCACTTTACAGCAGTCTGTGGCCAGAAGAAAGCTCAAAGAAATCATTTAAATCATCAGGCAGGAAACACTTTCTCACATGAAAACACAGTGGGGTTAGAAGTTTGCTTTTTACCACTGAACACTTTCTATCTAGTTTCAAAGGAGAGAGAATTTGCCTATTTAAGATGAAAGATTCAGGACAGTACAGTATTTCTTTTTAAGAATCAATATTGATGGGGAGGCAGAGAAAAAATGGCAGAGTAGTCAGAAACTTGGATGACCTTTCCCCAAAACCCCTCCAAAAATCTTTAAATAATGACTCTAAACAAATTCTAGAGTGGCAGAACCCACAAAAAGACAGAGTAAAATTTTCTAACCCAACCTAGAAGGCTGGCACAAAAAGGAAAATGACATAAGCAGTGGCAGTTTCCAGACCCCTCAGCCCAAAATGGTCAGGGGATTGAAAAATAGGTCCAACAAAGATTTACAGGAGTCCCCTTGCTGACACAAGAAAATCCATATATCCAGTACAATTTATCTCTTAGTGTCCCAACTTCTTTTGATGAGCCTTTCTGATTGTAAGTCTCCTAGATTATGGACAATAGGGCAGAATTCTGTTGTATTTCTTATACTTGGATCTGACTCAAAGTCCTGGGTATGTATGAAATCATAGTAAGAGACCAATTTTCAATCTTGGTACTCAAATCAGACTAGCAGATTCTCAATTATTATAGATGATGTCTGTTTTGTAGTTTTTAATACTTAAATGCATGATGAAGCTTTATTTCAAATTTATTAAGTAGTTCACTTGTCCTTAAAGAACTGGTCTTTCTGACCAGTATCTGGTTTCAAGTACACTCCTGGCAATAATTGTTGACTAATATTCAGAGATATTTTCTAGTAAAAAGTGTACATATCTGATGAATTCAAGAGGAAGACTGGAACTGGATCTATAGATCTGGCAGTTATCTGCATGGAAATGTCAATTAAAGCCATGGGAGATAATGATCTCTCCACTAATGTAATTTTATAATAACAGAGAAAAGAAGAAGCAAGACAGCCATGAAAAACAACCCCCTATAAAAAATTCTAATCTTGCAAAACAGAAGGGTCTTTTACTTTGCTTTTTTTTTTTTTTTTTTTAAACAACATTAACATCCAACATACATATACTTGAACAGAATTACATGTAGCAGGGAGGTTCTAATCAAGTTTTTGGTAATGGACTTATTCCCCTCCCTTTTCCTGATACATCCAACTCAATCATTCCAAGGCAGTTCACTAGAAGTCCTTGACCTAGTCTGTCCTATATTTCTCTGCATTTTGCCACCATTTGACACAAGGAAGAAAAAAAAAAGAATTTGTCTATGTCCTTCCATTATTTTACATATCCTTGTTACTCCAGGGATATTATCTTCCCTGAATTTCAATCATGTAGTTTGGGGAAATTATCTTTGACAGTTTCATTTCCTTCAGTTTCATATCCAAATTGTTATTAAATATTGAACTTAGTTCCATATCTTTTATTATATCTCAACCAATTTCTCTTTAGTTGAAGAACTAAAACTTTCATTAGTCAATTCTCACTCAAGCTTTTCAGTGGAAATTGGGCTTGACTTTTCAGAAAAATCAATCAACAAATATTTATTAAACACCTACTACATGCTAGGCATTGTCAAATCCTAAAGTTGATATAAGCAACTAATTTCTTAGGGTTTATTTCTTCATCTGCAAAATGAAGACAAAAATACTTTCACTATCCACTTCACAGGGCTGTTGTGAAGAAATTGCTTTATAAATTGTAAAGTTATATTAAAAACAAAAGTTGATAATGTGTGTGTTGATATATGCATATACTGATATATGTAATATTTGTCCCTTCCCATCTTCTCTTATCTTTCACTATCTTGTCTTAAAGTCATTCTGAATATTACTTCCATCATGAATGGACATGACAGTTATATTATTTTAAACTGGACTTGGGAGTCCATTGGTATACAGAACTCCCTGTGAGAAAATTTCTTCTACCAATGACCAGCTTGCAAAGATAAATCAAATACATAAGAAATATAAAAAAAATTCATCACAGATAGTTGTCAGTGTTCTGCCTCAGATGCCTTTTATTGTTTCTCTCAAATGAAAAACAATCTGTCCAAGTTTTTGAGGCATGTCAACTTTCAGCCTCAATTTTTCTTACACCTTTTTACATTCTCATCTTCATGAAGAATAAGCTATCTTAGTAGGACTTACATTTTTTGCATCATGGACCTGGTGAAACTTACAGTTCCTTCTCAAAAAAAGGTTTTGTTTTTGGTTTTTTGGTTTTAATTCATAAATGAAGAAAATATTACTTTCAGTTAAAAGTTAATAAAAAGGATAAAGGGTTTTCCTCCCATCCAATTGATGACTCCCTAAAATCTATCTAGCAACCTTTTAGAATAATAAGAAACTGAGATAAAGGATTCTTATTCTAAATGAAGATGTCCTACTGTCCCCAAGGTATCTATCTCTCCTCATGGACCTAATTTAGTCAGAAGCTATCAAAGCAGAACCATAATGATGTTTGGGTCAGAAGTGTCAAACATGTTGTGGTCTGTAATACTCAAATACTTAAAAAATGTGGAAACTAGATTAAAATGTAATTGTGAAACAATAAAATAAGTCAAAATATAATAAAACATAGCACTACATTTTAAAATTAGGTCAATATATAGCCCACAGGAATTCTTACAAATAGATTAGTGTCTCCCATTTCTATACCATTAATCTAGGCTACTGAACAATCATTTTCTAAGAAATCTAGTTCTGCTAAATGTCACTCAAGGTCACACTATCCCAGAGGCATTTTCCTGAAGAAAAGTTTGGCTCACCTCTTTTGCAGAAAAAAAGCAAGCTCTAGTATCCTAATACTTTCTCCTAATCCTGCTCCTAAATCTCTATTCCTTTATTTGGGTCAAAATTCATATATATGTAATAAGATTGAAGGAACTCTTTTCTATGTCTCCTTTGTTGTCTCTCATCATCTCCCGGCTCTATTAAAATGACTGTTTCTCAATATCTATCTTGGGTTCTCTTTTCTTTCTATAATTCTTCCCTTAGTAATCTCTGGGGCAATCTGGTCTGGAGTAACAGTCAAAAGAAATAGGACTCTGTAGACTAAGAATGTTCAGTGGTAATCAGCTAACATCTCAAATTTATCACCTTTGGCAGGACCAGAAACAGCTCCTAACAGTGGATAAAATGCTAAAGTCAGAAAGTGTTGGAAAGAGCTTTGTTCAAATTGAGCCTCAGACACTTACTAGCAGTGTGACTGATCAACTCATTTAACTTCTGTTTTCCTTAGTTTCCCTAACTATAAAATGAAGCTAATAATAGCACTTAATTCTCAGGGTGGTTGTGAGGATCAAATTAGATAACATTATTAAACTACTGAGCACAATATCTAACATATAGAAAATGCTTTATAAATGCTTATTTCCTTCCAGCCTGACTGTCTTTTTAATTCTCTTCCTTCTTTTTTTATTTCCTTCTTTCCTTCTTGCCTTTCTTGCTTCCTTGCTTGCTTTCTTCCTTTCTTCTTTCTTTCCTTTTTTTCCCCCTTCTTCCCTCTCTCCCTCCCTTCTTTCCTTTGAAGGGCATTCATTTTCATTGGAAGTAATTTGTTCTCATGAAGGTACAATTATAAAAACACACAAGAAAAGTTAGGAATTGTTTTCCAACATACCTTTTCAATCTTCCCAAATACAGAGAACATGCCCAAGTTTGCATCATCAGAACAGCACTTTTTTTTAGCTTTTTATTTTCAAAATACATGTATAGATAGCTTTCAACATTCACCTTTGCAAAACCTTGTGTTGCAATTTTTTCTCCCAGCCTTCCCCATCCCCTCCCTTAGACTGCAAGTAATCCAATATATTTTAAACATGTGCAATTCTTCTAAACATATTTCCACAATTATCATGCTACACAAGAAAAATCAGATTTTAAAAAAAGGAAAAAATAAGAAAGAAAACAAAAAGCAAGCAAACAACAACAAAAAAAGTAAAAATACTATGTTGTGATCCATACTCAGTTGCCACAATCCCTTCTCTGGATGCAGATGGCTCTTTCTATCACAAGTCCACTGCAACTGATCTGAATCACCTTGCTGTTGAAATGAGCCATGTCCATCATAATTGATTATCACATAATCTTCCTGTTATTTACTAACTTCACTTAGCATCAGTTCATGTAAGTCTTTCCATGCCTTTCTGAAATCACCCTGCTGATTATTTTTATATAACAATTATATTCCATAATATTCATATACTATTACTTATTCAGCCATTCTCCAATTGATGGGCATCCACTCACTTTCAAGTTTCTTGCCACTACAAAAGACCTGCTACAAACATTTTCGCACATATGAGTCCTTTTCCCTTTTTTTAATGATTTCTTTGGGATACAGACCCAGTAGAGACATTGCTGGATTAAAGGGCACACACAGTTTGATAGCCCTTTGGGCATAGTTCCATATTGCTTGTTGGATCAATCAGTTCACAACTCTACCAACAACGTATTAGTGTTCCAGTTTTCCCACATCCTCTCCAACATTCATCATTATCTGTTCCTGTCTTGATCAATAATGATTTAGAACATTTTTTCATATGACTACAAATGGTTTTAATTTCTTCATCTGAAAATCTTCATATTCTTTGACCATTTATCAGTCGGAGAATGCCTTATATTCTTATACATTTAAGTCAATTTTCTATATATTTTAGAAATGATGCCTTCATCAGAACCCTTGAATATAAAAACTTTTCACCAGTTTTCTGCTTCCCTTCTAATCTTGTCTGCATTGGTTTTGTTTGTATAAAAACTTTTTAGCCTAATATAATCAAAATTATCTATTTTGCATTTCATAATGTACTCTAGTTCTTCTTTGTCCACAAATTACTTCCTTGCCCACAGATCTGAGAGATAGACTATCCTTTGTTCTTCTAATTTCAACACAGAATTTTTGAACCCTATCTCATCTCCCTGCCATAGGGAGGCATATGATGTTAGAGGACCTCAGATGTTTATCATGTATACATTTTTTTTTAATTGTATGCAGGGAGGCATTTGATGCATTGAAAATAGAGTTGGACTTGTAGTCAGAGAACCTGGGTTCTACCATTCACTGTTTATGTGACCTTCCCAGACTTCAGGTTTCATCTCTGAAAAATGAAGAGATTGGACTAGATGGCCCATCAAGTCTATTCCAGCTATAAACCTATGATCCTACTACTTATATTTCACTATAAGATTATTAACTAAATTTGTAGTATGATGATGATGATAACATTTATATAGTGCTTTAGATTTGCAAAGCACTTTAAAAATATAAATCTTCCCAACAATCCTGGGAGGTATGTGATATTATTTACCTCTTTTATAGATGAGAAAACTGAGTTAGCAGCTTGTGATTTGCTCAAGGTCACAAAACTAGTAAATGTCTAAGGTCAGATTTCAACTCAGGTTTTTCCTACTCTAGGCTTCCCCTCTCTGCTGCACTACCAGTACTGAGAGTAAAAGAGGGAGAGAGAGATTAATTTTTGATGTGACAAAAAAAAAAAAAAAAAAAACTTTCTTATAATTAGAACTATCAAAAAGTAGAAAGGAAAGAAATTGGACTTGTGCCATTTAGCTCTAGAGGGCAAGATTAAGAGCAATGGATTGAACTGGCAAGAAGCTAATGTAGACTTGATATCAGTAAATGTTTTTCTAACAATTAGAACTTTTTATAAGTGGAATGGACTTCCTCAGTATATTGTGGGGTCTGCCACACTAGAAACTTAAAAGTAAACTTGATGCCCACTTGTGGAAGTATTGAAGTGGATTTGCTTTTTCTGGAAACAGATCATATAGCATCTGATGGCCCCATCAATTATGAAGTTATGAAGTTCTTGAATTCTGTGACCATGGCCAACTCTTTCTGCCTATTAGAAAAAAAAAAGTGACCTCCTTGACTCAGCAAATAATAGTCTAGAATGATTGGTTTAATCTATTCACTTTAGTACCACTCCTTTACCCAGTCTACATTTTCAATTGTTTTACATTTCACCATTCTATTTTCCTACTGCTAACACCCCAATCCAACACATCCTAACACTAATCTTCAATTTACAGTGATTTTAAACTTAAGAAAAATGAATGTTCTAAAGCCATCAGGAAGCATTAATTAAGCATTAATTAATGTAATAGGAATAAATTAGAACCTTTCCTAATAAGATCAAGGATGAAAAAAGATGCCCATCATCAGCAATGTTATTCAGTATTGTACTAGAAAGGTTAGCAATGGTAATGAGTAGAAAAATAAATTGAAGGAATTAGAATAAGCAATGAAAAAAGAATTGCAGATGATCTGATGCTATACTTACAGAATCCTAAACAATTAAGTAATAAAGTACTTGAAATTAACAATTATAGCAAAGTTTCAGGATATAAAATAAATCCACATAAATCATCATCAATTCTGTATAACCAAGAAATTTCAGGAACAAGAAAAAAACAAAAGTTCCATTTAAAATAACTGTAAACAAAATAAAATATAAACAATATAAAAGACAAACCCAGGAGCTATATGAACAAAATTTCATAACATTTTTCAAACAAATAAACAACTAGAAAAATATTAATTGCTGATGGGTAGGCCAAGCCAATGTTACAAAAATTACATATAATAAAAAGAATATGTCTGTCTAACGTAATTTACCTATTCAGTGCCATAGCCAAATTATGAAAAAATTATTTTATAGAGCTAGAAAGAACACCAACAAAATTCATCTGAAAGAACAAAAGGTCAAAAATAAAAAGAGAAGTGATTTTTTAAAAATACAAAGGAAAGTGGCATAGCAATACTAGATTTTAAACTGTATTATTAAGTATTAAATCATCAGAATTATCTGGTATTGGCTAAGAAATAAAGCAGTAGATCAGTGGAACTGTATAAAAACTTTTTAACTTGATAAAATTAAAATTTATCTATTTGGTGTTTGATAATGAGTTCCAATTCTTCATAAATTCCTTCCTTCTTCACAGATCTGAGAGGTACACAAGATATAATAGTAAATGACCATAGTAACCCAGTGTTTGATAAACTCAAAGACCGTAGCCTCTGAGATAAAAACCCATTATCTGAGAACAATGGAAAACAATATAGCAGAAACTAGATATCTTACACCATTTACCAAGATAAGTTCAAAATTGGCGCATGATCTAGACATAAATGGTGATGCCATAAGCAAATTTGAAAAACTTAGAAAGACATAAATGAACTAAAACAAAGGGAAATAATCTAACCAGGTCAACATTGTATACAATAATAGCAACATTGTATTGATGAGCAGATATAAATGATTTATCTCTTCTCAGCAATACAATGATTCAAGGTAATTACAGAGGACTTATATGGGTATATTCTGAATTCAGATCAAAGTATACTATTTTCCCTTTATTTTTTCATTTTTTTCTTTTCATATGATTCTTCTTTTACAACTATGACTAAAATGGAAATGTGTTCTACATGATTATACAAAAACCTATATAAAATTGCTTCCCATTTTACAAAAGGAGGTGGGTAAGAAGATGGGGAGAAAAATTAGAACTAAAACATTTATAAAAGTGAATACTAATAATTGTCTTTCCACATAATTGGAAAAACTGCTATTAAAAGAAGAAAAATGGATTTACTTAGAACTCTTTTTTTCCCCTTGAGGTAATTGGGGTTAAGTGAATTTTCCAGGGTTATACAACTAAGAAGTGCTACATGTCTGAGGTCAAATTTGAACTTAGGTCCTTCTGACTTCAGGGCTGGTGTTTTATAACTCAATTTTTGATTGTACATTTCTTTCTTCCCCCTTCTTTCTTATCTCCACACCCACCCATTTACCCACCAAATACCCACATACTTAAGTATTGGGATAAATACACCGCGAATCAAACAAAACTCAATGTTTTCTCACTAAGTCTATAATGCACAGGCATTATATTTTCCTGACTTTGGACAAATATCAAGAGACTCTAAAAAAAATGCTACCTTCCTCAAATCTAATAAAAACTGACTCCCCCAGACAAAGTTATACTTTCTTAAATAGAGTAGCCATGATTTTCAAGGTCTTGGTCTTCATCTAAGTTCCTTTCCTTCAGCTGAATTCAAAGTATTCTTACCTAGTAAAACCAGGCATATTTATTTTTTCTCACAATCCAATTGCTTCTCACATACAGAGTTCAGTGCAAATCCTTGCAATACACCCTTGCCTGAAACAGCCCTAGAGATATACCTAGATATAATGATATTAAAAGTGAAAAGAGCCGATTTTTTGGTCAGGGAAGAGAAGAGAAAGAGAATTGAGTTGCTCTCACAATTCCATGAAGTCAATCAATATTCCTGAAATATGAGTTATTCATCATGGCTGTCATCTATCGGAATCAATTTTTCTTATGAAAGGGGCTGTCTGCCAACTAAATCTATGTTGGATATCCTAGGAAATATGTAAGGTTGAAGGGGCAGAGCAAAAAAAAAAAAATTGTTCCCCCTCTACATAAAAGAATTTTGCTCAGAATTTACTGTCCTCCTACAAAGTCTTTGCCAAAATGCTGGCTTTTACTTTTCTAGAAACATCTACTCCCTTCCCCATCCACCCACCCCCCCTAAAAAAATCCTAATTTGGGGGGGGGAATAGTTGTTTTTTATCAAGGTAAAAAAAAATCATAGATTTAAACCTGGAAGTGATCCAAACTCTTTACAGATGAGGAAACTAAAATTCAGAAAAGCAATATGATTTCCTTAGAATAAACTTAATAAGTTCCAAGATGGGATTTGAACTCAGGTTCTCCTGATGCCAAATTTTCAGATTCATCTGAGAAAAGAGCTCACATGAGGGCCAAGGGCCTGAAAATGATGGATATGTTTATTGAGAAAGCACACTATTCAAATGTGAGCACCTTGAAACCATTTCTTTGCATCCCAAGCATTTGGACCAGGGCGGCACATAATAAGTAACAAATAAATGCTTATTGATTCATTTCTTTGAGGGGAATGAGTATTCAGGGAATTTGGGCAGGTTAGTTGGTAAAGATTTTGGAATGACTAGAGACATTCAGAAAAAGGCACAGGAGAAAGTTCTTTTGGCATCTAGGAAAGAGTTCTCTCCTTTTGCCAGAACTGTCAGAAAGAACTAATGTGAGGGAAAAGCTGGTTGGAGGTTTGTCTGTGTGTGCATATGTCTGTAACTTTTCTCATTAGGAAGAGAGAAAGAACTGGTTTTAATAGACAATAGTTTTCTATTTTAGTCAAAGAGGTAAGATAACCTGTGAATTCCAATTAGCAGATAATGTCAGAACTAAGTCTCTTCATCTTCCTAGGACCACAATAAAACATACTGATCTACTTTAAAGAGGAGCTGCCCAAAATAATTGGCTCATTTCTAGAAAGCTCCTTAAACATCTTCAGTGTTTATGAGCAACATGATGATTATAAAGATTTATAGAAAGGCACTCCCTGAGAGAGGTCACCTAAATGCACTGTCAGCACAGCTAAGGTCAATTTCAAAAGCTAATCCAGCAGGCTGGAAGGGAATTTAATCTCTAGTAAGTAATTACACATCACTTTCACTAGAAAGATAATGGAAAACTGGTCTTTGGAGAGAGGGAATGCTAACATGTGCACCTTTTATGGGAAACTGAGATGTACCAGATCATTATTTTCCAAAATATGATATGGAATTCTCTGGAAGTCTTCTACAATTACAGTGAAAGTCAATATTTTTAAAACAAACCAACAAACAATCGTGGGGGGAGGAGGGGATAGGGAAGGAATCCGACTAGAGGTAGCCAGAGGAGGATAAACAATGGAGCAAAGAAGTTACCACATATAGTAAAAAGACTGCTATGGATAGAGATCTGGCTTAATAGTCAGGTAGGCATGAGTCCTAGGTTCTTCTGACCTATATTGGCCCTAAAGAAGTCACTTCTTTCTATCCCCAGGAGCTCTCTAAGATCTAAGATCTATCAATAGCTGTTGGTATGCACTAATAGAGGGAATTTCCTCACTCTTAGAGTTGATTATGCATACAAAATCATAGCTCTAGATTAGGAGAGAGGAAGGAACTATCAGGTATACTGGGGATACAGAGCCAAAAAAAGAAATAGATCTTGCCCTATAGGAACTTCAATTCTGTTTAGTAAAAACATTAAATTAAAAAACACTTATATAGCAAGCACTAAGCTAAACTTTGAGATGATAAATACAAAAAGTTCTTAGGAAATTCTCAATCATTAACAGATCAGTTAAATAGAAATTATTTGTGTATATTTATATTTGTGTGTTTGTAAAGTGCTTGTAAATACTCCTAAGTATTTTAAACTCTTCTCCCTACAACCTTGTTCATATCCCTAAGGCTATTGTGAGGAAAGTATCTCATTTTATAAAGTACCCTATAAATTCTAAAGCATTCTCAATGTGATTGTTATCATAATTATATTTATTTATAGAGACAGCATCATGTTAAATAGACATAGAACTTGTCTCAGAGTCAGGTAGCTCTGGTTTCAAATCCTAATATATACTAACGATGAGAAAAAGGTTTGTTAAGCTATAAAGCAAACCTCAGAACTAGTCTGAATTATCACAAATTCCAAACCAGTGGACAACTTCTAATCAAGGTTTACTCTGTATAAGGGAATAAGAAGGACCTGTTCCTACCTTTCAAGTTTAAAAGAAATACATTTTTAAAATTTTGTCTTACCCACTAGAGGGCACCTATCCCTAGATGAATTTTTTTGGGTCTCAATTTAATATTCATGTGTTTATTCAACAAGTATTTGTTGAATATCAATGCAAACCACTGTATTTGGTACTATAAGGGAGAGGGTAGAATCTCTGCCCTCAGGAATTTTGAAGAAAAGGAGACAATTTTATAATTTGGTGGATCCATGATTTCATCTGCATGCAGCCTTCCACTAATGAAGATTTTAACTTTTTCCAATCTTCTCATTCTGCTTCCCAAAAATATTTTGTAGAATATTTAGAAACTCAAATAGCACTACAAGATAGAATACAGTTGTATAAGCATCACAATTTGTCAAAGCCATAACTACAATGAGTTATTTGCCTTCCCCAAACTTTTAGGCTTCATCTAAAACACAGCTTCTTAAACTTTTTCCACTCAGGACTCCTTTTCTCTGGAGAAATCTTTATGTGACCCCAGATATATAAGTAAATGATATAGGTATGCATCAAACATTTCCTGATCATAAGTCATAATTTCACAACCTCCACATTCTGTTATGCAACCCAATGTGCAGTTCACAACTTACAATTTAAGAAGCTTAGATCTAAAGCACTCTGCCCCTCTTTCAAATTACTTATAAACTGACAATAAAGGCAGCAAATGGGAATCTGAGGATTTAATAATATCCATTGTTGTTCTAAAATTTCCAGACCAGTAGCAAAAGAAAATTTGTATCTTAAAACTGCTGCCCTGGCCCTTCTTCTCATGTTGAATCAGCAGAAGGAAGGAGAAAGGGCCATGAAATATGCCCCATCACTAGCTGAATGAATAATCTGTCAAGCAGAATCAGATCACCCTCCCACATAATTTTGTCTGTACTTTATATACTCTTTTTTACAGAGACAAAAGTGTGTCCTCAATGTAATCTGCAGAAAGCACTGTGATTCTTTGTCAACAAGTAAAGTGAGATAAAGAGTTTTCAGTATGAAATATGTCCTAAGTTCAAGTCAATGCACTCAATAGACAAATCTACAGAAGATACTGTTTTCATTTTCAAACTATTACAGAATTCCTGTTTTGTCACATAAACCTTTTGTTAAAGTCATGATTATTAGATAAGGATATACATCTTCCAATGCCTTTAACCAGAATGACACTTCATTTGAAAAGCGGGAATGAGACCAAAAACAAGATGTATTTCATTAAATTAGTTCCTTGCTGTACAAAACAAATAGTCTGCTTGTTTCATTTTACTATCACAATGTTCCTTTTAGTTTATGCCTGCTGTAGCAATAGATTTTGCCAATTACATAAATGACCTATTACCCATAAGGCTCCAAAGTTTTCCATGATGACAATTAGAAAAACAGCTTCAGACACAGGTGAGAATTTGCTTCTGGGCCTCAATTCTCTTCTACAGATCTCAGACTACACTACTCTCTTCCATTCATCTCTGAACAACCTCCACTGAAATTTCATTAAACACCCTGAAGCCATTCATAAAAGCTCTCTCTTCTGTATAATTCACATCCAAGCAACAGGATTTCATCATTCACTTCTCCCTTGCTTTAGTGTCAGAGGAAGAAATGGTTTTTTTCTTTACCAAGGTCAATCCCTTTCTTTGCTTGTATCCTTAATCCCTTCTCCCCTAGGACCTCAGCCTTTGAGTTATCCCATCTCTTTCCTTGATTTCCATTTTTTTCTCTCTGTTTTCTACAAACATGTCAATATTTTTTCTGCCTTGAAAAAAATTTTTTTAAACTTTCACTTCACTCATTTATTAAGTTATCATTCTATATTTCTCCTCACTTTCTTAACTAAACTCCTAGGAAAAGCTGACCACCTTCATTGCTTCTATTTTCTCATCTTATCATGTTGTTCATTCTTGTCTGACTATTCGCGACCCTATTTGGGCTTTTGTTAGCAAAAATCCTGGGGTGGTTTGCCATTTCCTTTTCCAGTTCATTTTATAGATAAGAAAGCTGAAGCAAATAGGATTAAGTGACTTGTCCAGGATCATACTGCTAGGAAGTGTCTGAGGTCAGATTTGAATTCAGGACGATGAGTCTTTCTGACTCCAGATCTAATACTCTATCCACTGCACTATCTAGTTTATAATCACTTCTCAGCGCCTTACAATCTTAATTTCATTATCCTCTCCACCCCACCACTTGACTGAAACTGTTGTTTCCAGTGCCGCTAATAACCTCTTTATTGCTAAATCCAATGGATTTTTCTCTCAGTTCTTATTCTTGTTAACCTCTTAGCAAGTGAATACTGTTAATAAATCTACTTCTTATATATTCTTTTCTGTTTGTATTTCTGTCACACTGCTCTTTTCCTGGTTCTCTCTCTACCTCTTTGAATGATCCATCTCACTTTCTTCTGAAAGGTTCCCAGACCATCTCCTAATGTAAGGGTGTTCTGTAAGTCTGTTTTTAGATCTCTTTCTTTCCTCTATCAGCTTCCTCTGGGGCTTTCATCAGGTCCCATAGAATGAACTATCAAGTCTATACATATGACTCCAAAACTACACATCTAATCCTTACCTCTTTCCTAAGCTCCATTCCTACATCATGAAAAGCCTTTCAATCAGTCTCCCTCTCTTTTCTCCCCCGCCTTCAATCCATCTTCCACAAGGCTATCAAACTAATGCTCCTGAAAGTCTGGCCATGTTACTCTTTTTCTCAAGAAGTTTTAATGACTCTCTTTTGCTGCTAAGCCAAAATACATACCTTCTTTTGGCATTTAAAACTTCTCACATATGATTCCAACTTATTTATCCAGGCTTTACCTCCTACTATACTTGAGACTTTCAGGACTTTGCCTGCCTCCATTGCCATCTTACCTGGGAACTCTCCTCAGTACCTAGGGTCTTCTTTTTCACCCTCCTCCCATATCCATTGCCCCTTGTGACTTTCTCCCTCTGAACATTCCTCCACCTTGCCACACAATTTTTCTTAATGGAAAATTCCTCCTGGAATATCAATTTTGAGGAGGGCCCCAAGCCAGCCAACTTTAATTCCCCCAATTCTGACTCTGCTTTTGACTTTACTGACCAGAAAAGGATTCCTCAATTCCCCTGCTTTTCAGCTCCTTATATAGGTTTTCTTCCCCATTCCCTCTCTTTGAGAGCAGGGATGGTCTTTCTTTTTTTGTATTTATATTCTCATCCTTTAGCACAATTCCTGGCACATAATAAATGCTTAATAAATACTTACCTTTCAAGGCTGATGCCACATTATTTTTTTAGTCACCCTTTTGTAACCAAATTGGTCCTCTATGTCCTCTAAATACAATATTCTGTCTCCTGCATCTCTCTCCCTTTGAATAGACTGCTACCCATAACTAGCATATTCTTCCTGCCTTCCTCCATCCTCTTAATGCCCCCAGCTCATTTGAAGACTAAGTTCAAGTAATACCTCTTACAAGTAGCCTATCCTGTTTCCTCTAATACTCAGTCCTCCCCTCCTCTCTACAATTTTTTTTTTCAGTCATTTCAGTTGTGTCCAACTCTTCATGACCCCATTTGCTGTTTTCTTAGCAGATTCTGGAGTGGTTTGCCATTTCCTTCTTCAGTTCATTTTGTAAATGAGGAAACTGAGGCAAACAGTATTAAATGATTTGCCCAGGATCATTGAAACAGTAAGTAGCTGACTTCAGATTTGAATTTAAACAGATGAGTCTTCTTGATTCCTGATCTAGCATTCAATCCACTGTACCATCTAACTGCCCTTTCAAAATTACTTCATCTTTGTTTTTATGTTTTGCATTTACTTATATGTATATGTCTTGTATCCCCAAGTCAAATATAAGTTGCATGTAGAGGGCATGGAATATCAGTGTTTTGTAATTCATAACTCTTGCTTGGATCATATTAGTACAAAATTCTTATTAGTATCCCCTTAATAATACAAGTACAGTTAAGAAAAGAAAGATTATGGTGGGTTGATGAGGCCACATTTATCTAAAAAAGATAGGAATAAAAAGCAAATAGTTAAAGTATAGAGAGAAATTTAGAAGATGCTTCTTTTTTTTCCCTTTGCTTTTTTAGCTCCTATTAATTTGCATGAGATCAAAAAGAATGGAGGAGAGAGAAAAGAAAATAGAAAGGAACTTAAATCTCAGATTTTCATTTGTTGAAGGCAACACCCCTAATTTATTAATAAAAGAACATTTTTGACCATTAGACATTAAGAAAAAGTTATAAGATTCTCTAAACCCAAATCAGATAAAGGCTTAGGACTATCACTACCCTTGGTGAACTAGAAGTTAATGTTGGAAAAATAAAAAAGACATAATGCTTCTAGCTGGCTGTTCTATATTTCCACATTCCAAAAGAGTTTGGTCTCTTTGGGTAAGAGATCTACTTTAGGAAAAGAAAAGCCTATTATAGTCAAGACCCAAACAAAATTTCCTTATGTGAATAAATGAAGCTAAGGCTTTTTATCTGGTCAAATAACTAGGTAGAAGAAGGCCCTTTCTAATAAAGCTAAATTTAAGCTTTTGATCTCTAAACCATAAAAGTGATGGCAGAACCCACTTTTCTAATGTTGAAGAGACTACACATCAACTGAGGACTTCAGTTAAAGTCAGAAGCTGAGAGTAGAGAGAAGCTCAATAATCTTGTTTTCAGTGGGACAATACCTGAAAGGGACTAATGACTAAAGCAATGAACCAATGTCCAGCCATAGTCAGAAGAGATAAGCAGGAAGTGATGCAAAGAAATTGTACATTATGCTAGTCAGAAACTATATACCAGGCCTAAGGAAAATTAACAATAACAGAAATAGTACTAGCACGTTCCTATCACCAAAAGATAGCAATAGCCTCACAGTGACAGAGACATGTTACCCTTCATTATATGTGTCCTACCAATTGTGTTCCCTACATGTAGACATCTCTATGTGTCCTAGCAATACATGGGTGCCCCATGCTCCCTGGGTCTGCCCACTTCCTACTGATGAAGTGGGCATTTGTAGTAGAATGCCTCGGGTTTATAAGGAAAATGCTTTAATACTACTTTTATTATGATATTTCATTAAATGCTTTTGCTCTGAACTAATTATGTCTATGAGTGCCAGAGAGGACCACTGTTAATTTAGATGGAAGTGGAAACTGAAGATTCTCCTTCCCCAGAGGACCTGTAAACAGGGTTCTACCCAGGATCATAGCATATTCCTCTACAGGAAATAGCTCCAGAGGCCATTCCCAACTTCTGCAATCCAGTCAAATCCTATAAGTCACTGAATTTACAGATAAAGGTAGGGTGAATACTAGGATTGCAAGCATGAGGCATGTTGAGTGTATTCAGAAAATTCCAGAGAAAAGACAAGGAGACAGAGTTCAATAGATTGCTGCAACTTAATCTTCCAAAACTGACACAGGGCAAAGGGAAAATGATAAGGAAAAAATAAAAAGCTTGGGATCTCCAGAACCAAGGCCTAGAACATTTATTAAAAGTTACAATGTGATTTGAGTATGAAATTCTTCCACTTTGTTGTATGCCTGAATGCTTCCTTTCATGTTAAGTATACAAACTTACACCTTGCTGCAGTCAGTAACATTCACGCCTCCTATTTATTGTGTGCCAATTAAAATAAATATTTTACTTTGAAAGAGGAAATATATTTTCCACCAGACTGCTGCCAGCCTTCATTCCACACCTTGCTCCCTGCATTTAATTAGCCATGAAACGAAAGGAGCTTTATCTGCAGCCAGGAAGAGACAGCAGGGAATCAGTGACTCATTGCTATCCCAGAGGTTTTATTATTATTTTTTTTTTTAGGTCAAGGGGACAGTGGCTACATGCGCCTCCACTCCCTCCAAAATGAACTATGCATGTGGGAACTGCAGTGACCTTTGGTTAGAAAGTAAGGAAATGAATCATAGGGTTTAACCGAAGCTTAGCAGCTCAGTTTCCAAATGAAGAAACAATGATAAACCCGATGGTTGTCTGATAACCAAAGAGGGTGGGTATGTGACAGAAATATTTTAACAATCATTTTGATCCCTTTTCAAGAGAGAAATGCTGGAAGTACAAGCACAATCAGCTAATTTCCATTTTAAAGGTTTGTCCCTGAAATTATAATGGACCTCAGAAAGAAAAGCTAAAATTTTGAACCTATTAGCATTGCTAATAGGGAAATTTTTGACAGCAAGTGCTTTGTTTTACTCTCATCCAAACTAACTGTGTGATCTAGGACAAGCTATTCTGTCTCTGTAGGCCTTGGTTCCTTATCTTTAAAGTAAGAGGATTGGATGGATGGACTGAAGGATTTCCAAGGTCCCTTCCAGCTCTAACATTATATGCTGAGCCAAGTATAAAGTAGACAGGAAACGTATACCAGCTTTAGACATGAATTGGAATCCTGTCTTTTCTATTTACTGTGTAGCCTCTCTGAGCCTCAATTTTCTTATCCATCAAATAAAGAGAATCATTGTACTATCTGCCACTTGGGGTTGTAGGAGGAAATCACTATAAAAATAATAATTAATATTATTTTGTTTTGAAATACTTAGCTCGATACTAAATCCTTTGAATTGTTCATTTTCTCCAATAGGGAAAACAGCCATCATAGTCTTACTAAAGTAAGAGAGACAAGTTCCTTCCTCAGAGAAATGCTTGTGTAATTCCTGCCCCCACCTTCCACTGCCATAAAAAAATAAATAAAATCTACAGCGTGCAATATTCATCTTGGCTAAACAAACAACAGCTACTAAGCTGGTAGTTTAGACTAGAAAGAAAAGAAAAAACTGAAAGAAAAGGAAAAAGTGAATTCCAATAGCTTCAGCCTGAGGTCTGTTTGCTTTATGAAACAAGAATGGCAGCAATTTTAAAGATGAAAATGACCTTGTTACATTGTTCAGCAATGTGAAGGAACTGTTAGAAAAGACAGATCTTACCATTAGGAAGTGCAACTATATATTTCACATTTCCTCCAAATAATAGAGATGGTTGGAAAAGAGAGCAGTAGAGATTATGACCCTGGGAGTGTTTTCAACTATCAGAGTCAAAATCAATTGTGAAAACATTTATGGTCCTATTGAGAAGTCAGCTTTGTACACACTGGGAAACCAGAGTGGTTGAGGCAGGACGAGATTCAAGGGTAATATTACCTCTATTTAAAGTAATGGTGTGTTCTAATGACATTATTTGTAAGGAACATCATAACCAGAGGAAGAAATATAATAGAGGTGCTTTACAGAATATGATAAAGGGAGTGTGGTACAAAAAAATATTTCTCTGATTTTAAATTAAAATCAAATATTTTTTCAAAACTGAAAGTAGACATAGATAGAACAGAGAGGATAGAAAGCTGAGTTTAGGTGAAAGTCATGTAAGTAATATGTCTGACTAGGCATAAAATTCTGGTTTTAGAGGCAGATAATGTAATGTGCAAAATCAGTGAGTCTGAGTCACCCTGAGTAACCCTCTTGTTTTAACTTGACTTAACCTTTGGATACAGTATTCAACAGCCAACCAGTAGGAGAAAAGGTCTTTTTAAGACTAAAACTATCTAAAAAAAAAAGACTAAAGCCATCTCCTACAGGGTACTCCTGACCCCTGAGGGCTACTTCCATTTCCTGAGGGCTAAAAAGGGGAAAAATTGAAGTGACGCTAATCCCATTTCCTTTTTGAGAGGTCTACCAATCAGGACTATTTTACTCTTATATGTAAACTGTTTTACTCTCTATATAAAAGCAGTTTATTGTCTGAATTAGGCAAACTAGTTTCAATCCAACTCCTTAATTCTTACTGAGTGTGCTAATAAAATCTTTCTCCCCCCTTATTTCCTAACTTTGTCTTTAATTGACCAGGGTAAGGCAAAAATCGGGATTTTCTTTTAACAGTTAAATGTAAATCTTCCTCAGATACTTATCACTGTGTATTAGTGCAGCTTGTTTTTTATTTCTTTAAATTTTTTAAAAGGATATTTTGTTTCCCCTATTACATATTAAAACAAGTTTTAGCATTTGTTTGGGTTTTTTAAGTTTTGAGTTCTAAATTCAATCCCTCCTTCCTTACTCTCCCCTCACTCTGGGAGAGGAAGCAATCTGGTATAAATTATACAAGCACAATCATGTAAAACATTTACATATTAGTCATTTTGTAAAAGAAGATTCAGACAAAAAGGAGAGAGAGAGAAAGAGAGAGAGAGAGAAATAGATAAAGAAAAATATGATTGAAAAGGGTGAATTCACCATTGAAGAGAAAATTAAAATAATTATTAGGAGCTATTTTGCCCAATTATATGACAATCTAAATGAGATTGATTAATATCTTTAAAACTATAAATTGCCCAGATTAACAGAAGAGGAAATAGAATACTTAAATAAACCAGTCTTAGAAAAAGAAGTTGACTGAGCTGTCAATGAACTTCCTAAGAAAAAATCTCCAGAGCCAGATGAATTTATAAGCAAATTCTACTAAATATTTGAAGAACAATTAATCTCAATACTATATTAACTATTTGGGAAAATAGGCAAAGAAGAAGTCCTACAAAATTCATTTTATGACACAAATATAATGCAACCTGTTAAGTATAATTCACTTCACTTCTTAGGACCTCTGTTTCCTCATCTGAAATATATTTATCATTTATGTGATACTTAAACAAAAGTCTCTTACATTAAATGTTTCACATTTAATGTGTCTTACAAAGCACAGTATTTGTGATTTCATTTGATCCTTACATCAATCAATATTTTTCCCACTTTCCAGATCAAGAAATAGAAGCATAAGAAAAGGAAAACGATAAATGTTGGAGAGGATATAGGAAAACTGAGATACCAGTTACACTGTTGGTGGATTTACAAATTGATCAAACCATTCTGGAGAGAAATTTGGAGCTACCTTCAATAGGCAATCAAATGTCAATCAAACTCTTTGATCCACCAATACTATTGCTAGGTTTATACCTCAAAGGGATTTTTTTAAGGGGGGGGGGGGAGAATCTAATTGTATAAAAATACTTATAACAATTTTTTGTGGTGGCTAGAAATTGAAAGTTGAACAAGTTGTGTCTATGATTGGAATAAAATAGTATTGTGCTATAAGAAATGACAAACAGGATGATTTCAGAAAAACATGGAAAAGACTTACAGGAACTGATACAGAGTGAAGTAAGCAGAAGCAGGAGAATACTGTACACAGCAACAGCAATATTATATGATGAACAACTGAATGACTTAGCTATTTCCAGCAATATAATGTTCTAATAAAATCCCAAAGGAATCATGATGAAAAATGCTGTCTGAGTCCAGAGAAAAAACTGATGCTGTCTTAATACAGACCAAAACTAAACTATTTTTTCTCTTCCTTCCTTCTTCCTTACCCTTTCTTTCTTTTTGTTTATTCTTTCTTTCTTTTTCTAGTTTTTGTTTTGTTTTGGTTTTTGCACAAAATGACTAATGTGGAAATATTTTACAAGACTGCATATATATATAATCTGCATCATATTGCTTACTTCTTCAGGGAGGAAGGAAAAAAGATTGAAAGAATTTGGAAATCAATTTTTTTTAAATTGATGTTAAAATTGTTGGAGAAGATGTAGGAAAATTGGGATACTAATACACTGTTGGTGGATTTACAAATTGAGCGAATCATTTTGGAGAGCAACGTTCTGGAGAGAACTATGCCCAATGGGCAATTGAACTGGAAGTGATCTATATTGGAAATTTCCTTACTGTGGAAATCCCAACACCCATAAAAATCGCTAATTTTGTTCCAAAACAATCCAAACATATTCTGATAAATTTTAACATTTATTTTAGCAAACTCAAGCTGGGTCATCAAGCACATTGCATACCAGAATGATTATCATCATTTAAACAGAATCATGAACTATTTCTACATTTAATTATAGAGAGAATTTCAGGAATGACATGAAATATTTGTTGTATAGGTTTAAATAAAGGTGGAACATCAATTTCAAGCCTGAGAGAGTTTGGCAGGGCAATGTTAGCAAAAAATTAGAGTACCAAGGGTTATATTGAACTTGAATCAGCAACTTACATGGTATTCTCTTTTGATTGTTGCTCAGTTTTAATACAAATCTTTTTGATCCCATTTAGGGTTTTCTTGGCAAAGATACTGGAGTGGTTTGTCCTTTCCTTTTCCAGTTCATTTTATATAAAAGGAAATTGAGACGCGTCAGGTCACTTGCCAAGGGTCACACAGCTAGTAAACTGAGGTCAGAGTTGAATTTAGGAAGATTAGTTTTTCTGACTCCAGCTAGTGCTTTATCCACTATAACACCTAGCTTCTCATGGTACTTTCTAGACAATCACAAGTCTTAGAGTCTCCACTCAAAAAAAAAATTATCATAACAGTGTATTAGATAATATCCTTATTGTCAGGATTGTCAGTACTCAACTAAACATACAAGCCTGAGTTCAAATATGGCCTTAAATGCTTATTACTTCCTAGCTGTGTGACCCTGGGCAAATCATTTAATCCCAATTGCCTCAGCAAAAAAACAAAAACATAAAACAAACCACATTACTAATGTGGTTGAATTTCTTGTTATCTTTCAAACTAAAACAAGCATACAAAGCATCAAACTTGTAGTTTTAAGGAATATCCTGAAATAACTTCCCCCTATATCTCAAAGAGTTTCTTTCAAGGAACTGAAAATCAGCACTAAATCAAATTGCATGATAGAGTGAAAAAAGTTATGGCCTTGTGATCAAGAAATTTAGGTTCCAGATCTAGCACTAAATAGTTATAGGAGAAAAATAACTACAGGAGAAAAGGGGAAAGGTGTCAGGGAGATAATGTAGATCACTGTGAATAAGAAATAAAAATTCATTTTAAATAAATCTGATTGTGGCCTATGACTTATCAGTCACCCTTCTTTAACTTTCAGATTTCTTATTTGTAAAATGAAAATATTAATCCTTGTACCATCTATTTCACAGAATTGTTTGGAAAAAAAGAACATTCTAAGTCTCCAATTGTTAAATAAATGCTAAAATTATTATTAATCATAATAAATAAAAATTTATTTTTATAAAGTTGAGTCATTTGATTATAGTATAATGATTTCTTTCAAATTTCTGGATTATTCATTCAATTTCTATTCAAAGTATTTTATATCCCTTGGATCCCTTTAAATTACTACTATCTCAAATGATTAAAAACATTCTCTATCTTAATTCAGGTCTAGGACTAGATTCTATAAAGTAGTTAATCATAGACTAATTTGTATTTCAAATTATACTGATCTCCATCTTCTTTTAACTTTTCATGCATCCAGTCCCAATCCCTATCATCCTTAATATGTGGTGATTATATGCTTTGCTGAATGAATAATATCAGTAGTATGAATATTCTCTCTACTTATGTGGATTTCCATAATACATTTCCTTCCCATTCTAAATGATTTTTGTTTACATCTTTTCATAATATCTTCTTAGAAGAGGATCTACTCAATGCCCTAGAAACTTTCTTTTGTTCTTTTACTATCTCAGGAATACCAACATAACATTAATTATCTGCTATGACTGATTCATCTTCTTTTTTTTTTTCAATCACACACATCCTTGGAAATGATTTCTAATATTTCTCAAGCAAAAATCATTCTTGATAATTCTGCAGGCTTAGCCACCATTTATCTTTCTATTCCCTTTGGTTTACGTCATTTTAATGTTTTTGAAATTGTGACATTCAGTGATTCACAAGTGTAGTATTTACTGGGAGGATACCTTGATCCTTATCTACCATGAGATGATTTTATTAATGGTTATTTCTCTCAGTGGTGCAGATCATAACCCATCTATATCTTTCCACCATGTACCACTCCCAGTCAAGTCTTCAAAGCAGTAGTGGGAGACTATTAGGATTAAAATGCTGGATTTTGATGAAAAGGAACACTTTAGGATTATTGAAAGAATTATATAATATCCCAAGTGCAATTGAGTTTGGCACCCTCTTACTATTTATTCTGAATCAAGCTCATTGTACATTTACAGCATTAATCTTATATATCATATTGATAGATTAATCTGATGGGGATACCCAGTCAGCTACATGTCAATGTCATGATCACATGTGTCATATATACAATGCACATTTTCAACTAATTTATTTTTCTAGTATGAAAATGTATTCTGATCTCTTCCAATTGATTTGTATTTAAGTGACATAATTGATTTTTATACTTCTGTTAGCTTACATGATATATCACTTTGATTCATTATCTCACTTAATGTTCTTTTCTGAAACATGAGACAAATAGTAGAGGTATTCTTATTCTCATTTTTACAAAAGAAACTTGGGCCAAGAAGGAATTTTCCCCAAATCATATGGCTAGTAAGTGGGAAAGCCTAGACTCAGAGTATAGTGAAAAAAAAAAAACTATATTTGACGTAGATAATCTGGGTTCAAATCTCCATTCTGCTCTTTTACTATCAATTTGAATTGGGGGGAATAAATTGACCGCTCAGCCTCAGGTCTCTTAGTTACAAAAATTAGGGGGTCAGACTAGATGATCTCCAAAGCCCCTTATGTGATCCTCAGATTCAAATCTAGATCTTCTGACTTCAACCAGCTCTTTTTCTATTAAACCAAAGAAAGGAGATGATATAAGCAACTAACTCTTGCCTATTTTTTAAGAGAAGCTCACTTATATCATCTCTTTTTTTGTAGCTCAGTATTTGTTTCCCAAAAAATTATGTAGTAAAATAATTACTATTTATATAGCACTCTAAAAATTACAACATACTTTCCTCACAACATCCTTATGACAAGGTAGTATAGCACTATTTCCAGCTTATCAATTTAAATTTAGAATTGAAGTCCAAGTGTAAATTTTTACACTGCCACAATAACTCATTTCAATGGCACCTTGAAGATTACAAAGTGGGCCACATATATGTTATTTACATATTATTTTTCCCTATCCCCTTCCATAACCAATAGAATGCAAATTACTTGAGAAAAGAGACTATTTTTCATTTTCTTTCTAATTTCAATGTGTTGGATTCTTAAAATACTCTTGTTAGGTTGAACTGGGTTCCATACACAAACCTGGGTTTTTTGTATCTTTAAGTATCCTTACTTAATTTTATAGGAGGGGAAAGACAAAATTGTAACTCAGTAAAGCTAAATAGTCTAACTAGTCCATGCTAAGTGTCCAAAGAAGGACTTGAAGTCAGTTCCTCTGATCCTTAGTTTATTGCTCTTTTCCACTGACCCACAGCTAGAAATCCACTTCTATTCTTGCTCACTTCACTGAACAAGGAAATATAGCCACACAGATATTGGAATGCAGTAATAATCTGACCCACTCTATAAGTATTTCTTTTTCACTTGACACTACCCTTGTTGCTTACTATTTAGATAAACTCTGTCTTTGTTTGAATGGATAATCTAATCAATGAAAAATTTATCTCATGAGTCCATTTATTTCAATCTCGCAGAAGACATTATGAATAGCCATGGCCTATGATATTTTTATCAAAAAATAAAAAAAAAAAAACTTGGATTCAGAACCAAGCCACAATTGGTTAGGACTCTGGAAAACAAGATATTTCCAAGTTGGCATTTCCACACCTTGAGAAAATTATTTTTGCCAAGCAATAGGTGTTCAGAGATTGGCTGATCCTGAGTTTCAACAGGAAGGCTTATCCAAGTGTATCTAAGTAAAATTAGCACCCATCCCTCCATAAAACTGCAATCCAGAATTTTTTAAAAGTAGCCTAATAGCTATCTAACTAAATATGTATGATGATCAATTCCCAGTGAATTTGGGGTAGAATAATTTGGATAAAATTGCAAAAGACACAAAGGACAAAAAAAGTGGTCTTTGCCTGCTGCATAGACTTAGGATATACTATGGAAGCCTGAAAAGTCTAGTTTAGTTCAATCAGGGCAGTCAGCTGATCAGTTCGAATCACATGGAATGGTGATATATCACAGTGAGACTATTCTTGCAAACAAGTCATAGGATCCAGACTTGGAACAAACCTTAGAGATGATCTACTTCAACTCTAGTTTCTTCAATCAAGTAAGATAATACTAACATTAAAAATTAAGAGAATACCTAGGTACTATAGAAGAAGCTATAATGCATGAGCAATTATTGTGCCATTATTCCAGAGTGTGAAGAAGGGTATTGATAGAAATATGGATCCCTGTGCAAGCCTAGCCAAAACCATATTAGCTTAGGGAGAATAAGTTTAGTAGAATAGAGAACTGACCCAAGTAAGCCATCTGTGACAGAAATTCAAATACAGACTAAGCTGTTTTTATGTAATCAGAAACCTCAATTCATCTTTCTACAGACATGTTTTAGAACACTAGATATTTCAAGATGAAATTAATTTGAATTTATTTGTAGTTCTATGGTCCCCAAACCTATTCATATAAACCTACCCTGTTCTCATTAAAATGAATCCTTGGATAAGACTTCCATATTTCTTCTCTACTTTTATTGTTCTTTTTGCATCATGCCTAACAATAAATATGCATCAATTTTTTCTCAAATATATGATTCTCATTTTACTTAAGGGAAAATTCAGAAATTGTACCAATTTTTTTCTCAAAGTCCATGGGACCAGCCATTCTAAAAAACAAACAAACAAACAAACAAAAAAGAAGCTTTACCATCAGGGACTGTGTTAAGCTTAAGTCCAAAGCCTATGATTTCTCCCAGGGTATAATACATTCATTAGTTCAAGATTTTACAAACACCAGAGAGAACATTGCTTGGGACTTAGTCCTGAAAAGGAGTTCTCCTCACAAAGTTCATGAGCTCAGAAAGAATATCCAACTCTGAGAGATGAGACTCCCTTGAGAGTGGGAATGAGTCTTTGATACTTTTAACTCCCTTCCTTTCATTCCTATCTCAAAAAACCTGTTGGGGACACAATAGTTATAGCTTTCAAAAGATAGCATTGAAATGCCATTAATTGCTTCTATAGATAAGAGCTGAAACTTAATGGGGGATTTTTTTTTTTTAATCTAGCAATTGAGAAGAAAAATGTTTTGTTTTAGTTTTTTATAATTGTTTTGTGTAATTTGGAAAGTTATATAAACCTTAAAATACTACATAAATATAATTATCTATTTTATATATTTGTGCATTTTATGCTTTTATATTCTATAAATCATTTCAATAATACGTTTGCTGCATTTTCAGTTTTGTTCTTTCCACTGGGTAGTCTAAACTAAAACTGGGAACATCTTTCCCTTTTCCAAATAGCAGTAAAATCACAATATTAATGAATATTGACTATCTAAAAGCAGCAGCTCTCGTAATAAAATTCTAATGGCTAGCAATCATTTTCAACAATTTACTTTCACTAAGTAAAAAAGAAGATAGATCCCTTTTAAAACAATTTGCTACAATAATTAAAAGATTAAAGAACATGAAAACAATATCTAAATGGAAAAAATCAATATAGTCAAATTTATCTAGGTCAAGCAAATGAACTGCAACTATAGTTTTTTACATTTTCATATTCTTCTCATGTTATATTACTTTTAGAATAGATGAATAACTCTTTAAAAGACTACATTTTTCATACTCTGGAAATCAAAACAAAGACCTGATAAGAGAAAATCTTCACATGATGTATGGCTGATACATTGGCTCAAAAGGGTAGAAGAGTTTCTGGAAAGAAAACAAAATGGTATCTAGTCATAGCAGGGTGACACAGCCTTCAAATGGCAACCACAGAAAGCCCAGTAATATGAGGGGAGGAAAGAAAGAATATAACTAATCAAATTGGTTAATGAACCAAGTAAAGAGCAAACATTAAATGAGTAAAAATTTCCCAATGTTTAATATATTCTAATTTCACCAGGAATTTTATGATATTTTTTCTACTTTGTAAGTATGAAGTATAGAGGAGTTTCTTTCTTATACTATACTAAAAGGAAAGAAACATGAGTTTGCACTCATTCAGGAATGAGTGCTGAGATTATTTTCCTTCCCAATTCCATTTTGATTTAAATATTCTATCCATTCAAGGGCTGTTATTTTTGCCTGTCATTTAACATGGGGAAAAACTCAAAGTAGTTGTCCCTAGAAATCTCTAATCAAAAAGAAATGCTAAAATACTTAGAGCAACATATTGTGTAATAGGAAATGACTGAAAATGAAGTACATACCTATCTGTTGGAAAATGGTTAAACCAATAATGATAATGATACATATTTCTACATTTTAAATATAATGAATATAGAGAACTATGGGTAGTTTTATATAGATTGATGCAATGTGAAATAAGCAAAACCAGGAAAATTAATATATACAATAACTACAACAATGTAAACATAAATGAGTGCAAAAACATTCATAACTGAATGTTGTGAAATTATAATAACAAAGCTTGAAGTCAGAGAAGAGATATTAGATGATATTTCCAGGTACCAGAAAAACTAGATGATTTTAAGATAAAGTATTTCCAAACTTGAAAAATAAATTTATTTTTGGAGCACATAGGTAGATATCTATAGATAAATCCCTATGAAATTTCCCTTTTCCCTTCCAGAACTTAATATTTCAGGTATACACCATAAGATGACATTTTCCTATTTACAGAATAGTGATCTTTTATATATTGGGGTATTACATTATCATTTTAAGATTCTGGAATTGCTATTTACATGATGATATTGAGTTGCCTCTCCTTAGAATTATTTTGTCGAAAAGCTACTGGATAATCTGGATAATCCTGTGTATATCTATAAATTATTGGATTATCTGGCATGAATGTGACTGTAGTTGAAACAGATTAGAAAAGACAAGTCAATATATTGCTAAAATTAGTGAAAAACTATGAAATAAAATAGTGGTAAGCTAACTAGGAAACAAATTGCTTAATGATTTAAATAGCAATTTAATCATTTACATAGTCATCTTAAAAATAATCAAATGGACAGAAAGCATCTACTTCTTTGTTATATACAATACTTACTCCAGAATCACAGAATTTCAGAGAAGGAATGAATTTTAGACATCATCTTGTCCATATCTCTCTCCTTGCAAATGAGGAAAGAGGCCTTTATTCCAATAATAAAAGCTTACTATAAAGTACTTGAAGGTTTATAAAGTCTTTTCCCCACAAATGAGTCCCCAGGTGATTGAATAGTTGGTAAAATTTGAAGTCAAATCCTCTAAATCACGAATTAATGCTCTCTCTTGCTGATTCTTAGATTAGAGGACCTTGGTTCAAATTCTTCTCCTAACATTTATGTTTGGCCTTGAACTAGTCATTTAACTTCACTGGGCCATAGTTTCCTCAAAGATAAAGTCATAGGTTTAAACTAGATGACCTCTGATGTCCCTTCCAGCTCCAAATGTCTGATTCTATGATGCATCAGAGAAAGGTATAATAGATTTAGCCACAATTTAAGTAAGCATTTTAAATTATCATGCAATGTTCATTTTTACATTTGGCTTTTTTCTTTACAGTATGAGATTTCTTGTTCTTATTTTTTTTTTTTATGAATATTCCTTCCTTTCTTTTAGCTCTGTTCACTTGATTGAGCTACCCAATTATTATGGGAGCCACCTGACAGTGGCTGCTGGGGGTCTAATTCTGATCAGAATAGATCCTTTCTTGTAGAGAGGATGATAAGGAGACTGAAAGGCAGCTGCATTCTCTGATCTCTCTCCTCTTCAGTCTTCGCTCTTCCCTCCGATTTATTTCCTTCCCAATTCACAAGCAATATCTGCATCAGTAAAGCCTGATTTGCATTTCCTTCAAGTATGTTATGATTCACTGCAGTCGGGATTTTTGGAGACCCAACCGGCCCCTTAGGCATGGTCTTTGACACCCAATGTCCCAGAAGTTTTCTTTTTACTTTTCCTTCTTCATTGCTTTTTCTATTGTTTTTCCTTCTGGGTTTCTCAGCCCTTCTCAGACACTTTTGAAATTACCTTTCTTTTCTTTCTATAGCCTTTTTTCTTTCACTTAGCTAGCATAAACACTGTCCCTATTTTCTCTTGTTTATGCTTCTTTTTTATCCTTGCTCTCTGCTTTATGTTCTTTTTAACTCTCACTGAATAAAAATTGTCATTACTCAAAATATTCTCTTATTTCCTTCACCTCCACTCCACACATTAAAGAAATATATACACTCATCAACTTCCCTTCCTTATATATACTCTCTCCCATGTTGGCAATTCAAAATACAAATAATATGAGTAACACAAAGTACTTGTTAATGGCACAGAATAATATATTGTTAAGATTGGAAGGACTTTTCAAGGGTCATCTAATTATCTATTAAAGCAATAGCATTTATCAGGTACTTAGTATATGATAGGCACTGTGGTAAGTACTAGAGATGCAAAAAAAGGGGAAAATAGTCCCTTCTCTCTGAAAGCTCATATGCCAATAAGGAAAATAATGTGTAAATAACTAAATACCTAGAAGATCTATACAGAAAAGATGGAAGATAATCTCAGAGGGAAGTACTAGCACTTAGAGGAAGGATAAGAGTGAGATAGATAAAAGTCTCCTGTAGAAGATAAAATTTTGGATTAATCTTGAAATAAGTCATGAAACTAAGAGGTAAATGTCAGGTGGAAGAACATTCCAGGCATGGAGAATAGCCAATTTAGAAGTATAGATTTGGAAATGTAGTATCTCATAAAAAGAATATAGTGAAGCTATATGACAGAGAATATGGAGAGGAATGAGGTGTAAGAAGCCTTGGAAGGTAGGAAAGCATTAGATTGTGAAGATCTTTAAATGCCAAAGGATTTTGTGTTTGATCTTAGAGGTAATAGAAGCCATTGGAATTTATTGGGAGGAAGAGAAGGAGGGAGAAGGTAAAGGGAGAATTGTACAGACTTAATGCTTTAGGAAATCATTTAGGCAGAAGAAAAGAGAACGGATTGAGTTAGGAAATGTTGAGGCATGAAGGCCAATTAAAAGGCAATTTCAAGACTTCCTGTGCCAAGATGGCAGAGTGAGGAGGAAACTCTCAGAAGTCTTCCCAAATTCCCTCTAAATAACTAGAAATTACTTCACAACTGATTTAGGAGCAAGAAAGGACTTTACCAACCTGGCAGAAAAAGTCTGCCTTATTCGGATGGCAATGGAACAAGGGCCAACAACAGAATTGGCATTAGTCAAACTCATAGAAGGGCTCTGCAGCAAGGCTTCAAACCTGGGGCAAACCACCAGAGCCCTCCTGCAAGTTATCAGCTGCAAGTGAGTATTCTGTGCAGCACAGGAAGGCCTTACCCCAATGATCCCCTTTCCATCCCCTTACTAATCAGTGAAGCCCCGCCCCTGGGCACGGGTGAGACTACTCCTGTGACCTATCAGAGAGACCCTGTTTCCATGAAATTCAGCTGCAGGGCTCCATCACTTGTGCAGATCAGCAAAAAAATTACTCTGATACCATAGCAACCAAACAGCAAGTTCCTACTTCTGGAGGAGCCAGATAACTAAACTGTACATCCAGGAAAGGCCAATAGGGAGGACCTTTAAAAGGATTTTAAAAAATAAATTAGAGAAGTAAAAGAAAAAATGGGGAGAGAAATAAGAGTAATCCAAGAGAATCACGCAAAAAGAGTCAATAGCATAGACAAAGTATACAAAAATTTACTGAGGGAATAATTTCCTTTTTTTCTTCTTTTATTGAAGCTTTTTATTTTCAAAACATATTCAAGGATAGTTTTACACCACTGACCATTGCAAAACTTTGTGTTCCAATTTTTCCCCCTTCTCCTTACCCCCTCTCTTAGATTATAAATGTGAAATTTCTCATTGGAAAAATAACTGATCTAGAAAACTGATCCAAGAGAAATAATATAAGCATTATTGGACTATCTGAAAGCCATGATTTTATATAGATATATATATATATATCCAATATATGTTAAACATGGTAAAATATATATATATAATATATTTATATATTATATTTATTTGATACATATTATATTATATTATATAAATATTTATATATGTAAATCCAATATAGGCATACTTATTTATACAATTATCTTGCTGCACAAGATAATTTCAAAAAGGAAAAAAATGAGAAAGAAAATAAAATTTAAGCAAACAACAACAAAAGAAGTGAAAATGCCATGTTGTGATGCACATTCAGTTCCCATACTCCTCTCTCTAGGTGTAGATGGCTTGGGATGATTCCCAAGATCATTAGAATTGGCCTGAATCATCCCATTGTTAAAAAGAGCCATGGCCATCAGAATTGATCATCTTATAATCTTTCCATTGCTGTGTACAATGAAATTCTGTTCTGCTCATTTCACTTAGCATCAGTTCATGTAAATCTTTCCAGGTCTCTCTAAAATCATCATGCTGATCGTTTCTTATAGAACAATAATAATATTTCATAACATTCATGTTACATATTCAGCCATTCTCCAACTGATGGGCATCCACTCAGTTTCCAGTTTCTTGCCATTACAAAAAGGGCTGCCACAAACATTTTTGCACATGTGGGTCCCTTTCCCTACTTTAAGATCTCTTTGGGATATAAGCCCAGTAGAAACACTGCTGGATCAAAGGATACGTACAGTTTGATAACCTTTTGAGCATAGTTCCAAATTGCTCTCCAGAATGGTTGGATTCATCCACAATTCCACCAAGAATGTATTGATATCCCAGTTTTCCCACATTCCCTCCAACATTTATCATTATCTTTTCCTATCATCTTAGCCAATCTGTGAGGTATGTAGTGGAATCTCAGAGTTCTCTTAATTTGCAAGAAAATAATTTCCTAAAAAAAAAAAAAAAAAAAAAATAGAATCGGACAATGGAAAAAAAAGTTCATTAAAGAAAATAATTCCTTAAAAAGTAGAATTTACCGGGTGGAAACTAATGACTCTATGAGATGTCAAGATACAATAAGACAAAAGTCAAAAAACTTTTTAAAAAGATAAAAGAAAACATAAAATTTATCATTGAAAAAATAACTGATCTAGAAAACAGATCTAAGAGAAATAATATAAGTATTATTGGACTACCTGAAAGCCTTGATTAAAAAAAAAAAAAAGACTGGAAAACATCTTTCAAGAAATTATAAAATGTGGAGGGCTGGAACTCTGAAAAGGTATACTTGAAGCCAGAACAGCAGAGTACTTAAGGCTAAGTACCTACTCAATGTGAGATAATGCTTCTATAAACATATACTTAGATGATATGGTGATGTGATGGCTCTCCTTATTGGTAACCCTGCTGAATGTGATGTGGTGAGGTAATCAGAGGAAAGGATTAGAGGGCTGAGGGAGAGTCAGAGTCTCTCTGCAGAAACTCCCTTATCAGGGAAGACTTCAGGCTCCAGACTCCAGAGTCCAGGATCCATCTTTGACAAGGCACATGGCAACTTGCCTCCTTTACTTCTCCTCCTAAAGACTAAAGACTTTGACTGATCCTGAGGATGACTAATCCTGAGGCCCTCCAGAGAGCTAGCCAGAACATTACAATCAAAGAAAACTATCCTGAAATATTAGAACCAGAGATTAAAATAAAAATTGAAAGAATCCACTGATCACTGCTTGAAAGAGACCCCAAAATGAAAACTCCTGGGGACATCATAGCCAATTACATACCTCACACAACAAAGAGAAAATATTGCAAGCAAAGAAAAAGAAACAATTCAAATATTGTGGAGCTACAATCAAAATTACACCAGATTTAACATCTTCCACATTAAAGAAAGAGAGTGCTTGGAATATGAAACACTGGAGTATTGTGAAGGCAAGGGATTACAACCAAGAATCATCTACCAACAAAATTGAATATAGTCTTTCAGAGGGGGAAAAAAGGATATTTAATAAAGTAGACTACTTTCAAACATTTCTAATGAAAAATCAGAGCTGAATAAAAAATTTGATCTTCAAATACAAGATTTAAGGGAAATACAAAAAGGTAAAAAAAAAAAAAAAGAAACAAAAAAGAGAAAACAAGAAATTCAGCAAGGTTAAGTTATTTAAATTCCTCTATGGCAAGATAATTTTTGTAATGCTTAACAACTTTATTACTACAAGAGAAGTTAGAAGGAATATATGTAATCAGAGAGGGATATAAAGTGACTTAATAGAATGAAAAAAAATAAAGGATTGAGAAAAATTGCACTGTAAGGGGACAGAGATTGGATGGGGTAAATTATTCCACATGAAAGAGTCATGAAAAAAGCTATGTAATGGATAGAAAGAGGGTCAATGGGCAAAGTTTACCCCTTACTCTCATCAAAATTAGTTCAAAGAGGGAATAAAATATATACTCAGTTGGATAAAGAAATCAATCTTACAATAAAGAAGTAAAAAGGGACAGGAATAATAGAAGGGGAAAGAAGACTGATAAAAGGGAGGACATATACTTGGGAAGAGGGAAAGGGATAAAGTCCACCTACCTATAGGTGGGGGGAGAAATAAACAAGTGAAAAATAGTATGGAGAAAAATATGCAATTAGTTATCGTAACTATAAATATGAATGGAATGATTCACCCATCAAATGGAAGCAGATAACAAAACAGATTAAAAATCAGAATCCTATAATATACTGTTTACAAGAAACATTAACACAAAATGATTTTTGGATTTTCTCTATCACTGAACTTACTTAGCTCAGAAAATCAGGAACTGACTGAATCCATACTCTCAGTCACTATATTATGAGTTTCCTTCCCTTGCATCATGATTCATGTTAATTTTTGCTGCTATGTTGGGAACTTACATTTTGACAGCTTTTAATTCAGAACTATTGAATGCTATTGCTGGCAAATATTTATTGTAAAAAGAATAATAAATTTTTGAATTCTTTTAATTGTTAAAAAATAAAAGAATCAGTGGGGTTCAGAGGGGAGGATAGAGATGGGTACAAATAAGAACTATAACTTGAGACATTAAATGAAGGAGGAGGTAAATGGGCAAACATATGAAGAGTGGGAAAGAGAAGGATTCATATCAACACAGAAATCATAGATATCTAATTTAGGTATTTAATGGCTGAAGGTTTAAATAAGTTAAAAGTGCTTAGTGCTCCAAAGGTGAGAAAGAGCTCTAGCACTATCAACTAAGGATTCAATATAATTCTACCATGTTATAGTTACTTGAAACTTGGTACTATATAACAAACATAGGACAAGTCAAAGAGCAAAGTGAAATAGAGCTGTAGACAACAGCAGTATAAAAGGACTTATGGGAACAGAGATTTGTAGAAGCAATAAGATGGAGCACCAATCAAAGAAGTTGCTGACAAGAGGTCAAAGAGACAAAAAGGGCTCAGGTAGAAAAGCAAATTTAGCCTTCCCCTTTACTACATCCCTATTCCAAGAATCCTATAACATTAAGTTGCAGATATTATTGTGTCCCAAGGGTGTCATTTCTATTTCCTTACTGTGTAAATAAAATTTATATGTTTTAAACTTTTCTGAACCAAAGTACTTTTAACATGAACTAATAAATGATGATGAAACTGAGGCAAAAAGAGTTAAGTGACTTGCTCAGCATCAGCGGCTAGTAAGTGTCTAAGACCACAATTGAACTCAGGTCTTCTTGATTTCAGGCTTAGCACTCTATCCATTTTACCACTTTACTGCCCAGGGTGATCAGGAAGACCTGAGTTCAAATCCAACCTCAGACACTCATTAGCTGTGTGACCCTGGGCATGTCACTTAACCTATTTGTGTTAATCCACATGAGAAGAAAATAGCACTCAAATATCTTTGCCAAGAAAACCCCATATGGGAGTTATTAAGAGTTGGACATGACTGAACAACAAGTAATGGATTCTTCTAGAGAGATGATGGGAAAGGGGGAGCTGAGTAGACCTGATGTTTGAAGATGGAAACAGGATGATATACCCTTCATTCCCAGGGATCTATCTACCTAGGTGGGAAATAACGAATTAGATTTTTTAAAGGTACCCAGGTAATCAAATTCTTCTAATAAGAAGGAAGCCTCAGATATAAGAATTATATAGTTAATATAAATTGCTGACTCATTAGCATTCTTCCTGAATGTAACATACACTCTTTGCAAGAAAGGTTATTAAATTGTTCTTATTTTGTGAAAGAGAAACTCCACCATTGAGATTATACCTGTCAATCAGTCAACACGCATTTATTAAGTACTTTTTATATGTCAAACCCTGTGCTAAGTGCTAGGAATGAAAATGCTAAGAAGCAAAAATAAAGACAATAATTGCCCTCAAGGAACTTACATTCTAATGGTGGAAAATACCATTTAAAAAAAAAATTTTTTAATACCAATTTAATACCAATTTTTAAAAAAAAAATTTTTTTAAGTTAAAAAACAAGGGATTGAGAGGGAAGAGGATATATAATAAGGAAGTCAGGGGTGCAGCCTAGTCATCATTGATAATAAGAAATGACTCATAAATACAACAAAGTTCAGAACAGTATTACATATGATAAAAAGCTAAAACAAAATATATTTCCATTGATCAGAAAATGATTGAACAAATTGTGGTATTTGAATATAATGAAATATCATTGTAAACCAAGAAATGATGATATAAAGAATTCAGTGAAAAATACATGATGTACAGATAGCAGATCTCCCCAAAAAACATATACATAAATATAACAATGTAAATATTATCAACACTGAGTAGCAACAAAACTATTCAAAAACAATGACTCAGATGAGTCCCATAGTTTTATAGTTAATGACACAGCTATCCTTCCTCTTCATATCATATACATTTCTAAAAGGTATCATTTATTCCTATTGTGATAAGATAAAACATTAAATTAAACTCTTCCCTAAGCATGTGCCAGCCATGGTTTCTGTTTCACTAAATCTTGGATATCTGTGAGTTCAGATGAATAACCTTGAATTCATATCTCTGGTTCATCTTATTTATTATCCCTTCTTTAGCCACTTTTAATATATATATAATAGCCCTGAAGTCAAGAGGATCTGAGTTCAAATCTGACCTCAGAAACTTAGCACTTCCTGGCAAAAATAGAAAGGTGACTTCATTGGTAAGGAGAAAACTCCTCTGACTCCTTCACTGAGCTCAACATAGGGGGTTATACCACCTGTTATTCTCAGTTGCCTTCCTAGGACAAAAGTTCTTAACCTAGAATTTGTAATGGGCTGAGGCTTGAGTTGATGCACTGAGGTCCCAAGCACATGAGGCTAAATAGTAATTGGACCATACTCTATTAATATATAAGCTTGGAGAAAGAATGGCCCCCGCCCACTCTTTGTGCAAGTCCTGATGTGTTATATAGGAAATGACGATTTTGGTGGGTGGAGGCAGGGGAGTGGGAAGGGAAGGGGAAGGAGAGACTGATTGCATTTGCCATTGCAACGACCTTTCAGCTCAGATCCCCCTGTTAGCTGGCTTCCTGTTGCAGCTGCCCATATTGCTATTACAATCCTTATTCATCTCTTCACTTCAATAAAGATTGAAGATTTTTCCCTTAACCTGAATTCCTGACTCCGGCTGATTTTAAATAGGCGATCATTACAAGAATTCATGCACACATTTCAAGACATCTGTATTTTTGGATTGGGGGGATTAGTTTCACTATTATTTAATGAAATACATAATTTCTTTCAATTATCAATGTAAGTGACAATATGTAGAGTTCATTGGCTTCTCCCAGAATGTCAAAAGCATCTGTAAAATAAAACAAAGGGTTAATAATGGTTGTCCTAGGGCTGTGAGTGGCATGAAATAAATGTAGTCATCATCAAGGGCAAAAATTAAACTAAAGAAATATAGTCATATATCAATGCATCAGTTGACTTCTATGACAAAATACCAAGAAAACCAAAAGAATTCCATTGGGTTGGCAACTGTAAATAGGTGTCCAGGAAGTAGTGCTGAGCTACTTCCTCAAATATCTCTCTATATACCATAAAATCTCATTTCTTTCTGAAATTCTGAAGCAGCATGAGCAAAGTCAACTATATTGTCAAAAATACCATAGGGTCACAGCATGAACTGTAGACATGGGCATTTTAGGAAAGTCATCAAGGCAGAGAAAATGCCTATTTACTTTAAAATGTGTGCAAATACATCTTCAAGATCTTTATGTTTTGCAAAAAAGGAGCCAGTTAGCCAGAGCAGAATTCAGAAAGTTTCCCAAAGAAGAACATTTTTTTGGTAAAAATAGAAAGGTGGTGCTACAACCTCCTATGTTGAGCTTAAAGAAGAAGTCAGAGGAGTTTTCTCCTTACCAATGAAGTCCTTCATTTATTATAAACTATTATTTAATGGAAGGTATAGATTTAGTGAGATTAAATTCTTTTTCCTATCTTAAACACAAGTATATTTGTTGAATTGTGTTCTGAGTAATATTTGTAGCAATCTAATAAATAATGAGGTTTTCATCATGTATCAAGATTGTGAGAGGGTTAAAGAATAAAAATGAAACTGATGATAGGAGCAGGATAAGCAAAGACTAAATATCTAAGACATGGCCTCAGGATTCAAACACAAATATATATGGATCATGGACAAAAAAGAGGCAGGATAAAAACATTACCTTAGATTTTTCTATGCCATTTAAGTAGTTAGCTCTTACCAATTAGATGGAAAGTTCTCACCTTAAATATAAGCCCTAGTACCAAAGCAGTGAATAAAGTGCTGGGCCCAGAGTCAAGAAGACGCCTCTTCCTGAATTCAAATCTAACCTCAGAAACTTATTAGCTGTGTAACCCTGAGGAAGTCATTTAACCCTCAGTTTTCTCATCTGTAAAATTAGCTGGAGAAGGAAATAGCAAATCACTTTAGTATCTCTGCCAAGAAAACCCCCTAATGAAGTCATTAAGAGTTGACTGAAAATGACTGAACAATATATGCCATATAACAAAAGAAGATCAATAAATATTAAATAAATTAAAAATTGAAAGAAAGGTTGAAAAGTGGAGAGGAGGGGAAGAGAAAGGAATAGGACCCATGGACAAATTGCTATCATTTTTTGTCACTGCCCAATCCAAAACCTCTTAGGATAGGATTATTAGTAATATTAGCAACTCACATTTGTCAACAGCATAGTTAATAGTGAGTTAACTTCAAAGTAATAAAGACCTGGATTTAGGTTCCATCTTTGAAACACACTGGTGTATGGCTGTTGGCAAGTCACTTATTTTAGTGTGACTATTAACTGTAGCAGAAGTGATGCTAAGCTTTAGTAGATGGTATTTTCTCACTGGAAGTTTCTTCAACAATGAAATTGCAAGTCTAGACTGAAAACAAAATTCTCATGGTTGTATAACATTCTGCAATTTGCCTACATTATCTCATTTGACTCTAACAATCTGCATATGAGGTAGTTAATGCCAAAGCACCCAGTAGCAGAATCACCACTCTCATTTGCATTCCACAACACTGATAAAATGCTTAATGTTATATTCAACACACTTCTACTCAAAACAAAAAGGTGAGACCTAATTATTGTTTCATGAAGTCAGACACAGCACATACAGGAAAAATGTATTACCACAAAAAGCATCTCTATTGGGCACAGTACTCAATTGTGCTGGATGACATTTATGTACCAAATATTTAAATGACATGGGATGTTAAGGAAGACTCAATGAAGAATATATTATTTTACCTGGGACTTCAAGAATGGACAGGATTTCAATAACTGCTCCAATATAGGGAATTAAAAAAAGAGCTTCATCATGATAATTGTATAAATATGTTTACATATATTGGATTTAACATTTTTTAACATGTTTAACATTTTTTGGATTTCTCACCATCTAGAGGAGGGGCAGGGGGGAAAAATATGGAACACAAGATTTTGCAAGGATCAATGTTGAAAAATTATCTATGTATATGTTTTGAAAATAAAAAACTTTAATTTTTTTTTAAAAGAGCTATTATAAGCCCCGTGTGGTCCTCTTTTGAGAGAAGTGTCCTAAATTATATCATCTGGTATAGCAGCTAGAAGTTTCCTCTTCTCTCCAAAAATGAAGGGGAAAAAAAACATAATACCATGGAGGAGTATACTCTGAAAGGTCGATGATAGGAGTTCAGCAAGTATGTCAATAAGGACATAAACTTCTTTCATATTTTGAGGCTATTGTTATCAATTGATAAAATATGTAACAGCAGAGTGATCCTACTTTTCTGGATGATGTTCCTTAAATGTACCTCTATACTATGATTGGAGCAACTAGTTATTTCAGTAAATAGAGTGCCAATCCTAGAGTCAGGAAGATGAGTCTTCTTGAGTTCAACTCTGACCTCACACACTTACTAGCTTTGTCACCCAGGGCATATTACTTAGCTATATTTGTTTTAATTTCCCCATCTGTAAAATGAGCTGGAGAAGTTAATGGCAAACCACTACAGTATCTTTTCTAAAAATCCCCCCCCAAAAAAGGGGTCACAAAGAGTTTGACATAACTGAAAAATGACTAAACAACAACATACTGTGATTTTGTTAACTAGAGAGAGATCAAGGAAACCACATGAGATCTCTCTTGAAGTACACCATAACCGTGAGAATCCAGTTACCTTTTATATATTTGGGTCTGTGGCAATCTATATGTTTGAGTCTATGTTCTTGTTCCTCTATATTGAATATCATTTGGGGCTCAAAGGAGGTACATCAAGAGCTTGTTGATTGATTGGCTGAGAGAAGTATTATACATTGTACTGTGCTTCATTGGTATTAGACAAGGACAGTACCAATAGTTTGGAAAATTCTGACAGTGTCACAAGATCAAAGACAACTACATACTTAACAATACTTTCTAAAGTTTTTTGCTATTTTCTTATGTGTGTGTATATCAAAGATCATGAAATCCAAACAATTTCTCATTATAGGACCATGACAAAGTAAATATTATATACTTTGTTGTTATTGTTTTTAAGTATCTGGTCATTGTGTAGTAATTTTGAGTATCTGGATATGGTGATGAAAACAATTAATCAAAACCCCACTTACAACATCTCTTCCACTCCTACTTAAGATTTCTCAGGCCCATCTAATTATCTTTATCACATTATAACTATTATTAATCTTAAAACAGAAGCAAATTTTTTTTAAATTAATTGATAGTGTTAAATGTTCTACAGGAAACAATGTGGTGAAGGGAAAGGATGTTAAAATCGAAGAGATGACCTATATTCAACAGATTCAGATCTGTTACTTACTACTAAAGTATAATGGATAGAGTGCTAAAATTAGTCAGATTCAATCCCATATCAAATGTTTGTTTGTTGTGTGATTACAAATAAATCACTTAATTTGTCAGAGCCTCAGTTTCCTCATCTATAAAATGCAGATAATGATAGGGATCTGTGGGGGGGGAGGGGGGAGCACATTTCAAACTTTAAGACTGTATATAAAAATAAATCTGGGTTGAATATTATAAATACTAGTTGTCAATATATTAAACTTCCCACATAACACATTTGCATTTTACCAGGATCTTTTAAATACCTTATCTAAATACCTAAAGAAAAAAGGAGATAATAATATAACATTCTGATAAGGAAGACAAGAGTGAAAAGAAAATGGTGGTCAGAGAAGGATGTTTTGGAGTAGGAAGTCACAGGGATTGATGAGTAGAACCACAGGGAAATTGATTGATATGCCTTCCTAAAGAATGATAGTATATTTGATTAGTGTTCTGAAAACTACAAATTTAAAAGTGAAGGAGAAGAAGAGTACACAGGCAATTATATGGAATGAAGATAGCCAGAGAACAGCAGTATGATAGGTCTAAGGAAGATGGCTCAGTGGATAGAATAGAGAGTCTGAAGTCAGAAGGATCTGGATTCAAATATGACCTCAGACACTTAAAACTTAGTAACTGCATGCTACTCATTTAACCCTAAAGTCATTTAACCCTAAAAGCCTCACACACTCTACAAAAGAAAAGAAGAAAGAAAAGAAATTATTAGAGCAGCATACTACAATAAAAAGAATGATAGATTTGAATGAAAGCACCTACATTCAAATCCTAGTTCTTAATATTTAAGTGACTTTGGTCAAAGTACCTAACTTCTCAGATCCTTAGTTTCTTACCTTAAAATTGAGGCAGTTGGAATAGATGGCTTCTAAGGTATCTTAAATGCTTTAAGTTTATGATCTTGTAATAAGTGATTTGGATTTATATAAAGAAGAAGAATCTCTAGGTAAATGAATATAGACTTTTTTATTAAAGGTTTTTATTTTCGAAACATATGCATGGATAATTTTTCCACATTGACCCTTGTAAAACCTTGTGTTCCAAAATTCCTCCTCATTCCTCCCACCTCTTCCCCTTAATGGCAAGTTAATAAATGTTATTAAATAAATGTTAAACAGGTGCAAATCTTCTATACATATTTCCACAATTATCATGCTACACAAGAAAAATCAAATCAAAAAGGAAAAAAAGAGAAAGAAAACAAAATGCAAGTAAACAACAAAAAGAGTAAAAATACTATGCAATGATCCATACCCACTTCCTACAGTTCTTTCTCTGTGCAGATGGCTCTCTCCATCAAAAGATCATTAGAACTAAATCATCCCATTGTTGAAAAGAGCCACATCCATCAGAATTGATCATTGTATAATCTTGTTGTTACCTTATACAATGATCTCCTGCTTCTGCTCACATCACTTATCATCAGTTCAGACCTCTCTGAAATCATCCTCCTGATTGTTTCTTGCAGAACAATAATATTCCATAACATTCATCTACCACAGTTTATTCAGCCATTCTTCAATTAATGGGCATCCACTCAGTTTCTAGTTTCTTGTCACTACAAAAAGGGCCACCAGAAACATTTTTGTACATGTAGGTCCCTTTCTCTTCTTTATGATCCCTTTAAGATACAAGCCCAATAGAAACACTGCTGATCAAAAGTTATGCACAGTTTGATAGCCCTCTGGGCATAGTTTCAAATTGCTCTCCAAAATGGTTGTGTCAGTTCACAATTCCACCAACAATGTGTAAGCGTCCCAGTTTTCCCATATTCCCTCCAACATTCATCATTATCTTTTTCTGTCATCTTGGCCAACCTGAGAGGTATGTAGTGGTACCTCAGAGTTGTCTTAATTTGCATTTCTCTGCTCAATAATGATTTGGAGCACCTTTTTATGTGACTAGAAATGGTTTCAATTTCTTCATCTGAAAATTGTCTGTCCATGTTCTTTGACCATTTATCAATGGGAGAATGGCTTGAATGCCTATCAGTTTGAATGAATTCTGCATATATTTTAGAAATGAGGCCTTTATCAGAACCCGGGAATGTAAAAATTTCCCCCCATTTATTGCTTTCCTTCTAATTTTGTCTGCATGGGTTTTGTTTGTGCAAAAATGTTTTAACTTAATATAATCAAAATTATCTACTTTATATTCAATAATGTACTCTAGTTCTTCTTTGGACACAAAATCCTTTCTTCTTTACAGATCTGAGAAGTAAACTATTCTTTGTTCTTCTAATTTGCTTATAATATTACTATTTATGTGTAAATTTCGACCTTATCTTGGTATATGGTGTTAGGTCTGGATCAGTGCCTAGTTTCTGCCATTCTAGTTTCCAATTTTCCCAGCAGTTTTTGTCAAATAATGAGTTTTTATCCCAAACGCTAGAGTCTTTGAGTTTGTCAAACACTAGATTACTATAGTCATTGAGTATTTAAAATATAGATATTTTAATCACTTTATTTGAATATTTCCAAATACTATCTAAACTTGTTGTCTTAAACCTAGACCATAGCTTCAATAGCAATGCATTACTATACCTATCTTCCTATAATCTCTTCAACATTGAACATTCACATCTTTTCCTCATCTTTGACAATTTGCTGTATATGAAATAAAACCTCAGGGTTGTTTTGATTTGCATTTCTCTTATCATTAGTGATTTGGAATAGTTTTTAATATGGTTGTTCATATTTGTCTCATGCTCTCCCGTGGGAAAAGCATATCTTTCCCAGATAACACCCTCCCCAAGTTAAATGGTCTCATTCAGTTGGAGATCTCAGCCTGATAGTCCTATTGAGTGGCTCAAAACTCCAAGATAAGTAATCTCTTTTCAACTGGATATCTAGTCCTGAGACATTGAATCCCAAGCCTCAGATTGCTACTAAAAGACAACTCTGAACCCAAATCTTTGCAGAAGTCTGAAACAGAAGTATACTTGCTAAGGAAGCTGGCTTGGCAAAGCTGCCTGCCAGAACATTTGCCCACTGGAAAAATATTCTTTTCTCAGTGTTAACCTTGGTTATCTCTCTGACAGGACTGCCATGAAGAAGTCTGTCTTCCTCGCAAAGCTGATTTCTCATTTCCAAACTCCTAATGAGGAGTTTTGCCGTCTAAGAAAGCTTCCTTCTTAGTGAACAATAAAATTCCTCTTTTGCCATACAGACTTTTGGGTTTGCAAATTCTTTCTCATTGGACCTGCACTGACCAGAGGGGATTCCCCACCTCAATTCTTACACCTCTTTACTACCACTAACTTCATCATTTGTACCTCATCAGGACTGCCTCAAAGATGTGACCAAAAAATACCTTGTCACAATAATGCAAGATATAATCCAGGAAAACTGTACTGGAGTGATAGAACATGAGGGGAAAGTAGAAATAGAAAAAAAGTACATTGGGCATCACTTCAAAGAGATCCTTTGTGGAACACACAAGAATTTTATTGCCAAATTTCAAAGCCCTCTGATCATAAAGAAACTCTTACAAGAAACAAGAAAAAACAATTCAAATATGCTTGATCTACAATTAGAATTGTAAAGGACTTAGCAGCAGCCACAATGAAAAAAATATAGGCCCTGGAATCATATATACCAACAATCAAAAGAACTAGGACTGCACCAAAAAAATCATATCCAGCAAAACTATCTGTTATATTAAATGAAAAGAAATAGACATTCAATAAACTTGCAGATTTTCAGGATTTTTTTCCAACCAAATCCAAACTTAATAGAAATTTTAATGTATGAGTCAATATCAAAGATAAATGTTGAAGAACTTAACACAGACAAATTGTTTATGTTTTTAACATGTAAATGTATACCAGATGTTTAAGGTTGGTATCAGCAATTGAGTAGCTCAAAAGAAAAATTGGGACAGTGTTATGATAAAAATAGTTAATAATGTTATATAAATGAGGTACAAAGGAAGAATAGACACAACATCATTAGAGGAGGGAAGAAGGCTCATAATTCTGAAAACCTACTCACATTAGGAATGGGTTAAATAGGCAACACTACATATATACCATAAAGAGTATAGTATCCTCCAAAATCTACAAGAAATAAAGAGGAAAGGATGGACAGAGGGGGAAGCAAAGGAAGGATCCATGGACCAGGAGAGATTAAGTAATAGCAGGGCAAGTTAAGGAATAGAATTAAAGCAAAGACTTAACAAGGACAGGAAAGATGTGGGAAAGGAGGCAACTGTGTGTGTGTGTGTGTGTGTGTGTGTGTGTGTGTGTGTTGTATGTGTGTTTATGTGCATATGTATACATAAATATATCCTTCTTAACTATATCCTGCTTGGGGAAAGTAAGGGGGACGAAAGAAGAGAAAAATAAAGTAAAAAAGTGCATAGCAGAGAACAAAAGAACAACCTACAAGACAGAAAAGATGGATGCTCATTCTTCTATTATTTATCCTTTCTTGAATCAATAATTTATTGTTACATATTTTGGGTCTTCCCTCATGTTCTGCTGGGCAACTACAATGTTCTATTAAAAAAAAAAAAAAAAGACTGACATTCATTTGTAAATTAACTCCTTTCATATTCTGAACTTGTAGTTACAGAAGCCAAGAAGACAAGAAAGTATTCCCATTCCACTGTGTCTTCAGGTAGCAAAGAAAAAATTCCTTTTCTAACATCTAAAAGAGATTGCATCAAACCGTTCCATACAGTCCAGAATTTAAGTCACTCTGCTATTTCTAGGGCCAGGTGTTGTGATTTACAGCATAGTTCAGAAAGCAGCTACAATATTGTGCCACTGTATAAATCAATTTAAGGACACTTGTTCTGTGGACACCATCCAGAACCATCATGAAGAGAGAACTAAATTTGGTAGCAGCATATGTCTGAGATTTCTTGGAATAAGAAAGCTGCTGCTCCCATTTTATCCATTTGTTGCTGAATATACTGCTCTAGAAGCAATGGAGATCTGGGGACAATGGAATTAGCAAAGAGGCTAAACTGATAATGTTGATAGTGCCAGGCACCATATCCAAAGCAGTGTTGCCAAATCATACATAGATCATATTAGACAGATCCTGTAGCTGAAACCCATCTAGGACATAGATTGAAGGTGCTGATTTATCATTTCATTTCATTTCCCTCCATCTTTCCAAAGAGGATATGAGTGTAATGTGTCTCTCTACTGTATGAGGTTCTTATTCTGATGTTTAAATCAGCTTACCCATTTTTTATTTAAATGCTTACTTTGTCTCTTAAGGCTGCAAACATTCATTGCTAAATTGTATCTTTTGAATGAAGCATTGAGGGGTTGATTTAGAGTCCCTGGGAAAATCTTTTTTAAACCATAGTATTTTATCAAAGTAAGTTTTCTGGGTAGAGGCTAAAGTTAGAAAGGAGGAAAAAAAAATGTTTCATTTTTATAACTGCTCAGGATACAGAATACTTTTTAAAAATATTTCTCTACATCAGTAGCAATGGCTGGAAGTAACATCCTGGTCTAACACTGAGGTTATTCTAAGGCTATCTATCCTTAAGGACCAGATTTGAAGAGGCCGTTGCTTTCCAGAAGGGAAGGGCTAAGGGAGTGACTAGAGGGAAATTCACCTTAGGGGAAAAGTAGCTCAGCCCACAAAAAGGTGTGTGGAGAGGGGTGGAGATATGAGGTGCCTGCTTAACTGCTTACCAGCTCTGCTTAACAATGACCATTCTTACTTAGGGGTCTATATGATACAAGCATACAATATAGTCTACATATTTTCTTCCTTATGGCACCATACTTGCCATGTAATTTTTCCTAAATGCCTAAGTAATTTTAAAATGTTTTGTAGATTTTTAATAACTGCCAGATTAGCTCATAGCCATCTTCCTCTTAACTCTCTTTTACTCCACCTCTGAGGAATGGTCCTAAGGGTATTAGCTTCTTTTCTGTGTTGTTTATCACCAAGCACCTGGAACGGTTTGAAATAAATGCCCCCAGATACATTTCACTGAACTGAGGTAAAGGTCAGGTAAACAAGGGAAGAAGGGTCCCTTTCCTATAATGAGTCCAGTTCATGGCATTTATGTGAAAAGAGCACAACCAGAAAGGATCTGTGGGGTGGAAGAGCAGGGAAGAGAGACACGCTCAGTTTCACTGGTTCTAAAGATACAAGTAGTCCATCAAAGGACATTTGTGCAAGAAAATAAGATTCTGGTTCTAAACCTTCTCTTTGCCTTCTCCGCTCTCTTTTTTAGTTTTACTTTTTCTCTCCTTAGAATTATAATCAAGATCAAGAAATGTTTGTTCTTTGATATAAGAACCTTGGTGTATGTATAATTGACTTGATCTTTGAGGCTGACATTAAGAAGATATCTTAAATCTCTATAAAAAGTGTGAGCCGATCTATTCTAATTTTCCATCTCAGTGGGTTGAGAAATTATTGTAAGGTAAGGGCCATTTCTATGAGATAAAATCCTTTTGGGACCAGGTACTAGAAACATATTCCCACTATAATGAGTCTAGAATTCTGTCTTAAGATATCCAACTCTGAGTTTTTCCTCCAAATTAACATTCCCCCAAAATACTGTGGGTATTTTTTTTATTTTTACTGTGGGTCATTTATTTTATTTTAAAGAATCAAGATTCTTACAACTAATATACTAAACTATATATACAATTCTAGAGTATATGATGTTAGTGATATCCAAAGGCTAATGTTATATATGTGTGTACATGTATACACATTTATATGTGTTACATATGTGTGTTTATACATATAGATGCATTGATTTTACTCATTGCAAAGGAGATTGTCATATTTTATAATTCAAAACGCCAATACTCTACGTCTTTCAGTTAGGATTAAAATTTCACATAGAGAGAACTAAGGAAGTTATTTAGGCAACCTAAAAACTTGAGAAGAATGCTTTTGACAAAACTTTTGAATTGATATGTATAGATTTAAAATACTTAAGCATTGCTGAGGACTTCTATATATTTTGAAAAGGATTAGTAAGAGTATACGAATACTATGTTTACAGCAACCTGATTCCCCACTGTTCTATAAAACACTCTGCTATCCAATTCCTTTGTTTTTGTCTCCCAACCTTCACAGGACTTGAGACATGACCAATGAGCTTTTACTCCTGGCTTTCTCTTCTTTTTTCCTCTTCCTGAATCTAGGATGACCAGTTTCAGTGGGAGATTTGCCCTGATTCAAAAGCTTTTCAAAGTAAAGCATTTTAGAAATAAAGACAAAATAAATTAAATAGAACCAGAAAAAAAATCAATACCTACAATAATATAAATATAAAGAACAACAGCAACAATAAAAACAATATTGAAAACTATTTAATCATAATGACTAAGAATGGCTCTGAAGAAAAGAAAAAAATATACTTCCCTCCCTATTTACGGAGCATGACTGTGAGTAAAAAACATGGAATATATTCATCAGCTTCCAGAAGTTCAATCTATGCAAATTCTTCCCATTTGCATAGATCTATACATCTGGCCCTAATCTTTCTCTTGAACTCCAATCCAACATCACAGCTGCTTTTTACATATCTCAAACTGAATATCCCATAGGCATCTCAAACTCAACATACCCAAAACAGAGTTCATTATCTTTACTCACAAACACTTTCCCTCTTCCCAACTTTCATATTACTATCAAAGGCATTATCCTTCCAGTGACCCATGTTCAGAACTTCAATATCACCTTCAACTCATCCTTCTGACTCCCCCAGATATTTAATATGTGATCAAATCTTATTTCTGTTATAATATTTCTTTTTTTATTATAGCTTATTTATAATGATATTTCTTGTATTCATTTTTCTTCATTCACTTAGCTACCACTCTGAAGCTCTTATCATCTCTCACATAGAATACTATAATAAACTATATCATACTATACCATATACCAAAAGTAGAATAAAATTTCTATATAGGAATACAGAATACTATAATATAATTTTTATAATGAGTCTCCATTTTAATTTAACTTAAATCTTTTTGACCAACTTCACTCAGCAGCCAAAGTGATCTACCTAAAACACAGATCTCACCATATCACACCCTGTCTCTATTCAATGAACTCTAACAGTTTTCTGTAAAATATAAAATCTTCTGGTTGGTATTTAACCCATGACCTCTTCTTATGTTCTTCCTTATACTTTATGTCCCTCCTCACATTCTAAGTTCTAACTATCTTGGTCTCTTTGCTATTCCTCAAAAATGGCACTTCATTTCTTAACTTTGCACTAGCTCTTCTCCAATCCTCTAAGGCCCCTCCTCTTCACTTCTGCTATCTAGTTTCCCTAGTTTCTTTCAGGACTTAGTTCAAATCCCACTTTCTTCAGAAGGCCTTTCCTTGTGTTCCACCTGGCTCCTCAGTTAATACTTTCCCTTTGAGATTACCTTTTATTTACACTGTACATAACTTGTATGCAAATAGTCATCTATATGTATATAATTATTTGAATGGAATAGAATATGAGAATATGTTCAAATATGAGTTCTTTAGAATAGGATATATTAGAATATGAGTTCATAGTTGAATAACTAGGTGATGAAAGTTTTTTGGATAATTCAACTGATGAATAACATTAATAATGGAGGAGTTGCAGATAGGCTTCAGTAGAAAAAGTGCCTTCAGGGTACTTTTAAGTAAATGTGGAAGAAGTAGTTACTGCAACAGTCTCCAGAGACACAGAGATGAGTTTAAGGAAATAAATACCATCCTTAATAATTGAATACTCCTAGTCTTCCACTGAAGAGGAACTAACCCTTAAATTAGATTCATTTCTTAAAAAAAAAAAAAAAATTATCAAGAGAAACAAAATATTAAAAGCAGAAGTGAATACGTGAATACTTAAATGGAACAAACTTTTTTTTCCTTCAAGCAGTCAGGATATAAATATGGTAAAGTCTGTTTTCTAATTAACAAAATGCTAAATAATGAAACTCACAGGACTCTCTTAAGTATCTACAAGAGATGATGCCTTAAAGTTCAAAAAAATCTGATGTCATGAAATATTGCAATAAATAATTTGATTTTTTTTAACAATGGGAAATGATTCAAGGAGCTTAAAAGCATTATTACTTTTCTTTTAGATATGATCATACTTGTGCCTTGTTATTCTGTTTTCAAAAGTCTCTAAAGACAAAGTCTCTTTTTTGTATCTATTCCAATATTGAACTACTTTAGATCAGAAAAAGTTTCCTGACATGTAACCTAAATCCTTCATGATGCAGAAGTAATTTGTTTTCTTGGCTAATGATCAATCAATAGATATTTGTTGGGTATATGCATAACACTATGTTACATGCTATGAGAAAATACAGAAGTATAAGACATAGTTCCTGAAGTGGAGGAACTTACATTCTAGTTGAAAATGAAACTAACACAGACATTAAAAAGAATGCAGTATAAAGTAATAAAATATCTGGTACCAACTAAATATTGTAGGAGTTCAGAGAAGAAACATTCCTCCCATGAAATAGTTGAACGCTACATGTAAATAAAGTGTACTCTCCTCATATTCTTTCTCTCTCTCTCTTTCTCTCTTTATTTCTTAAATGTATATATAATTAAATCATTGACTCAATAACGATTTTCTTTTGATCTTTTAAGCTAATTTCTGACCACTTCTCTATTAAGATCATTTTGATTTTTTAACCTGAAGTTCAAATTAATCGCATTTCCCACTTCTGCCACGTTGATATCAAATGCAAATTCATAAAGGAGGTTCTAGCCTATTTCTAAAGTTACTGATAAACATAAAAATAAAAAAGCCATAGAGTCAGAACTGAATGACATAAAAAAATCATCTGTTTCTCCTTTTCTTACTCTAACACTACCAACAATGATACAAATAATTGTGCTTTATTACACAAATTATTACTATCAAGGTCTTGAAGATAAAACTTTCAAAAAGCAAATTTAACACTACCATTGAAAAAGCATCCAATAAAGGTAGAAGTCAAAAAGAAGCATAATGTTATTCACATATGAAGAGGACAGATTGAAGGATAGCTAAGTAGATAGAGCATTTATTAATTATTTACTGTATACCAAACATCCTGTAGATGAGAATGTAGGCTAACAAGATAGTCCCTTCCCTCAAGGAATTTACATTCTAAAAGTCAACAATGCCGACGATATGCCAGGCATTCAGCTGAAAGCTATACAAAAGAGGCAAAGTAGAGTTGCCCAGAAGGAGCTTGCTATCTGATGGAGGTATCCACTAGCAAACCAACATGTACAAACAAGCAATAAGCAAAATCTTTAGAAAATAAGATAGGAAAGGCTCTACAATTAAGAGGGGTTGGGAAAGGCTTCCTATAGTATAAAAGCTGGGATTTTAGTTAGGGTTTAAACTTTAAAGGTTGAGGGGTTCTCAAACTACGGCCGGCAGGCCAGCTACTACAGCTGAGGACGTTTATCCCCCTCACCCAGGGCTATGAAATTTCTTTATTTAAAGGCCCACAAAACAAAGTTTTTGTTTTTACTATAGTTCGGCCCTCCAATAGTCTGAGGGACAGTGAACTGGCTCCCTATTTTAAAAGTTTGAGGACCCCTGCAAGGAATCCAAGGGAAACCATAGGTAGAGATGAAGATTATTCCAGGCATGGAGAAAAATCTCTGGAGCTGAAAGATCAAGTGTCTTGTTTGTGGAACATCAAGGAGGTCTGTATCACTGAATTAAAGAATCCAGAGTAGGGAGCATGGTATAACAAGACTGGAAAGGTAAAAGAAAATTAGGTTATGAAAGAATTTGAACATCAATCAGGGGATTCTGTATTTCATCCTGAAGATGATAGGGAGCTACTAGAATTTATTAGTAAGAAGGATGACATGGCTGGACATGTATTTTAGATAAATCACTATAATGGCTGAACAGTTTGGAGGGACTAGATAAAGGCAGACTAACCTACCAGCTGGCTATCGTCTAGGCATGAGGTCATAAAGGCCTTCACCAGAATTGTGGCAATTTTAAAAGAGACTGTATTTGAGAGATATTGCAAAAGTGAAATTAATAAGCTTTGGCAACTAATTGGATACAGGGTTGAGGGACAGAATAAGAGATAATGAGGACTGAATGACACCTTGGATGAAAGCTATAGTAGAGAAGCTAGGAAGGAAAGATGAGTTCTGTTTTTGACATATTGAGTTTAAGATGTCTATTGGTCATCCAGTTTGGGATGTCTGAAAGATAGTTAGAAACTTGAGATTGGGAGTCAGCAGAGAGGTTAGGGCAAGATAGATAATTTGAGAGTCATCAGCATAGAGATTGGAATTAAACCTATGGGGGCTAATATGATCACGAAGTTAAGTAGTAAAGAAAGAGGAAAAAAAAAGGGTCCAGGACACAATTTTGTGGGAAGCCTATATTTAAAGGGCATAATCTGAATGAATATCTAGCAAAGGAGAGTAAAAAATATGGTAAAATAGGATAAAAACTAGGAGAGAAAAACTTAGAGAGAAAAAAGAGTAGCAAGTTTCAGAGGATAATAAATGGCACCAAAGACTACAAAGAGGTCAAAGAGAATGAGAATTGAGAACAAACTGTTGGATTTAGCAAAGAGATCAATAGTAAATTTGGAGAAAAGTAATTTTAGTAAAATAATAGTGTCAAAAGCCAGATTATAAAGAGTTAAGAATGAGAGGAGATAAAGTGTAGATAATATAGAAGATAATAACACATAAAGGGGAATTATAAAGTTGAATGAAGGGAAAGTAAGTAGGGAGGATATCCATGATGGGGAAAGGAGACTGACGAAGAGATAGATAACACAGAGAATGTTTAACTTCCATGAAATGTTGCTCCAGTATAGGAAGTCACCAATTGGGCCACAGAGTTTTTCCTAGGGTAGGAAGGTAGCAGCAGAAGAGGTAAAGAAGTATAAAGCATAAGTCCAGTTGGAAGTGAAGTGAGTATGACTAAGGTTCTCAAGAAATGGTGGACTAGAGAATCATCAATCAGGAGTTTTAGCTTTAGAAACAATTAAGAAAAAATGTCAGTCAGAAATATACATAAAAATGCTTTTGAAGTTCTAAGGCTTCATTACTGTGAGTATTCTCACCTCTGATTCAGGTTACAATCTCTGACTGCCATAGCATATGGTTTCAGCAAAAGTTTCAGCTAGAAAAATCCATTTCTGGTAGCCAACTTCCCAGTAATAGGCTAGTATGAATTCATCTAGATTGGTCATTAGATGATCTATACATGAACCATCATCAGGCCAGTATCTAACACTTTTCCACTTTTCCACCTGCCAAAAATTACATTCCACTAATTTATATAGCCTTCTTGAATTCCAGATCTACACTTTATCACAATGAAGCACTTTAGAGCTTTGGGAGAGGCAACTATATATGTTTACAATTATAGACATATAAATGTATATTTTTTCCTCAAGTAACAAGAATTTATCTTCTTTCCCTCCCACAACCAATCTTCCCCTGGGGAAAAAATAGAAAAGAAAAAACCCCCCACCTTTTTCTAAATATAGTCTCAAATAAACCCCCATATTTGCCGCATCCAAAAATACATGTTTTATTCTTCATCTTGAATCCATCACCTCTCTATCAGAGAATGGGTAGTATCCTTCATCATTGGTCTTACTAGACTGTTCACTGCATTGATCAGAGTTCTCAAGTATTTCAAAGTTGCTCATTTTCACAATGTTATAACATAAATTATTTCCCTAATTCTATTCACTTCTCTTTCCATCATTTCATATGAGTCTTCCCAGGTTTCTCTGAAATCATTCTGTATATGACAGTAGTATTCTATTACATTTATATGCTATAATTTTTTCATCCATTCTCCAAGTGATGGGTGCCCCTTTAGTCTCCAGTTCTTTGCTAACACAAAAAGAGATAAAATTAAATAGATAGATAGATAGATAGATAATAGATAGGTTGATGGATGGAGAGAGAGAAAGAGGGAGGGAAGGAAGGAAAAACAGAGACAGAGAGACACAGAGAGAGAGAGACAGAGAGACATAGAAAATTTTTTCTTTCTTTGATCCATTTGATTGGTTAGTTGGTTGGTTGTCGTCCTTTATTCTCAAAGAGGAACAAAATGACATTAGTATGAAGTAGTAAAATACAAGGTATTTAACTGTTTGATCAGAGAAATATGTTTGGAATGCTCTAGTACAAGTCAAACACAAATAGTCCATCTGAACATTGGAAGTGAAAATGTCTCTACATTTGTATATCTCATATTTATTTTGAGCTACTATAATTCTGCTTCACTCACAGAGACAATCTTCTTTGATATGGGCATTTAGTAATTTGGGGACGTAGTAAAAAAAATGAATTTGAAATATGAAAAGACAACTTTCTCCCCTCTTCCAATTCTTTTGTAGATATGCATATAAAATTATATATTTTTCTTTATATTGATTGGTTTTTCTGATTTTTTTCTCTTCTATTTTTAAAAAAATTCTTTGTTATGAGGCAGTGGTTTTTAATTTTTTTGTATCAGAGACACTTTGGCAATCTGGTGTGCTCATTGCTGGCGTTTGTTGCCTATATTCATAATTTGTAAGGAAATTCTAAATTTCAGTTTTAGATTAGTGAAAATAAAGTAGTTTTTTTTTTTTTCTCTCATTCATGAACTTCTTGAAATCTGTCCACAAAAGGAAAGAGATTCAAGGGAAAAATCTAGAAAATACAAAAACAAAACTAAAACATGAAACTAAGACTCTTGATTAGAAGTATCATAACAAACCCAAGATAAGTAGGTTCAATATAAAGTCCTAGTCATCTCAAAGAAAGAATTTTATCATAACTAAGTTTTGAGCCTTAGAAATGTTCTTTAAATTTAGTCATTTAAGCAGATCTCAAAGAAAGAGCCACAAATATCACATCACTTGCATTCTGAGAACAGGCCAAATTTAAATATATGGAAATGCAACTCAGGCTTCTCTATAAACAAAGGTAGAGAAAATATCCTGCTCTAATTGCTTCAAAGATATAATAGAGAGTAGGTGGTACAGAAAAACTCAATGGTTTGGCTCCCACCACCATCATGTAATGCAATTTTGCAAATATAATACCTTTAGCTCATGGATTTTAGATTTGTACAGCCCCTATAAGTCAAAATAGTTCCAAGGACAAGATTCTAGTATTTCAACAGAACTCATTTATGGGAATTCCTTCCAGTGATACAAATAACAATCCATTTATGTCATAAATTCCTTGCACAACATTCTATTCTAATAGCTCACCATTCTATGGAGGCATTCTATGCCAATCTATGGCAGGTCCTACTATCCTGGAGAGAGTATGGGCCAGGCAATGGACTTTATTTTCCAAGAATCAACATAGGTAAATACAGAGGTACTACAACAGAAAGCAGGAGACTTTAACATGAATTATTTGATCATGACAACCCATTTAAAAAATGATAAAAAAAAAATAATATGGCCTTTAGTTCTATGTGACTTCTTTCAATAATAAAGCCAGAGTGGTAGAAAATGAGGTGAATCAGAATTTTTATAGAGCTATTATAAATATTAACTTAGCTGTTAGCACTTCAAATGTGAGATCCTTATCCAATAGCTAACATATAGACATACAATAGAAGGCCAGGATGCTATGTGGAATCTTTAGCAATGACAAACCACCAAGACTTCTTCCTCCTTCCCCTACCACTTAAAAGCACAGAAATGCTGATTACTCCAAAGAGTCACCTATTCCAGGGCTACTTAAACTTTTTCTACACATCACCTCTTTTTTCCAAAGAAATTTTTTACATGACCCTGGGTATACAGGTATATAAAATAGATAAATAATTCAAATATTTACTGATAATAAATCATAAAGAAATTTATTTTAAAACAATTCCTTGTATACATATAATTTTACCATGTAGTAAAGAGAAAAGCAAATTTGCAAACTGAGATGGATGTACTTGCATATTTTTACATAAAGAATTAAATCTTAGAAGAATATTTGATAACTTTTACTGTTGTCAGAGTTTTTTTTTTTTTTTTTTGATACCCACATTCAGTTATAAGATCTAAAGCTTTGATCTCTCTGATTATTTAAATCTTGTGAGGCTAAGAAACTGGATGGTTCTTTAAGACCTTGAATTTTATGTGCTTGATTTCATAAATTACAGTGGTATTTAATTAAATAAAAGGTGATAATCATCCATTTTGCAATAAGTAAAATGTTTATAGCACTCTAAGGTTCACAGTATTTTCTTATCATCTTATAATAAGTATAATCTTATCATCTCCACAGTATAATCTTATCATCTCCATTTAAATATGAGTGAACTAAGCCTTAGGGTGATCAAATAACTTTCCAGTGGTAAATTTTTATTCTCAAATCCAGACTCTGTCCAAGTCATCGAGAGGAAATTACATTATAATTCCTTATAATTGCGATATATATTTAGAATTGAAAGAGATATAAGATCATTTTAGTCTAACTCCCTCATTTTACAGAGAGGAAAACAGTACCCCATATGTGAAGTGACCTCTCCAAGGCTATGCAGGTAGCAAAAAACAGTGTCAGGATTTGAACCCAGGTATTAGAGCAAAGATGTCAAACAACATAACTGACAAAGCTGAATATAGTATGAACCAGGTTAAAATGTAATTTGGAAAAATTTTAAAACAATAAAAATAAGATGTATATATATACATAGTGTGTATGTATATGTGTACATATGTGTGTACATATGTGTGTACATATATGTATATCATATTAATTTGTGGTCTAAGTCAATATTTAATCTACCTTTGAATTTGATTCCACTGCTCTAAAGTTTTCAGTTATTTATCAATCTGATATGGTACCTTAGCATCAGAAAGGAATGGTTGGATCTTGTTGATTTTTTCCCCTCCTAATTCAGTTGGTAACTGTTCAAAGAAGACAGAACTTTATTCCGGAAGAGATTTCAAGAAATCTGAATTTCTCATCTGTTTTAGTACTTTCCACAAATTTCTCATACAAACTCAATGCCAAGAAAGCTCCAAAAGATAAAAGATCTCACAAAGACATCAGGTCTTACAACCTATGCTTATCATCTTTGCAGATCAAGTAGAATAACAACTGCCTTCTTAGTGTGACTGAAATGGTAGAGACAGAAGCACACACCTGCTATCCTGTTTGAAATTCACACATAGTAAATTCTTTAGGAAAAGAGATAGGCTTCAAAATACTGCATCCTGGGCCATTGCCTGTCACCTCGACCTTTGTCCTGCTACTAGATTTTGATGACTCAGGAAGAGTGAGACTGACAACTTTGTGAAATTCTGTCTCATTTAAATCCAATTCACTCATGAGTTAAGACATTGCCCATGATGTCACTGGTTCTCTTCAAAAATAAAGACAAAGAACAATGTAATTTTTTTTGTTTTTTTGTTTTAGTGAAACCTTTTTTTTATATAGCTTTTTATTTACAAGATATATGCATGGGTAATTTTTCAGCATTGACCCTTAACCCTTGCAAGACCTTCTGTTCCAACTTTTTCCCTCCTTCCCCTCACTCCTCCCCTAAATGGCAGGTAGACCAATACATGTTAAATATGTTAAAGTATATGTTAAACACAATATATGTATACATATCCATACAGTTATTTTGCTGCACAAGAAACATCGGACTTAGAAATAAGGTAAAAATAACCTGAGAAGGAAAATAAAAATGCAAGCAGACAAAAACAGAAGGAGTGGAAATGCTATATTGTGATTCACACTCATTTCCCATAGTTCTTTCTCTAGATAGAACAATGTATTTTTTTTTGAACAATGTATTTTTAAAAGGTGAAACAGTTAAAAACAAATATATTATCACATTAACAAAGATAAGACACTGAAGAAATGAGGAATAGAATGAGCAAATTTGGGTTTTTTGTTTGTTTTTATTATAGCTTTTTATTGATAGAACATAAGCATGGGTAACTTTTCAACACTGTCCCTTGTAATCACTTCTATTCCAATTTTTCCCTTCCCTCGCTCCAAACCCCTCCCCTAGATGTTAGGCAGTCTCATACATGTTAAACATGTTAAAGTAAACCTTAAATACAATATATGTGTATACATCTGTACAGTTTTCTTGTTGCACAAGAAAAAATGGATTCAGAAAGGTAAAAAAATAACCTGGGGAGAAAAACAAAAATGCAAGTAGTTCACATTCATTTCTCAGTGTTTTTTCTCTGGGTATAACTGGTTCTGTCCATCATTGATCAATTGGAACTGAATTGGATCTTTTCATTGTCAAAGATATCCACTTCCATCAGAATATATTCTCATATAGTATTGTTGTTGAAGTGTATAATGATCTCCTTGTCTTGCTTATTTCACTTAGCATCAGTTCATGTAAGTCTCTCCAAGCCTCTCTGTATTCATCCTGTTAGTCATTTCTTATAGAACAATAATATTCCATAACATTCATATACCACAATTTACTCAACCATTCTCCAATTGATGGGCATCCATTCATTTTCCAGTTTCTAGCCACTACAAACATTTTGGCACATACCAGTACTTTACCTTCTTTAAGATCTCTTTGGGAATATAAGCCCAGTAATTAGAATGAGCAAATTTGACAGAAAACTAGGGAAGGAATGTGTAGAATAATAAAATATTGGAGTTGAAAGTAACTTTGTAGGTCATCCAGCCTAACGTAAATCTAAAACATAAATCTGGAATACAAAATTCTGAAGAAGTTATCATCTAGTCTGTATTTATAAACTTCTAGTCTTTGACATGAATGGAACAACTGAACAACAATAACAAAAAGGCTTTGAAATTTACTCACAATGACTTCCTCATCCATTTTAAAAGTCCTAAATGTTAGGAAAGATATCTATAATAATTTTTGCTTTAGGTAAAGTATTTGACCAGAAACCTCATGTAATTCTTGTGAACAAGTTGGAAAACAATATGGGTTAGTAAAATTAAGTAAATTCAGAACTGGTTGGATAGTTTGACTCAAAGAATATTGATTATTAATAGTGATTAATGATTAAATATTGTCCTGGGAGAAAGTTTCTTTTTGAGTGCATCAAAAATGTGCTTGACCCTGAACTATTTAACATTTTTATCAATGACTTGGTTAAAGGTATAGATAAATGTTATATTTATAAATTTGTAGATGACCTAAATTTTGAAGAGATTTTTTTATATATTACATAATAGAGGCAGATTCTGATTATCAAGAACATTGGTCCAAATCTAATTAGATGAAATTAAATAAAAATAAATGTAAAAGTCTTACATACACACACGCACACATTTACTCTCTCTCTCAAAGTACAAAATGAAGATTTAATTAGTTAACAATTCCTCTGAAAAAAGATCTAGTTGTTTTACTAGACCACAAGCTTAATATGAGTCAACAATAGGAAAGGATAGCAAAAAAATTAGTGTCATCTTAGGCATCACTAACAGAGGCAGTGTCTAGGAACAAGATGATAGTCTCAGCTGAGACTATTTCTGGAATACTGTATTCATGCCTATATACTACAAGCCCAGTAACATCCATAGCAGGGCAATTGTAGTGAAGAACCTCTGGTTCAAGAGAGACATGTTATACAAATTTCTGGAGAAGATATTAAACCAGTTAGCGGAAGAAATACAAAGCAAAACTATATGGGGGAGTGAGGGGTTAAACCTTCCCCTCTCAGCATCAGACAAATCTAAGTACAAAATAAATGAGAAAGAAACTAGGGAAGTTAAAATAGGATCCTAGAAAACCTAGATATGATAGCTCTCTGGAGAAAAATGAATAGAAAGAGAAAGAAAGAAACTCTTTTCTCCGCAGTACATGGCACATATGCAAAAAATGATCTTATATTAGGGCATAAAAACCTCACAATCAAATGCAAAAAGACAGAAATAGTAAATGTTTCCTTTTCAGACCATGATGCAATAAAAATTATATTCAGTAAAGGGCTAGGGAAAGATAGACTAAAAACTAGTTGGAAATTCGATAAACTAATTCTAAAAAATGAGTGGGTCAAACAACAAATCACAGAAACAATCCATAATTTCATCCAAGAGAATGACAATAATGAGACAACATATCAAAACTTTTGTGATGCAGCCAAAGCAGTTCTTAAAGGAAATTGTATATCTCTAAATAGCTATATAAATAAAATGAAGAAAGAAGAGGTCAATGAATTTGATATGAAACTAAAAAAGCTAAAAAAAGAACAAATTTTAAAAACCCAATTAAATATGAAATTAGAAATTCTGAAACTCAAAGAAGAAATAAAATTGAAACTAAGAAAATTATTGAACTAATAAAACTAAAACTTGCTATCCCAAGGAAATCATAAAGGAGGAAAAAGGACCTACATGTGCAAAAATGTATGTAGCAGCTCTTTTTATGGTAGCAGAGAATTGAGAAATAAGTAGATGCCCATCAATTAGGGAATGACTGGATAAGTTGTAGTATATAAAGATAATGGAATATTATTGTTCTATTAAAAATGATGAAACAGACTGATTTTAGAAAAGCCTGGAAAGATTTACACAAACTGATGCTGAGTGAAACAAGCAGGACCAGGATTATATTGTACACAATAACAGCAAGAATATGCAATGATCCACTAAGAAAGACTTGCTTCACCTCAGCAGTTCACTGATCCAAGGCAATCCCAATAGACCTTGGATAGAATATGCCATCCACATCCAGAAAAAGAACTATAGAGATTGAATATAAATCAACACATGCTATGTTCACTTCTTTTTTGTTTTGTTTTTCTCTCCCATGATTTTTCCTTTTTGTTCTGATTTTTCTCTCAAGCAATGTGTATTAAAAACAAATAAACTAATGAAAGCCAAATAAAAAGATAATGTCCGTCTAAGACATAATTGGGAGCCAGATGACCATCAGAGGTCCTTCATGTCATCCATTTACATTCCAAAAGAGCAATAAGTGTGAGTTAACAAAAGCATAGAATGTGTTTTCAATAGACACTCAAAAAGAAAAGAAAATAGGCAGAATCACATTATTGAGGGGAGGGGAAGAGAGAAACATGTCAACCATGTTCAAGTATTTGAAGCATTGTCACATAGATGCAAAAATATACTTATTTTGTTTGAACTCCAAAAAAAAAAAAAAAAAAAGGAGGCTGCAGAGAAGATTTAGACATGATACAAGGAAAATTTTATATTAGAGCTAACCAAAAGTAGAATGGAGCATCTTCGGAGATAATAGAGATCCTCCCTCTAGAGGTACTAATAACTGATATTTGTATAGTAATATAAAGTCTACAAAGTGTTTTAAAAATGTTATCTTATTTGATCTTGACAATAATCCTATGAGCTTGTGTTACTATTATTACCATTTTAGAGATAAAGACATGGAAATAGAAAGTGGTTAAGTGACTTGCCCAGGGTTATACAGCTAATTTCTCAGACAGGATTCAAACCCAGGACACTCTGATTCCAAATTCAGTACTCTATCCACTGTGTACCCGCTGCAAAGTTACTACTTATCAAATATGTTTTAGAGGCCATTTTTACTGATTTGCCTAGATGTCATCATTGATGGCATCATTTCAACCTTAGAATTCTGTGATTTTAAGTTTAATATAATAGGACCAATGTGAGTTAAATACAAAATGACTTGATACTTGTTTTTAATTTACTTAGGATTTCTAGATTACTAAGGAAAGCAATGTCATATAAATGGATAGAGAGAACTGATTTTGAAATTCAAAAGATTTCAAATCCTATCACACAATGCTTGTGTGATATTTGACAAGTCACTCAACTTCTCATTGCTCCAAGAAGCTTTTTAAAACTATAAAGTTTCTTTACTGAGTAGGCTACGCTAATGAACTCATGGGTTAAGTCCAAATATAGATGTGTATATGTATATATATGTATACATTTCTGTATTTCTTGTTATTGGCTCTTATGTTTATTGATGAATTTCCTGAACTTGGGTCTGAGGGTGTGGTGTAGTCATATCTCTAGTAAACATTGATGATCTACAAATATTCTTTAATGATGTCAGTGAAGAGTTTAAAGAAATTCATTAACATAAATCATAAGTACATATATATTTGTATATATATATATATATGTTTAAGTCAAAATACTATATATACTATATACAAAATACTATATATACTATATACAAAATACTATATATACTATATACAAAATACTATATATACTAATATACTATATATATTATATACAAAATACTATATATATTATATACAAAATACTATATATACTATATACAAAATACTATATATACTATATATACTATATACAAAATACTATATATACTAATATACTATATATATTACATACAAAATACTATATATACTATATACAAAATACTATATATACTAATATAAGTATTTTGACTTAAACATATATATATAAATATATATGTATTTATGATTTATGTTAATGAATTTCTTTAAACTCTTCACTGACATCATTAAAGAATATTTGTAAATCATCAATGTTTACTAGAGATATGACTACAACACACCCTCAGACCCAAGTTCAGGAAATTCATCAATAAACATAAGAGCCAATAACAAGAAATATACAAACTACTCTTTGGAAGCTAAAGAAATTCTGGCGTAATTACTCATTCTATAATATCACCAAATATGAGCTTGATCTTAGTGTTATAACCAATGAAGAGATAGATAATTCAAATTCTGAGATATTGGAAGCTTCTTCCTAAACCATATGTTTAAGGATTTGGCAGCTAGAATCAGGCTTAAATATAAAACCTAACAATCCATTTTCCTGCTTATGTGTCTCTCATTATAAAAATCATAGGAGGAGGAAAAGAGGGGAGAGAGAGACAGAAAGGGAGAAAGGAAAAGAGGGAGGGGAGGAGGAAGGAAGAGAGAAAGGAGAAAAAGAGAAGAGGAAAGAGAGAAAAGGAGGGAAGTAGGAGGGGAAAGAGAGAGGAGAGGAAAGAGAAAGAGAAAGATAGAAACAAAGAGAGACAGAGATAGAGGAGAGAGAGAGGGTGGTGGTTAAGACTGTTGAATCTCTTTGATTGGCATAAAGCCCAACACAAACCTGGGATAAAACATTCCCTGATCCAATTTCATATGTTCTAAATGTGTTCTTTGATTTAAACCAAAAAAATGCAAGCACAGGGTATTTTCTGGATCAAAATGTGAATATCAAGTCAAATCAACAGGCATTTATTAAGTACCTACTTTTTGCCAAGCTTTGTGCTAAATAGTAAAGATTAAAAAAAGAAGAAGAAAAAATAGCCTATACTCTGAAGAAACTTGTAATATAATGGGTGAAAAAAATTGCAACAACTATGTACAAACAAAATCTATACTGGCTAAATTAGAGATAATCTCAGAGCATCAGAGACATTATCAAATGTAATAAGCTATGACTGATATGAGAGACATGTTAATTTGATCTGGTGAGATTCATTCTAGAAGAGAAACGTCCCCTTAAAGAGGAGTGGGACAGAGAGCTGGAGGCAAATCTGGAGGAAATAGGATTTACCTCCAAATAGCTAGTAAGAAAGTATGCCAATTCAGAAAGTTAGGCAAGCAGAATATAAGAAAAATGAAGATAAATTTCATTTATTTTATATTTTTGCCTAATGGCTCCAAGCATCTTATCCTTAGTATCTATTCTTTTCAAATGTGTCTTCTCTGAACATACAGAGGGTCCTGATCTCTCAAATACCAAAACTGGACACCTAGAGTTTGAATTATTTATCATAATCCTTGTATTTGGTGTAAGAACTATGTCCTTAGGATTTCATATTCTATCTACAATATTTGTGACTGAGTGAGCATCTTGGATAAACCAGAGTTTAGTAATATTACAAGGCAAGACTCATACATGAAAAAGATTAAGATGAGGTTAAAAAGTGACTAGCTATGACTCCAAAGGATTGATAATAAAGTATGCTTCCTACTTTTTGTTAAGAAAAAATAAATAAATAAACTATAGGTGTAGACAGATATTTATCTTGTCACATGTGACCAATGTGGTGAGTCATTTTACTTAACTGTACCACTTTGTTATAAGAGAAGTTTCTTTGGGGGGGAACAAAGAGATAAGGGGGAGAAAGTTTCTGGGAAGTGAAAACAATGTAATAAAGAGCAAGGGCAATAAACTTTTAAAAAAGAAATTCAAGAGCCACAGGAATCAATGAGATGGGAAGAGCAAGTTACTGAACTGCTATCAGAGGAGAGAAAATGGAGAAGCATATGACTTAACAGCCATGACATCCTGAACCTCTCCTGATCAAAGGTTCCAAGGCAAAAATTTTCAATGATTCTCCACCCAGTCCTTAGGATTCTATGAAGCATTTAGTACCACAGTCTAAACTTCCACTTCTTAAGACTACCCACTGCAAAGTGACTGCTATAATGGGAAGTACAGAGATTAAAGGACAATTAGAGTCTAACTAATTCTAATTGGGCAGGTACTGGCATAATGGATAGATTGCCAGATCTGGAGTTAAGACTCAAATTCAAATCCAGTCTTAGAAATTAACTGTGTGACCCTGCACTCCAATATTTTTGCCAAGAAAACTCCAAATGAGATCACAAAGAACTGGACATGACTGAAACAAGTCAGCAACAAGAAGACTCTAACTCCTCTGGAAATTTAGAAGATCTGCATCCTTTTGTGAATGGGCACAAAGAATATTTTACTATTTGGTTTCCTTTTTTCCTTTTTCTCATTCCTTCATTCTCCTTCTAATCCTATTTCTGATTTCCTCTGATTTTCAAAACCATGTCCACTCTGCTGCTGGCTCATACTACAATATCCCTCAACATCTGGGACCTTCTCAACCTGGATCAGTCTACTGTACTCACAGCTGGTAACATAGATCAGAATACAAAGGTGCCAAGTCAATGCCCTTTTCCCCATTAGTAAATTCTACCTTGAATCTCCATTTTGGGGAAAGCATGAATTTGGCCTGCCTTCATTCTCCTCTCAGGTTCCTCACTTTCCTTGGATTTCAAAACCATGCATTTCTGCTGGGCACTTTCATTACACATGTACACACACACACACACACACACACACACACTCCTTTTTTATATATTGTCTTCCTTCTTTAGACCATAAGCTTCTTGGGACAGCTAGATGGTACAGTGGCTAGAGCACTGGCTCTCTCTGTCAGGAGAACCTGACTTCAAATCTAGCCTTAGATACTTAATACTAGCTATGTGACTCTAGGCAAGTCACTTAACCCTAATTACCATTAAAAAAAAAAAAAAAAAAAAAAAGAATGTAAGTTCCTTGAAGATAGGAACAGTCATTTTGCTTGAATTTGTATCTCTAAAACTTAGCACATAGTAAATGCTTAATAAGTAAAGGCTTGTTTCTTTCCTTCCTTATTACTTATGTTTAAATATTTAAATGCTTTTCAATTGCATTTCTTTTCCTGGAATATCTAGTAATAGAATAGTATATCAGCATGATGGCTGAATATTTATCATCTATCAATAGCCACATGGATTCCAAAAGTAGCTTTAAGGATGCTCTCTTGGTTAATAGACTGTGATAAATTATCCTTTATATAAAAATTTATAATATGATAACAATAGCTAACATTTAATAGTGCTTACACTTTGCTAAGCACTTTACAATTATCTCAGTCAATAATGACAAATCCTGGAAAAAATGAGTCAAACAGAAATGAAATGATTTCCTCAAGGACAAAAAGGAGAATGAAGTTGAAATCCTTACAACTAGTAAGTATCTAAGACTAGATGTAAAAGTCAGATCTTTCTGATTCCATGTTCAGCATTCTCTCCATCGGATTTATCAATAAGGATCAGAAAGTCCTTTTTTACTGAAATTTCAGGTAGCTTTACTTTCCATTCTTCCCCTCTGCTTTAAGAAAAGGATGCACAGTAGGGGATCATAAGGTTTCCTGGCTATCATCACCAACTATGGAAGAGGCCTAAACCACTGGCCCAAACACAATAGATATCATAGCACATTGCCTGCTATCATTTTCATAGTCTCTAGTTTTCTAAGATCATATCCTGAATCAATCTCACTCAAATCACTCAATCCTGTTTCCTTTTGAATTTTTTAGGAGCTTCTCTGATGTATTACTACTGCAAAGTCCTGAAATAAATTTAATCCACGAGTTGAGGAATAAAGCATCTTTGAGATAAAAGGATGGCAAAGCTGTCATCCTGGAGGATGTCCAGTGGATTTCCCAACCAAAGAGACTCATGAAAAAAGTCTTTATAATTTTAAGAGAAGGGGAAGAAATAGATAAAGTAGGAAGGCCTATTCATGAGACCCCAGTGGCCCTTGGCAGGCCAAGTAAAGAAAGCACTTAATTCCAACTGTTTTGCCTTTCATGCTATGAATCCAAAGGGAAGAAGACAAGAACACTGGAAAATTCAGTTTGAATTGGAATCCCCACAAGGCAGCATCACTGGGTTCAGGTTGTGATTCAGCTCCTTTTAATCTAATTTATTAAGGTAAGAAGGTAAGGACATTACTGGAATTTTGACGTTGTCATGATGACTAAGAGACTTAAATAGTCTCTATTACAATCAATATTAATTTTCTGTTATTGCATTAATTGTTATTATATTAACTTTTTTATCACTTCTATGAAAATTAACCAATTTGGGGAAAAAAAGGAAATTGAGTCCTTTTAATTCCTTTCTTTCAGAGAAATAAATCCTGTTTTTTAACCAGACAAGTAAATTAGTATGGGTCTATATATAAACAAACAGCACACACCGATCCGGGCAGTTGCCAGTGCCTGAAAAATTACTCAATATTCAAGGCAGAATAGTAATTTTATACTGGATAAAATAGCCCACAACACAGTTACTGTCTTTCTTGGAGCAACTGATGCTCATTGTCATCAGTACATCATCACTAAGATTATCAGCAAGCGTGGGATGAGTGTTGAAAGCTCTGGGGGTTGAAAAGAATGTTTACAACTGATCTATTTAAGGACCACTATGACTATAAACAATTGCTACTCTTGTAGAGGCTTAACATACTTCTGGAGGGGCTTTCTAAATAATTGATCCTAAACCCACCTAAAAAGCCTGGATTTATAATTATGAGGCAAGCAGAAAACGATATTTTAGCAACAAACCACTTGAACTGCCATAATATATAATTATTTCTGATATTCTGGAAGTTTAAAAATAAAGAAAAATAGAAGGAAAAATTAAGATTATAGATATTTGAGGAGTGGAGAGCGAGAAGAGAGATGAACTAAAGTTCAAGTATATTTTTCCTTTGTGTATATATGTGTTTGCTTTCATATGTATGCTCATATTTAAGTAGGAAAGACAGCAAGATTAAAGTTTGTTTGCCCATGAAACTCAAGTGACAGATTAAAAACACTAGCAGATAATAAAAGTTTTTGTTTTCATTAAACAAACTTACTGGTTACTAGAGCAACATATAAAGGAAAATAGTAAAGTGCTTTCTTCACATTAGCTCGGTGTTTTATTATTATGTTAGTAAAGATAATCTTTCACTGTATTAAGAGCTAAGGTAAAGTATTATAATACCTTTGGTAGTCATTATACTTGTACCAGTTAAAGGAAACATTTCTTTAGTAATTTATTGTCCACCCACCTTTGTGTTCAGATAACTGCATAGCCTGGCACTCACTGTTCATTTAACTGCACAATTCATTTGGTATTTGGAGAATTAATTTATATTGTTAGACCCATATCATATTCTTTTAATTTCAAAAGACTTTGATTAAAATATTTAAAACACACTGTAAGATATTTTGGCAGACTTTCAAATTGTTTGAAAACATTTCATTACTTTGCCTCCCTGTTGCCACTGCTTTACCAGTCACTTCTTGAAGATTCAACCCTATCAACTCATTTCATGCAGATACATCCAGTAGCTAACAGACAGTAGAAGCTTTCAATGCCCAATGACCTGTACCAATACCTAATAAGTAACCAATTCTCATAAATCAGCTATTATCATGTGAAAGAAAGGAAAGCTAATTCGAAGAAAAAAGATCAAGAGAATGGATAGAACTAATAAAGAAGCTTCTATTATTAGAGCAAATTTTGAAGAATTACTAAACAGGGATTTTTTTTTTAATTCAATGCACATTTTTATGGAACTTTATCTTATGAAAACTTAACTTTACCACGCAAGAAATTTGTAATCTTTTCACTTTTCTAGTCTAGAGATAGCAAGGAGAGGATATGTTAGGGATGTAATAAGGAATTTTTATATATGGGCTAAGTGATAAAGCATGTCTTCAGCTAAAGGTGAGGGACACCTTTCAGTGGGGGAAAGTGAGAGTAAAGTAGGGCAAGGATGACTGCATGACCTCGCTGGATATGCTTAAGTGAAGGTTCATTCTTGTATAGATTAGAATACATGACGACTGAGGTTCCTTCTCTCAAATTCTATGATTCCATAATTCTTTTATTTTTCCTATCTTTTTCAAGGGGTAGGAGGGAAGCAGGAGTTAATTTCTCCCCAGCACACATTAGTCCCTGCCTCACCATATACAAGAGGATTGGAGGGAGGATGAAAAGAATTCAGTATATTTTTTCTCTTAGCTCAGTAGTAAGTAGTCTAAGATGAAAGACATTATTTTTACAAAATACTTCATTGAATCACCATCAATAACACTACCAAATGACTTTTTCATCTAACTGGAACAGAATATTGACTATATCAATCCCTATGATTTTATGGTTTTAGGATACTGTGAAGGCACAGTCTGAAAGAACATAAATCATAACACCTGAAAACTAAAGACTCAGCTAATGTAAAGCAGCAAGCATGCTTGACATTGCTCATTTTAAAGGAAGAAACTAGGTAAATAAATCTGATGAGGAACCTATTTCAGTCATGCCAATGTATAATAAAGTACAATTGAAGGTAATTTTTTTAGTCCATAAACAAAATCAGGTTCGATTTGCTCAAAAAGCATACTAAATATTTCTCTCATGCAATGGTTTTTCATAAAAACTAGCTCTTTTGTACTAAGTTGATCTTCCTACTTCCAGAGTTAAGTTTCAATTCCATGAAGATTACTTTGGAACAAGATTGTGGGACATTTTTCTCATTAAAATCTAATCTCCATAATTTTTCCTATGTCTATTCCTATTGGCTTCCATGTAAATTGGCAGGTACACAACAACATGCTCTTGTTTAAGTTATCTCTTTTCTAAATTAATCCTCTTTTATTTTGAATATTGTCACCTTGTCTAAGGAGCAAAAATGATAAATCAAAAGAAACTCCTTTTCACAAGACAGTATTTTTGTAAGTGACAATTGGCACATAGTGAGTGCTCTAATAAATATTTTTGATTGATATCTTTTCTGAATTTTTTCTCATGACTCCAATGGGTCTTCAATGAAAAGTTACTAAAAGCAATCATTTAAATTTATACTTGCTTTGACATAACCCTACACATTCCTTTAGGACACTAAAGAATGGATAATAACAATAATAATCAACATTTATATTACACTTACTATGTACCAGGAATTGTGCTAAGCACTGTATAATTATTATTCCAATTATTTGATTCTCACAACTTGGCAGTTTGCTATTATTATTATCCCCATTTTATAGATGAGAAAACCAGTTAAAATTTTTACATAAATATTAAAATCTGTGCTCTTTGAGAATAGTAACTATTTCATTTTTGTATCTGATTCCCCAGCAACTGGTATATAATAGGCACTTAATAAATGGTATAGTTAGAGAGCAGAGTGAATAAAGTGTTAGATATGAACTTAGGAAAACATGAGTTTGAATCCTTTCTCAGATACTTTCTAGTTGTGTGTATTCCTGGGCAAGTTACTTAACCTCTTTCAGCCTCAGTTTCCTCTTTTATAAAAAAGGGATAATAATGGTATATGCTTCCTAGAATTTGTGTCAAATGAAATAAAAGCTGTAGAGTGCTTTATACCTTTTAAGTGTTAACTATTATTATTACTAAAAATAATGCATCATTGTTAATTGAAACACTACCCTGATGATATCAATCTGACTCAGCAAACCTAATTGACAAATTTATGGGCATTTACAATGAATGTGAATTAACTTCGACAATAGAGACATATGTGATTCTAGCCTGTCAAAAGAAATGAGATATTTAACCTATATCAGATTACTTGCTGTTTTGGGGAGGGAGCAGTAAGAGAGGGAGGGAGAAAAATTGGGGGAAAAAATCTTACAAAAACAAATATTAAAAACTATCTTTACAAGTATTTGAAAAATGCTATTGAAATTTTAAAAATAAATAAATAAAAAATTTTAAATTACAAAAAGGAAATGAGAGATGGGAAGAGAAAATTGATGCTCAATGACGGCACTATTTTATTAATAATGAGGGTGAGGAAGACTAAAAAAAAAAAAATCAGATTATACAAAATAGTTGCCATAAATTGATGTGTTGTACTCTGGCATATTGATCCAATGGAAAAAAATGATAGATTTGTAATCTGAGCTGCTAGATCAAGGGTTCAAGTATCACTTCTGCTACTTACTCACCTGTGTGAACCTGGACAAGTGATTCAACTTTCTGGGTTTCAATCCCTCATCTATAAAAATAGGATGTTGGACTACTTGGGGTCTCTAAATTTCTTTTCAAGCTTTTTGTGTGTTACAGCATTTATCTCACTAATCTAGGAATGTGGTATGTATGAATTTATCCAATGAGATTCTTATGGCTCATGTCCCATGGGAAAAAACTTCATCCTCTTCCTTGTCCTGCTTCATTTCAATGGAATTAAGTTACATCAACAAAAACACACAAGTGTAGCTTAAATGTGCACAGTACTTTACTCAAGAGTCCCAGAGGATAAAGGGATCTACCACCCAGGTTGAGTGCCTGTAACTCCTCTCAGGAGCCTTATCCCTTCTGGTCTATAGGCAAGCCAAACCAGAAATTTAAAGAGGCACAGGTCATGTACTGAAATTCCTCCTCAAGCAGACTTGATAGAATACTGATTGTGCAATCTTTCTTTGTCAATGCCTCCTGCCTTTGAAGAAAATTGTTAGAGAAAATTATGTGATCATGACAACTAGGTCCACTATAAATTTATCTGATTTCTATTAACCCCTTTCTGCTTATTCCATGATTGACTTCCTCTTACCCTCTCCCCAGTAGTTATTCAAAACCTCTTTTAAGTTTTCTATAACTCCATTTCAGCCCATTAACTCATTTCCTACTATACTGGGAAGACAAGACCTTCTTTTGAGTGCCTCCATTCTTATTTCACACTTCAGAATCCTTTGCAGGATTCCAAATTCCCTCTTCTTTGCTCTATTCTCGAGGAGGAGGTAACCTTTCTACTTGTCAAGCCAAGACACTTCTGTTGTGTTTTTTTGATTTCATCTCTTCCCCCTCTCCTTTGAGAGACTTCTTTTTCAGTAATTCTTTCTCTCATCTTCAGTCTCTCTCTTCTACTGGCTCTCCTCTTCTTCTGCCTTCAGGCACACATAAGTCTCCTCTGTCCTTAAAAAAAAAAAGGAAAAGAAAAATAGAGTTTATTTGACCCTGTCATTGCCTCAAGACTATATTTCTCTTCCTTTTCACAGCCAAACCACTAAAAAAGATCTATACTTCTTGCTTCCTTCTCTTCACTTCCCACTCACTTCTCAACCCCTTGCAGTCTGACTCTCAATCCTATCAAGCAACTGAAAGTTTTTTCACCATGGTTACCAAAATCAGTTAACTATTCTAAAAGGCAACATAGTGTAGTGGCTAGAGTATTGGACTGGAGTTATGATGGCTTTTGAATTCCATCTCAGACACTTACTGTGTTGACCCCAGGAAAATTATTTACCTCTTTGGGCCCCAGTTTCTTCATCTGTTATATAAGTAATTAATGACCTCTAAAGTAAATTCCAGATTTATGATTCTGTGATATTTAGTCTAATAGCCTTATCTCATTCAACTTTATATCTCTAGCTTTCAATATTGCTCACCATTCCCTGCTATGTGATGTTATCCACTTCTTTCTCTGTTTCTCCCTCTGACTGTCTCTTATCTGTCTGTCTGTGGTTGTCTCTATCTCTCTGTCTCTATCTTTCTCTCTCTTCTGTCTGAATCTGTCTCTCTTTGTCTTTGTCTCTGAGTGTCTCTGTCTCTAAAACATTTTAAAGTGGCTAATTTCTTATTTGTAATAAAATAGATCCCTGGTACTCCACAATCTCTATAGCTGGCTTTAAAATATTACATCACATTACCAAGGACCTGTAATGGATATCTCATTGCCATTTCAAACTTAAAACTCCAAAAAAGGAAGTGATTATGTTTTCTGAAAACAGAATTTCTCTTTAAAACTTCCTTATTTCTATTAATGGTGCCATCATTTTTTTTTTTAGTTAGTTTTATCCAAATTCTTTAGTCATTATTGACTCCTCCCTTCTTCACTCCCTATATGCACTCAATTGCCAAGTTGTCATTAAAAAAAAAAAATAAATCACCACATCTCTCATCTCCATCTTACTTATTTACTCCATTCACTTATTTAACTCCTACCTTATTTCAGATTCTCATCATATTTTCTCTTGACAGTTATAAAAGCCTCTCAATTTATTTCCCTACTTCTGGTCTCTCTTCTCTCTAATCTATCTTTCATGCAGCTGCCAAATTAATATTTCTAAAGTATAAATCTATACCATTACTCCACTCAAATATCCTTAATGGCTCCTTACTAGTTCTAGTAAAACAAAAAAAAAAAAAAATAGAAATTTTTCAGCTTAGCATTTAATCTTACTGAAATGTGATTCCTACCAACCTTTCCAGACTAATTTCACATTACTCCCCTCATACACTGTGTTCCAGACAAAATGATCCTCTTAATACTCTTCAAATTGGACATGCCATCTCTCTTCCACCTCCCTTTCCACAATGGATCCTTCATCCTTGATAGTATAGCATAAGACAAAATTCTAGGGTTTGAAGACTGATTATGTTGGAACAGGAATGGATTATTTGGGAGGGAGAAAGAAGTAAAATTATGAATTCATTCAGTTGCCTGATCATTTGCCCCTAAACAAGATATTTTACAATTCTTCATAATAAGTAAATCAAAAAGTCAGAAAGGATCAACTTTTATTTATGGCTGAAGCATTAGTTTTCCATTTCAGTTTTGTATGGCCTTTTTGCTAATCTTCTTACATCCTAAAGTTAATGAATTCTTTTTAAAAAAATTCCCCAAAGCTTCTTTTGATATTAAAAATCCTTGTTTTTATTATTTCTCTGTGGTCTAGGAGTAAATCCTTAATTTACAATTGAGCAACAGTTTAAAGTGGCTTATTTCTTAATTGTGATAAAAAAAAATTAGACCCTGTCACCGAATTACAATCATGTCAAAAAAACAAGGATAAGACCTGCTTTTTAGGTTTTTAGTTCTATGATGATTTCTTGCTACATGTATACAAGAGTTAATCAAATCTATGGTTTAGCAATGTGCTTTAAGAAGAATATTATCACATTAAGAACTACTCAATTTTATCACATGGGATAATTTCGATGTTATGCTTTTCTCTGCATCCATTTTCTCCAGTTAGTCTACACAGATAATCAACTATTTATAAGGGCCTACATCCAAAATCTCTTTGTGTGTGTGCTCTTCAGCCAAGTCCTGGATGACAGACAACAGAGCCAAGAAAAGAACAAAAGTTGGTAGAGAAGGAGCATGTGAGTGGTTGTGTCAAAGCCTAACCACTTTTTGTGAAAATCATTAACAATCAATCAATCAATCAAAGCAAGCATCTACTATATGCTAGGTGTTGGGGGCATCCCTTCATTAGCACAAAAGGAAACCAGATGTCATTCAGGTTAAAAGGTATATCTTCAGTCTTGGTATTTTATCAAATGATTATTTAGAAGATTCTATTGTTACACACATTATCTCCTAACTCTCACTGAGCTGCTCCATACAGATTTATGACTTTATAATGAGTGGCCAAATGGAATAGAAAGCCCTGGATTCCTGTCCTTGCTCTGTCATTTATCACTCATGGGCAAGTTAATTAATCTCTCTGAAACTCACTTTCTATATCTGTAAAATAGGAATAACATCCAACAAATTACTGAAAAAGATTGCAAAGGGCTTTTTCAATTCAGGGCAGCTAGGTGACATAAAGTTCCTGAGTTCAAATTTGACTTCAGACACTTGACACTAGTTCTGTGATTCTAAGCAAATCATTTAACCCTGAAAAAAGACAAAAAACAATCAAATTACTATTATAAACATGAGAAACTAATTAGAAAGAAGAGATAAAATGATGGTCACATAAGAGGCTGAATAAGATACTTAGAGCTAAAAGGGTCTTTAAAGATAGAGTCTAACTCCTCATTTGACAAAGAAACAAATCCAGAGAGGTGAACTTAATCCAGATTCATACAACCTGAAGCAAGACCTAAAGCCAGATCTTTCTAAATCCAAGTCAAACATCCTACACTGTACTCCCTCAAGGGAGAAAGTTCAATTTAGCAGCTACCTGAGATTAAGTGTGAAGGAGAATTATGAATAAATAGAATGAAAAAAATGATATATTGTTGTAGGAAAGGGGAAAGAGTGCATAGGCTGTGGAGGAAAGAGTGCCCAGGCATAGGAATAGAACTAGGAGTATCTGAAAAACCACATGCATGTTAGAAAATAGTATTCTTAACCAGAATGAGTATACTTTTCCAGGTACTGGTCTTCATCTCCCCTGGCATCTTCTCCAACTATTTCCCTACATTTCTTTTACAAATATGGTTTTACTGCTTCGAAAAATCGTGAATTAATGTTAGAGAGAATGTATATTATTTGTTGATTGTTGAGTGATGCTGACAGAAAATTTACTTTTATAGAAGACACCTTCTTGGCAATGGAATAAAAAAAACTCAGGCTAAATTGCCTACAATAAATGTCAAATGGTTTAAATTTTGCCAACAAAGGAAATGTAACTTCCAGGTGTTTTCCTTCTTTTCTTTCTATTGTTGCTGTTTTGCCTCTAGTTTTCACATTTTCCCCCTAGCCTGTAAGAAGTATGAAAATTTAGGTTTCCACAGATATAATCATAGCAGGATGAAAGGAGGAAGGCAGAATGCTTTGACATATGTTTAACCAATCAGGATGCAGCATAACGTGCTAACTAAAGCACAGAGTTCCTGATAAAGGGGGCCCAGGCCTAAACTAGCTCAAAGTGACTAGAGTCAATGATAGGGCACAAGTTTTTTTGCAAGCTAAATTAACCTCATTCATATTAATTGACACACCCCAGAGAAGAAGACAACGCCATTTTCTAACTTATGGAATAGGTGGATAAGGAGAATTGTAATTAGAATTGTAAATCTGGCTTATAATGGTTTCTTGCTACATGTATACAAAAGATACTAGATTGTAATTGTACAATTGATGTTGGAGTATTTCTTAACTGTTGCTCTCTAACCAACCATCACTACCACCAAGAATGGCACCCAGTTTGATAACACTGAATCTCAAACATGTCACTGACAAAAGAGAGTAAGAGAAAAAGAGAAGGGGAGGGGGAAAGGGAGAGGGGAGAGAGAGGGCGAGAATAGAATTCCCAATAAAAATTGAAAATAAGAATAGTCTATAATCTTTTTTATCTGTACTCTATACATCTTGATTTTAATATAACTAGTGTATATGTTCTTCTTGTGTAATGTCCTGAAATTTGGTGACAAGATTCTTTCTCTATGGCTTTTTGAAAACCTAATAACTCAATAGTTATCCTCTCACATATTGGTCCTTCAGGATCATAGATTTAGAGGTGGAAAATTTTTAAAGAATCAAACAACATTTCTAAAAACAGAACTTATAACCTCTTTCCAACCAAACCATCTTCTCTTCCCAGCCTTCCTATTTTTATCAAGGCCACCATCATCCTCCCAATTTAAAGTTTAAATCTGAACCTTTAAACATATATTCCTATCCCTTGTAAATTCCAGTTGCTCCCTCGAGCCACTTCCTTCCAAAATCAAACATAAAATGCTCTATTTGGCATTTAAAACCCTATATAATCTCATTCTTTCTTACTTTCAGGTCTTATTAAAGTATACTTTTCTCCATATCCTCTATGAGCTAGAGATTATAATCAACTTGCTGTTCCACAGAAACCACAAACTATCTCCACACTCCATACCTTGGTCCTGGCTATCCTCCATGTCACTCCTCACCTCTGCCTTCTGGCATCCCAATTTCCTTCAAGACTCCAGTAAATACTTACCCTCTATAGGACTTTCCTTCCCTTCCACCACACTACTGCTACTGTCTTCCCTCCATTTGCACTGTATGTATGTTACCTGAACATAATTATGTGTATGTTGTCACTCTCCCTCCCCCTCACCCCCATTAGAATATGAATTCCTTGTGATCAGGGACTATGTTTTTTTTTTTTCTTTTTTCTTTTTTTTTTTTTTTTAAATATATTTCTAGCCCTTGACATGGTATTTGGCACATAAGTCCCTAATGAATGCTTTTGCGTGACTGATGCAACACTCTCGCACCACAACTCTTGGAACTAAAGCTGGATGAGCTATAAGGTCCCTTTCAGTTCTCACTTGTATCACAACTCTCTCACTGCTACTTTGGGTTTCTACATGCTATTGATGGATGAGAGCTCTCCTCCATCAACTCTGACTCAGACAAAATCCCATTTCATCACTACTAAGCTATCAAAAATATACTAGATTTAGTTCTCAGTCAATTCGAAACAAATCTACCTATCATGATGCATGCTATTTTCTAGCCATCTTCTTGTCATTTGCTATCCACTTACTCAATTCCCTCACTTAGCCAGTCAACAAGTATTTGTCAAAATGTTTACTGTGGGCAAGTCACTATGCTAAGCATTAGGGACACGAAAAAAGTCAAAACAGTTATTTGTAATGACCGCGTATTTAAAATCAGCCAGAGTCAGGAATTCAGGTTAAGGGAAAAATCTTCAATATTTATTGAAGTGAAGAGGTGAATAAAGATTGCGATAGCAAATATGGGCAGCTGCGACAGGAAGCCAGCTAAGAGAGAGAGACGCAAGCTGAGCCAACCGTGGCAATTCTTTGTACCACACCTACTGAATAGGCTGAATCAGATATTATATTTATGTCTCCTGGGTAATAAGTGAGAGCTAACATGATTGCATACAATTCGTTCTGCTGAGTGGACTGAAAAGGAGTTCTGACTACTCTCTTTATGGTTAAGTCATGAGAGTATACAGCACAAATATTGTGTTTGGATGCATCTGTAAAGATAGTTGGTCCTTTAAGAGGAACTTTAGAAACTTTTTCTTCAAGAATCCATTGCCAATTATATAATAGTCTGGTTATCTTTAATGGAGACCCATGTGTAAAATTAGGAGCCATGGCTAATAAAATTTGCCACTCTGGGATGGTCTCACAACACACATTAATTTGTGTATTGGTGTAAAAGGTGTATATCTTATCAGGTCTTGCCCCAGATAATTGTACTGCTCGCTTAATGGCCTTTAACAAAATTCTAGCCACAAGCACTGGGTAAGGAGTAAGGCTTTGTTCTGGTTGTGCCGGGAGGTTCACCCACTCTATCACACTGTCTCCTTGATGAAGGACTGCTGTGGGTGCCTCTTGTGTGGCAAAACTGTTATTTCCAAGGGTTTTTGAGTGACTCTCTCAACCACATTGGATAAAGCCAGTTCAACTTCTCTCAAAGCCTCTTGAGCTTCTTTTGTAAGCTGGCGTGGTGAATTTAAAGCACTGTCTCCCCTTAAAATATCATATAATGGTTGTAACTGATAGGTAGTCAAGCCTAACACTGGTCGCATCCATTGGATATCTCCTATCAATTTCTGAAAATCATTTAAGGTGTTTAGCTTCTCTGTTCTTAAGGATAGTTTTTGTACTGTAAGCACCTTAGGGTATACTTCATATCCTAAATATTGAAAAGGAGCATGTCTTTGAATTTTCTCTTCAGCTATGTATAATTTGTAGTATCTTAGTGTTTCTATGGTCTTTTGTAGACATGCTTCTAACATTTGTTCCTCAGGTGCACATCCCAATATATCATCCATATAATGTAATAGTATAACTTTTGGAAATGCTTTTCTTATTGGAGCAAGAGCAGCAGCAACATACATTTGACACATAGTGGGGCTGTTTTTCATTCCCTGTGGCAAAACTGTCCATTCATATCTTTTATAAGGCTCAGCTAAGTTAACGCTGGGCACTGAAAAGGCAAATCTCTTCATATCCTCCTTATCCAGAGGGATAGAATAGAAACTTTCCACTCCCCTGCCTCCACCCACCAAAATTGTCATTTCCTATACAACACATCAGGACTTGCACAAAGAGTGGGTGGGGGCCATTCTTTCTCCAAGCTTATATATTAATAGAGTATGGTCCAATTACTATTTAGCCTCACGTGCTTGGGACCTCAGTGCATCAACTCAAGCCTCAGCCCATTACAGTTATTGTCCCCAAGAAGCTTATATTTTGATAAGGGAAATATGTAAAAATCTCTGTACAATATACAGAGTACATGGAAGGCAATTTGAGAGGGGAAGGCATTGGTAGCTAAGGGAAATGGGAAAGGTCCCCTGCAGAAGTTGGAATTTCAGTTCAATCTTAAAGAAATCCAGAGAATCTTAGAAGCTGAGATGATAGGCAGAGCATTCAAGAAATAGGGGAAAGCTAGGGAGATGGAACAAGCATGTGAGAGAAACTACAAGTGATGCGAACCCTCAGGAATTATTAAAATGAGAATCATAATCAGGTCAATTATCCCAGACTATATGGTTTCAAATAATGAAAGGCCAAAATTTTTGTCATTCAGCCTCTATTATCTCAATGATGTAAGGTGAAACTCTTAAACTGGTCCATTAGGTTTTTCTAACCTCTGAGACTGTTTAGTGAGCTTCTTTAAAAGACAATCACAATAAACTTTGAGATCTTGGTTAACATATCTTTAGACAATTCTGCAATCAGGTGGATTCTACTTGGCTCTTCCTTGATTCCCCCTCTTTATTCATAGATCCTGCTTCTGCTCCCCTGAGACTTTAAAAGATTGTACTTTCCCCAAACCCAATTACTCATTCAGTATGACTACCTCCTATGTTATATCTGCTTGAAGTTGTAAAGTTATTTTCATGTAAATAAAATAGCAATCTGTGAAGAACAAGTTAGCACCCTAGATACCTTAGAATCAGCCAGAGTCAGAATAAGCAAAAATCCTTGATCTTTATGCTTGGTCTTTAGGAATAGGAGTGAATTGGATGGACGCAGGATCTCCACGACCTCTCCTCTTTATCTCCTGCCCAGAAGTGACTCTGGCTAGTCTTACTCCACCCCCTAGTCCCTCCTAAAATTCTCTGTATACACCAATTATTGAGCCAACACAGAATAGTGGAAAGGGCCATTTTCTAAGCATATGCTAATAGAGTATTATTCAATCAGTAATTAGTCTTAAATGTTCAGTTGTCCAATCTCAGTGCATCAACTCAAGAGTTTCAGACCTTTACAGTAATCTTTTATAATTTATAATGGATGCTCATGGTGTAATTGAAGTCACAAACTGAATCCCTTAAACAGTGTGCTTTTTTGGTTTTTGTTTTTTATTATACTCACCTCTTCAAAAGCGGAGGGAAATTTCCCCAAAAACATCATTTTTAAACTTCCCCTCCCCATGTTTTTCCAATAACAGACACTATAATACTCTTACTAAATAAATTTTCCTCTATCATTTTCTCCTCATCAACCTCCTCTGTAATGGGCTGAGGCTTGAGTTGATGCACTGAGGTCCCAAGCACGTGAGGCTAAATAGTAATTGGACCATACTCTATTAATATATATGCTTGGAGAAGGAATGGCCCCCACCCACTCTTTGTGCAAGTCCTGATGTGTTGTATAGGAAATGACGTTTTTGGTAGGTGGAGGCAAGGGCATGGAAAGGGAAGGGGAAGGAGAGACTGCTGGCTAGCATCTTGACACAGCTGCTCTCATTGTTATTGCGACGGCCCTTCATTTCCAATCCCCCTCTGCGAACTGGCTTCCTGTCACAGCTGCCCATATTGCTATCACAATCATTCTTGCCTATATTGCTATCGCAATCCTTTTTCACCTCTTTACTTCAATAAATATTGAAGATTTTTCCCTTAATCTGAATTCCTGACTTCAGCTGATTTTAAATACACGGTCATCACACTCCTCTTTCTTCTCCTCCTCTTCAAACAAACAGGCTTTGGATAAAGATAAACAAAACTTCTATTTCTGAATTTAGGAATTTTCCTAAGTTAGAGCTTTGAGCTATTAGGATTCTATCAATAACTTTTTTTTACCAGATATTAATACCATAAAAATAAAGAAAGGAACCATATAGATTTAAGGTACATTAAATTACCTATAGGAGGGAGGAAATAGCAACTTGTTGTAATAGTGTATTCTGATTAAATCTCCAATAAGAAAGGAAAGGAGAGGTCAATGAACCAATCTCCCACTTCATAGTGGGAAGACAGGAAAGACGTGGAAAGAATTCAGTGCTCTTCAATCCACCTACCTTCTACCCCTGTTCCCATTAACTTCCATCTAATATGTAAGTAGGAGGGAGCAACAATAATCTACAATCTAGGGCAAAACTCAATATTACATTTGTATTCCCGGTATTTAGCACAGTACCCGGCACATAATAAGCACTTAATTTTTTTCATTCATTTCATTTTTTAAAGAGCTGAGTTCAGCCTTGTATAATTGAATAATTGCATCAGTTACTTAAATAAAGGCATTAGAGACACAATTATCAAATTGTCACTTAATACAAAACAGGGAGGAACAATTAATGTTCTGGATGACAATTTCCAAGATTCCAAAAGCTCTTTAAAGTCTAGAATACTGAGCTGAACCCTAATCAGATGAAACTTAGTGGAGATAAAAGCAAAATTTTGAACTTGTGTTCAAAAATCATCTTTACACATACAAGATTGGAAAGATAATATTACACAGAAATTTGCCTGAAAACAATATCTGAATGTTTTGGTGAATGGAAAGATCAATATGAGTCAGAAGTATAATATGACATTAATGAAAACTAATGGAATCCTAGCCTACTTTGTGCATTCAGCTTAATGTCTAGGAACAAGTAGGTGACAATCTTTCTGAACTCTGCTCTACTCAGACTCCAAATGGAGTACTGTGCCCAGCTCTTGACATCATTTGGAAAGACAATAATAAGCAGGAGATTATCCATAGCACAGCAATTAGGACAGTAATGAGTCTTGAATTATCATTATATGAGAATTATTTTAAGGTATTGGAGGTATATTGGTGTAAAAAGACTCAGAGATTATATGACAGCTGTTTTTAAGTATTTGAAGGGCTATCAAATGGAAGAGAAATTAGACTTTTTCTGTTCAGTCCTACGTGGCAGACTTAAGAACCAAAAGTGGAATTTGCAAAGGCTAATTTAGGTGTGACATGAGGGAAAAATCATTAACAATCAGAACTATCTGAAAATAAAATAGGTTGGAAGGGATTAGGTTCCCCTTTTGGGGAAGTTTTCAAGCAAAGACTAGGTGACTATTTATCAAATATGTTATAGTATGAATTATTTTTCAGGGCCTAGATAGTTTCTATATTACTTTCCAGCTCTGAAATTCTATAATTCTGAGATGCTTTCTAAAACTGTTGTTGTTATTATCCAGTCATTTAGTCATCTCTGACTCTTCATGACTCCACGTACCATAGCATGCCAGTTCCTTCTATGTCCCACTATTTCCCAAAATCTGTTCAAGTTTATGTTCATTATTTCCATGACATTATACATCCATCTCATCTTTTCCACCCTTTCTCTTTTTTTCTTCAGTCTTTTTAAAGTAAGAAATACAGTATAGAACTAGAAGATACCACAGAGATCACTAAGTACAAACCTCTTACTTTATAGAAAGTGCAACTCCTAGAGTTAAAATGACCTTTCCAGAGTTATCCAGTTGCTTAGTAGCATGACCTAAACAGGACTCAGGAATTCCAACTCCCAATCCATTGCATTTTTTCTAATACAAAGTCCTGGCATGCCAATTCTTTGTCTTTTTTTTTTCTACTATGATAACAAAAGATTTCAAGCTGGAAAGAGCAATAAGGGCCATGTAGTCCAATCATCCCACTTTACTGATTAGGAAGCTGAGATGCAGAGAAGCTGATGACTTGCTCAGGGTTAGGGTTTTATGTGGGAATTGAACCCAAATATTCCTGACAACAATTCCAGCATCTCATCCATTAAGTCATGCTACCTCTTTGTGAGCCCCATCATTCCACAAATAGGAACAAATCCAAATAAGTTGGAAAACATAGAGGGGAAGCTAAATTTTCCATCAAAGAATTTGGTTCCAAATCATTGCTCTATCTAGGTAATCTTAGACAACTTAATATATGTGAGCTTCAATTTCCTCATATATCAAATGGAGTAATTCAAATGAATGACCTTTGAGGTCTCATATAGCTCTGATCTCTAATCTTATAATTCTTTAAAATGCAGAAATAATTGCATATAACTTCAACATCGTGATCTAAAAGAATTGTAGATATAATCAGAACATCCTGAAGAAATTCTTTTGGGATACTTCAAAACATAAATCAATTAAAATGACATAACTGTATACATACAACTAGGAAACCATAGAATTATTTCTCTGATAAAAATTTCCCAACAAGCATATTATTATTTATTAAGTACCTACTCTGTTTCAAAAGTTATACTAGGTTCTGAGCATAAGAAATCTGAAATAAAAGTTCTTTTCAAGAAGATTACATACTATTGGGGAGGGGCACTGATTGTTGTCCTTCATTCTTGAAGAGAATCAAAATGATATCACTATGTTGGACCCACTACCAGCTGTGGGTGATCAGTCCAATAAAACCTTTCAATACTCCACTATAAGTCAGACACAAATAATTCATGTGAACAATTGGGGTGGATTCTTTAAATCTGTGCATCTCATGTATATTTTGAGGTACTTCAATCATACTTGGCTCATAAAACATAAAACCTAGTCAGAGGAGGGCACATCATGCTGGTTGGTCCTATGCTAAGGTCTCCCATGTCGCATAATTCCAAAGTTCTTAAAGACAGACTTTGAGAGTGTCTTTTTATCAAATTTTCTCTCCACTATGTGAGTGGGTCCCCTGTGTGAATTGTCCATAAAATGGTCTTTTTGGGAAATATATGTTTGGCATTTGACCAATGTGGCCAAACCAATAAAGTTCTGCTCTCTGCAGTAGAGTCTGAATGCTTGGGAGGTTAATTTAAGAAAGGATCTCAGTATCTGGTATCTTATTCTACCAGTTGATCTTCAGATGCTTGCTAAGACAATTCACATGGAAGCAATTCAATTTCCTGTCATGGTGCATTTGTCCAGGTATCACAGACTACAACAATGACATTAGCACAATGGCTCTGCAGACCTTCAGTTTGATAGCTATCTCTTCTCTCCCATACTTTCCTTTGGAGCCTCCCAAACACTGAGCTACCCCTGGCAATGTGTGTGTCAAACTCATTATCAATGTGTACATCTCTGAAAAATATACTGCCAAGGTAAGTGAACTTGTCCACAGCATTCAAAACTTCTCAATTTGTTGTACCTTTGTTGTACCTGATGCTTCCATACATGGAAGGTGTGGTGCTGGCTGATGAGATTTACAAGATTGGGGGGTGGGGAGGTGGGGGTAGGGGTGGTCCATTTTTCATACAAAAGTTGACTGAAATTTTTTGATTATATGGCAAAAGGAAGTCATTCTTCAGCTTTTCAAGGACATCTCCATTGTCTATCTCTATAAAGGTAAAGGGAATAGATTGTCTTGTGATGATCAAAGGGTAAGGTGGGGAGGTGGTCTTCTCTCTTAGTTATTGCTGGCAAGATTCTTGCTAGAGTCCTCCTTAACAGGCTGATCCTTCACCTGGAAGATGGTCATCTACCTGAGAGCCAATATGGCTTCAGAAATGTAAATGGTCAATATGGTGTTTGCATTAGAAAGATCTGAGTCTTCCTCAAGCCCTTACTATATCTATGACTCTGAGCAAGTTATTTAAACTTTTTTGTATATCAGATTCCTCACCCATAAAATGCAAGAGGCTCAATTGCTTTAAATCTATGATCTAGTGTTGCCCTACTGTGTACTCCCAGATCTGGGCACCCAAAGAAATCATCCTCATTTAAGCCTTGGGTTTCTTGAAACTATTGAAAGAGATCTCTGGTTCCTCCTACCATTAAAGACAGGTGATTTTTTGATTCAATGACTAAGAGAAGACAATGAATTTTGAACTTTAAAGTTCAAGAGGTTTGACTTCTGTATTACTGAAAAATAGATTTCCGACATTATTTTCTGATGATTAACTCTACTGTATATCAGAGGAAAAGTTGTATTGGGAAGTGAAGGGAAAAGAGAGGGAGCAAGTTCTTTCATAGGCATTTACAATGTAGTTGGGTAAACTAGAATTACACAAAGGAAAATGTTAAAATAACAATAGAAGAGAGCACAGGCTAGAGTGCCAACATGATTTGATAGAGACATTTAAGTGCTATAAAAATCCACAGGAGATTCTTAAAGGTTGAAGTGCTTGGGGAAGGCCTTACTGAACATATAGTAGTCATTTAAAGTGGATTTAAAGAAACAATAGGAATTTACAGAGAAAGGAGGAAAGGAGAGAAGGGCATTTCAAGGAGAAGCAAAGAGTAGAAATGAGAATATTGTGTTTGGGAGGTAATGTGATTCAAGTAGAGGCTCTTTGCCAATGTTCTTATATTAAAATATCTAAACAACCAGAATAGTGTAATGTAACCATATTTTATTTTTGTTTGGACCTTGTGATTTTATTGGGAAATTTGAAAAAACTCCTCCTATTAATACAGAAAAAATAACCATTCTGCAGTTTATCATCTTAAGATCATCTTTTATAGATGAGGATATTGATGAGAAAAGTGAAGTAATTTATTCACAGTCAGAGAGCTAGCAAATAATAAGGCAAGATTTCAAGCTAGGTCTTGCTAACTCCGAGATCAACATTCTATCTATTATTACCCAATCTATGCTGAGGAGAAGACATTAGTCCTACCTAGTCTTTTTCCCATAGAAATTCATACTCAGAAAATATTCATTTTGCAAGGAAGAAGCAGTTCTGTGCTCAAAGATGAGTTCTGCTTTTGCTCCATGCATAGCGTTCAGTTGTTTACACAGATTTGACATAAGGCATCATTGTGTGGAGTTCACTAAGTGGGAGGAGAGAAATCTTAATTTCTTTCATCCAGGAAAGCTCAGATCAAACACACCATCTGCTTTTCACTAAGGTTCTGGTTTTAATCTAATTCTCTAGCCAAGACACAAAGGAAATGAAGTGATTTGAGTAAAATCTTGAAGTTCAGAAGATTTATCCACATTGACACCATAGATTGTGGAAGTTGAGAGATATTTTTTAAAAAATTAAAATTAAAAGAAAGTCAAACATCCATTTTATTCTCTAGAAAAAAATCCTACTTTCAACAGATTGCTACATAATCAGGTCAGGGTAAGTTACCTCCAATTCCCCTCAATAGTTTTGGCTTTCTTTCTCTCTCTTCTACTCCACAATCAAAAATCTTGGCTTTTCCCAGTCCTTTCTCATGGTGACAAGCATCCTGTTGCCAGCCTTCCTGCAGGCCTGCAAAAGCCATTCCTGTGAGACTAGAGCAGGGCAAGATTTCTGGCAGTCACTTCAAACCTTTGGAAGGGAAGGAAAAAATGATTCCGTCATCTCTGTGGGATTTTGATATTGAATGCTGGCAACACTTCATGAATCTCCCTGGAATACTCAAAGTAGCCCCTGAGTATGTCTCAGACAAAGTCCTAAAACCTTAGGGAATTTTCCCTAAATCATAGTTGCATACTGAGAAGGAAAATTAGTCATGAACCAGAGGATGAGGAGGTGATGCAATTGGAGGAAGGAGGTGGGTAGGGAAGATTAATATCCTTAAGGTCCTTTTCAAAAAATGCCCAATCAAGGAGAGGGCTAGATCCCAGATCTATTGTCTTCTATTATCCATATACCTGGTAACAAACACCTGACATAGTAAGATGGATTATGGAGCTGTGAGTCAATATAGGAATAAATCCAAGGGCAGTGAATTTATCTTATTTTTACTTGCAGAATTATTTTTTTTAGTGTTTATATATACATATAGTTAAAACCTGACTTGCATTTTAATTTTCTCTGAGAAAAGAAATACTTTCTCACCCTCCTGTAGCCTTTTTAGTTTATGAAGGGCAATCTTTCTATGGGATTCAATTTGATAATATACTTAGATAATTTCTGTTTATACTTATGAAAGTTTAAATACAAGTTTCCTTCACTTATCCTATTGTGGCGTACTAAGAGACTTCGGAAATTTAGTGAGGTAGTTGAGAAATTAAACATCATTGCAAGTTATACATTTGAATTATAAACAAAATAGCCTAGCACTCATTCACATCCTTGAATTCATAATTCTAGATTGGAAAATGAATTAAATATACAATTCATGCTGAATTGCTATAACAGACGGCACATATTATCCTTCTGAAATGTAGTGCGTGACTAGAAACAACAAAAGTATGTGCATATCTCAGTAAGTAAGACCAAAAAGGGGAAGGGGGGGAATCAATATCTGGTTCAATTGTCTGAAAGAAAACAAAAACAAGCTCAAATTTTCCCCTCTAACATTTGCTATATTTCTGTATTCCACTAATTGTTTTAAAAATCCAAACAATGAGAAATTATTTCCTCAGAAGGTAGGAAAAAAAAAAAAACATAGGAAACTAAACTATTTAAAAGTACTTACATACTAACCATCATTACTTGAGAAAGTCTGTTTAGGATTCAAAAAATAACTACTGAGTGAAAAAGGTCAGGAAGTAGGAGTTGTTACAGTGTGACCTAAAAGTCTAAATTTCTACATATATATGCTTTTAGAATACTTTTTGTTTGAAGGTTCCAAATTTATATGCTTTCATCAAGTGAATCATATTTGTGTTTTCTCCACTATCAAAAGAGAAAGATAGAAAAGTACAGTTTAGTTTGTATCCTTTTAGACTTTTGCAAATGTATCCTTATGACACAATGTAGGAATGGAGTCCTTATCAAAAGAGATGACTAGAAGATAGATGCCCTTGCCAAGTTCCCTGCTAATATCTCAGAGAGCTGTCAAACCCTTACAATGCTAAATAATTTATGGATATGCAAAGGTATGGTCTCTGGAGACCCAGAGGCAATAGAGAAAACATGTAAATTTTCAACTTTGTTTTGTACTTTATCTCATTCATTTGAGGAATGTTCATGAGATAGGCGTGCATAAATACTGTATCATACAAAAGAGGAAAAAATAAATTGTTTTAAAATCTTAATTCAGAAGTTCAATAATTTGAATTATTTATTTTTACCTTTCACTGTTTGGAGGAAATTTTAAGTTGAACCCACAGAGACTGAGTACTTTCCTCTTCATAACAACTTTTTTTTACTAGTTCCTCAATCTTGTGGTACATAAAATATGCTAGTAACAGTCCCAAAGGACAATGCCCAGAGTCAAAGCTGCCACAGGTCAGACTGAGTATGCTCAGGATCACAGTATAGTCATAGAGTATTTGATAGCCAGGCAGCTATTTCCTTTAGGGAAAGCCAAGTTTTTATTCTAGTACTTAAGAATCTTAAGTATTATCAGATCATAGTATCATAGATTCAGAGCTCCAAAGGACTTTAAAGGACATTCAGTCCAGCTCCCTCATTTTGCAGATGGGGAAACTTGAAACCCAGAAAAATGAAGTTACTTTTTCAGGATTACATAGCTGAATTAGGATTTGAAGCTAAGTCCAGTGCTATCCATTACTTTAGATGTATATACCCGAACTTAACATGAAGGAGAGATGTGTTTGATATCTAAGGCACTAATTAAGTCAGAAAAAATACAGTATCATGCATTTCTTCCAAATGCTTCATAAGGCAGTATAATCAGACTTGATTCAACCATATCTCTCTAATCCTCATTATCTCCCTGCTTACTAGCCCCTTTCCTAGTGCCTAGAAACTTGTTCAGAACTTTCCTGTTCTTAAAAACCTTCATCTAACCTTTTCATTTCCATTCTTTTCCTACATTTTTCAACCAGTTACAATTTGACTTCTGATTTCATTTCTGAATTGAAATAGTTTTCTTCAAGATTCCTATCTCTTGATTGCTAATGGGGAGTTTCCCATCTGTCCTCATTCTTTTTTATCTCTTTGCAGCATTTTATACTGTTGACCACTTACTTTCTTTTCCTAGATAAATTCTGGATTTTTGTGACACTGACCTTCTGTTTCTCCTTCTGACCACCTAGTTGTTCTTAGTTTCCTTTGCTGAATCATCATACATGTTCTATATCCTAATTTTGGCTACCCCCAAAACCTTTTCCTACAGCTGTCCAATGTAAAATGAATACTCCCTTAGTGATCTCTTCATCTCTCATAGGTTGAATTACAGATGATTTCCAAATTTATCATTTATTCCTAGTTTCTCTCCTGAGCTTTAAGTCCTATATCACCACCTTCCAGTTGCATATCTCCAACCAATTCCCATAGGCAGTTCAAATTAAACATATCCAAACTAAAACTCACAATTGTCCCCCACCCCAATCCACTTTTTTTCTAAATTCTCTTGCAGGCATAATCCTTCCAGACACCAAGTACATCACCTTGGAGTCACTCTCAACATTTCACTTTTCCTTAAAGCTCTCCCCTTTTATCCAAATGGTTTACTTCTATATTGTTTTTTGCATCTATCCTTTTCTCTCCATTCTAGTTAGAATACATTGCATTTCCTCCAGTGTTCCAATGAAAGTGGGACTTCTATAAAAAGCTGGATGTCCATCCTGTGGAAGTATCATTTTATGTCTTTCTCTCAGTTTGCCACAAAAGATTCCACATAGTTACTTCATGTTACCAGATTATCAGTAAAGTCTTAAGTCTGACCATTGGTTTTTCCTTATTCTTGCCATATAATTAGCCCATCTTTTTAATCATACATTTCTTTCCAGTATTCCACATAGCTGTCCCTGACTTGGCTCTTTTCAAAAATGAAATAATTGTGGTGAAAAGGGCCATCCACATTCAGATAAAAGATTATGGATACAATCATGACCACAACATAGTATTTTCACCTTTGTTGTTGTTTGTTTGGTTTTTTTCTTTCTCATTTTTTAAAATCTTTTTTGATCTGTTTTTTTTTTTCTTGCACAGCATTATATATGTGGAAATATGTTTAGAAGAATTGCACATGTGGAACCTATATTGACTTACTTACTGTCTGGAGTGGGGGGAGGGGGAAGGAGAGAGAAAAAGGTTTTGCAAGGGTGAATGTTGAAAACTATCTTTGCTTGTATTTTGAAAAATAAAAAGCTATTATTTAAAAAAACTTGTGCTATAAGAAATGTTTGATAATCTTAGAAAATATATATAATGAAAAATAAAATGAGCAGATCCAAGAGGATATTGCATACAGTAACAACAATATTGTTTTAAGAATGACTTTAAGCAAAAAAGTTATTTTGATTAGTATAAATACCCAAATTAACCACAAAGAATCTATAAAGGAAGATGTTAAATGTATCCAGAGAAAGAACTAATAAATACAAGTATATATAATGCAAGGGGGAAGGAAAAAAAGAGAAAAAATAAATTTATGTGATTATTATATATTTAAAAGGAATAACAAATTGTACATAATAGATTTGCAGTTTCATATGCAATTATCTTTACACATTATGTTATATTATGGAAATGTTTCTTTTCTTCCATAAATTAAATTAAAATAAATAAAAATTTAAATAAAAAATAAAGAAGTCAATATGCTTTTATTAAACACTGACTATGGGCTCCTTAGTGAATTTAGGCATAGAAATCATCCTATCAAACACTTTCAAAATGAAGTAGTTCCTTGATTTTTGTCCTATGAAATAACTTGCTAAATTCTAAATTAAAACTATACAAATAAAGATGTTTCAACATCCAATTATATTATCAATTCCCTTTCAACTCAACCTCAAAGCAATAAAGTATCCTGGGGGAAAAAGCATTTGGAGTCAAAAGGATCAAATCCTGGTTCTGCTACTACTTATGTGACATTGGAAAGACATTTAACCACACTAGGCCTCAGTTTGTGTATTTATAAAATAAGGTTACATTAGATCATCTCTACAGCACCTTTCAGTTTTAAATCAATCTATGATGCAATGATAGGTTTCATTATTCTACTTGCATATATGTGACCCAATGCTGACAATCTAGTCGTCCCTAAACCTCTGGCACAAAGCATTTAATAAATACTTATTGACTTCTTGACTTCTAACTTGCTGTAGAACTATAACATCTTACATATTCCTACAATACATGAACTATGACATTTATTAGTATAAAACAATCTAAAATTATTTATTGGGTCAGGATTTTTTCTGAACAATCAGTGTACCATTCTTTAATAAGACCTATTGGTAATAAAACAAAGAGTACTTCAGTGAATTACAGGAATTAGAACTAGAAAGAACTATATAATCAAAGTTTTTCATTTCACAGGTAAAGAAACTAATTTATCCAAGAAGCAATTTAGTCTTCATCAAAATCAACAAATATCCAGATATTAAGTATCATGCCACGAGAAGAATTCTATAATAAGGGTTTAATTCCATTGCAACAAATATTATAACAATAACTTCATTATAATGAAAATATTTCTGAGCTTTAGTCATAGGCCCACATGAATTATTATATTTATCTTTTAACTAAATTTGCCCCGTAACTGTTATAGGTTCAAAAGCTTTTCTTTGTTCTACCCTTGCCCATATGATAGTCACTTGCTAAAATGAAAAAAAACAAAACATATATTCCCAGGCTGATCATATTTCACAGAGCATAGAGCATCATGGTAGAATCCTAATTTCTTGGCTTTCAAGGAAAATGAGAAGTAGGCCAGTTTCTTTAGAAGAAGGAATAAAACAATGGAAACATTTGATTCTGGCAGGGAAAAAAAAGAATTTAGAATCACTGCCTCTTCACAAATCTTATTTCTTAAAAATGACTAAGATACATACAATATATATCTATATACACATAGACATATCCCTCCCTCTTTCCCTCTCCCTTCTTCCCTCTCTCTCTCTGCCTCTTGTCAGTCTCTCCCTATTTCTATCTCCCTCTCTGTCTGTCTGTCAAAAAATGACTTTCTATAATATGGGGTGAGAATATGGGGAGACAGTTTGAAATTTAAAATTTAACAAAAAATATTTTTATGCTCTAAATCACTATTGATCAGAGAAATGCAAATTAAGATAACTCTGAGATACTAGTACACACCTCTCAGATTGGCTAAAATGACAGGAAAAGATAAATCATTATCTTCTGATTTAATTTGAATGTTGGAGGAAATGTGAAAAAACTGGGAGACTAATACATTGTTGGTAAAGTTGTGAACTGATCCAACCATTGAGAGCAATTTGGAACTATGCCCAAAGGGCTATCAAACTATGCATATCATTTGAACCAGCAGTGTTTCTACTGGGCTTATGTCCCAAAGAGATCTTAAAGAAGGGATAACGAACCACATGTGCAAAAATGTTTGTGCCATCCCTTTTCATAGGAGCAAGAAATTGGAAACTTAAGTGGATGCCCATCAGTTGGAGAATGGCTGAACAAGTTATGGTATATGAATGTTGTTGAACATCATTGTTCTATAAGAAATGATCAGCAGGATGATTTCAGGGAGGCCTGGAGAGATTTATATGAACTGGTGCAAAGTGAAGTAAGTAGAACTAGACCAACATTGTACATAGCAACAGCAAGATTATACAATGATTAATTCTGTTGGACATGGCTCTCTTCAACAGTGAGGTGATTCAGGCCAGTCTTGTGATGCAGAGAGCCATCTGCATCCAGAGAGAAGAATGGGGGACTGAGTGTAGATCACAACATAGTATTTTTCACTTTTTTTGCTTGCATTTTTTACTTTCTCATTTTTCCATTTTTATCTGATTTTTCTTGTGCAGAATGATAATTATGGAAATACGTATATAGAAGAATTGTACATGTTTAATATATATTGGATTACTGGCTGTCTAGGAGAGGACTGGGGGAAAGGAGGGAAAAAATTTAGAACACAAGATTTTGCAAAGGTGAATACTGAAAAATTATCTATGCATATGTTTTGAAAATAAAAAGTTTTAATAAAAAATTTAAATAAAAAAACAAACAACTTGGAAACTCTTATTAACCAGAATGCCAGAAGATTCGTAATGAAACATGCTACCCACCTCTTGACAAAGATGTATCAAGTGAAGATTAGATTATACATTATTTTTTGATATGGTGAATAAGGAAATTTATTTTGCATGATTGTACATATTTCTAAAAGGGATTTTACTTTTCTTGCTTTTTTCAGTGGGCAAGAGAGAAATTGGAAGGAGTCAATCTTTGTGAAAGAAATTCTTTTTCATTCATTGATTCACAGAAAGGATAGGTTTTACTGATGCTGATATAATACTTTATACTTTTGTAACAATCTTAATATAATTACCATGACAATGAAAAACTATCAGAGCCATATTTGTTCAATATCTTATTCTTTAGTTGCTGTGTAGAAATGGATTTAGCTGGGCAGAGTCCTTTTGCTCAAGTTTCAGTGAATTTTTTCTTTAGAGGAGTGATCTCTAACTTTCCAGAACCTGACTTCAAGGGTTGATGAAAATATGGGTTGCAATCTTGCATATGTCAACTCCCCACATGTCAACTATATCCAGAATGATGACATCTACCTTTATTCTCCAACATTCCAAATGTCTCCTTTCCTCCTCTTCCTTTTGCTGTGTAAGTTACCAATCTCTAAGAATAGTTATAATCCAACTCTGACCTAAGTACCTTAAAACAGTTAAGTATCATAATTTCCAGAACTGGTATACCCACTCCTTTCCCCCCCTTAGATGACCTTTGGAGTGAAGGTAATGCTCTCCAGGTCATAGGTAAGAGCTCCCTCCTCTCCCCTTTTCACTTTAGGTAGATCAAAGAGTAGGATAAGTCAACATGGATGGATTACAACAGGTGACAAATCTTATGGTCTATTTTTCCCATCTCTCAGCCAAACTTTACTATTATTGTGTAGGGCTACCCCATCATTCCAGGACCCAAGGTTGACAGTTAATCTGTTATAGTTGATTCCTCACTCTTACTCCACATAATCAAGGCACCAAATCTTGTTCATAGCTCTACATCTTTCCAAAGTGTTTCCTTCTCTTCACTTACACAATCAGCACTCTAGTAAGGACCTTCATTAAGCTCTCCTCTGGACTATTAGAAGAGCTTTTGAATTGGTCTCCTTGCCTCAAGTTTTTCCCCATTCTAATCCATTTTCTTCATAGCTATTGAAGGCTTTGTTCTGGTCTCATCACTCCCCTACTCAATAAACTTCAGAGGTTTTCTATCTACTTTAAGATTAAATATTATTTTCCTTTTCATTTCTATTTTTAGGGATGTTATATAATATTATTAGTATAGTAGCTCTTGCACAGAAATAAGGATTATTTGTGATTTCATTAGTTACACAGAACTCTCAGGTGAGGAATTCTCTCTATCAGTGCAGACTGATGTCTTCTCTGTGGCGCAATTTTAGTTATCCAAAGCACGGAGTTATGACTTGTCTAGGATCACATAGTCAGGTTATATCAGAAGTGAATTTGAAGTTAAATCTCCTTAAAGCTGGTTCTATCCACTACTCTATCTGCCTCAAATACATGGACACAATTTTTAAAAAATGCACATGTCAAAAGACATATTTGTATATATATTTGCAAGTGTACAAAATGCATTTCTTTTTCTAAAAAGTTAACTTTTTAACTTTTAACTTTTTTTAAACTTATGATCAAGTTTGTGGACCCTTGGTCTAAAGCATGGATTCTTAGACTTTTTCTACTCCAGAACCTTTTTTGTCCAAATTTGTGATATTGGGTATATAAAGTAAGTATATAAACCAAACACTTACTGATAATAAATCATAATTTTCAGTTACAGGATCATGACCCAGTTTAAGAAGTTTTGCTTTAGAGGATAAAATGCTGATTCCTTTACCTGGCATAAAATACATTCCATATTCTGATTTCAAACTATCTTTTCTTATTTCATATTACTCCTTTTCTCTAATATCATGTTTTAAAAAAGTAAATCAGTTACTACATGCTTGCCAATCTCATCCTCAAAGCCATAAGTAGCATAGGATTCCAAGGGATTTGGTCTAGGATGGGATGTTAGTTGGGAGGCATCTATTTCTCTGAGGACCTCATGACTACTACTCCCTAATGGTTATTACTATTTCTATAGCTTGCCTCTTGGTCCATGAATAGCACAGCTACTGCTCTCTCCATATCTCCTTCCTTCTCAGAGTACCTTTCTATCCCAATACCAGAAAATGTAAAAATTGGATCTTACTCTTTTCCTGGACTCTAGAGTTTCAATGTCCCTGCTGTCTGTTGACTCATCTCGACCTAGGGAGGCTTCCTGCTATTAGAATGTTTTTCTTGTCCTTTGTCTTATCCTACAAAGAATCACAGAATCTGAAAGTTGGAAGAATACAACTGATAGATATAATCTACTTCTTTTGGTATGACTCTTTTCCATTTATGAGTAGAAACCAGAAAGCAGATGAGTAGGAGGCAGTACCTTGAAGGAAGCTAGAAATAAAACAGGTGAAAGTGAAAAGAGACACCATTCCAAGGATAATGCACAGCCTGAGCCAAGGCAAGAGACAGGGGACAGAATATCAAATGCTGGGAATAGTAAATTATTTAGTTTGCTTGGAGTAATGTGGAATAAACAGCAAAAAAATCTAGAATCTTCACTAGGAAATAAACTTTAAGGAAATCATTCTACCCTGGAGGCAAAAAAAATAATGAAAATTCTTGAGAAAAGGAATACTATAGTCAGATTTGTTCTTTAAGAACATTATTAGGAAATAGTTTAGAAAAAATAGTTTGGAGATATGAGACTGGAAGCCAGAATCCCAATTAATTGCAATTAGTCCAAATGAGAGGTGATGAGGCCTGAACCAAGGTGGTGACCATATAAGTACAGAGTTGACATATGCAAGAAACAGGAAGAATTTATGAAAGCTGGCAACTAACTAGAATGTGGGAGGTAGGATGTTATAACACCTTTCTGCTGAATTCAGCAATTTAAATGTCATTAGAAAACTTGGAAGGCATGCTTTTAGTAGACCAGGAGGTAAGAAAAGAGAAAATCAAGTGCTATAAGAGGCAATAAGAGCTAAATTGCTTTTTTAAAAGGACTTTGGATGGGAATGTAGAGTAACATACAGAATGATCGTTTTTTAAGTAAAGGATTTTTTTGGATGAAAGTGATAGGAATGTTTGTAGTTAGAAGAGGAAGATCTATTAAATTAGAAGTTGACAGAAAGGCTAAGCTATACTCAAGAGTTCTATAGGAGAAGTTGGCTTTGGCAACTTCTGTCTAGGTTGGAATGAATCATGGAGAAAAAATGGAGAGCGATTTTGACTAATAATTGAAGTTCATAATGAATGGGTTTTATCTTCACAATATAATACAATGATGACAGAAAATGGGTAAGGAGTGATATATTATTTTAATTCATTATCAGCAAAGTATAGGTTAAGACAAAGTAGAACTAGTTATGTATGACCGGCATGTGGTTTCTGAAGAGGAAGCAGACAGATTTCATGAAGTAAAATTGAGGCAAAAATTTAAAAGTTTGCAAATGTACGATTCACCCATAAGACTTGTGCTTTATGCAATGTTGGTAAAGAAGACCATGGTCGGGAAGGCCTCCTAGGAGAACATGATAGTATATAAAGAACTGGAGTCATTAATATTTTTGTATCATGGACTCTTGACTGTCTGAGGATATGGATTTTCAAGATCCAGTAGCACTAGCTGTCTTGCTGTTCTTTGAAAAAGATACTACACCCCCTCTTCTTTGTATGCTAAGGATTTAGTATTATGTATGGGACATAACAGGAGATTTAAAAAGGTTTGTTGAATAGAAGCATAAAATCTATATCATTAGAAAGGAAATGAATTATATTAAAAGTTATCAAGATATATTTACAAGCCTTGAAGTAAAAATTCCCTATATACCAGATCTATAGATGATTTGGGGTCTTAGTCTCAACTTTAATAATTGCTGTATGGCCCCCAAACTCAAGTTAGTTTTTGAGGCTTCAGCTCCTTATGTATGATATGGGAGTGTTATTTCCACAATTTATGATATACGGTGATAAAAAATCATTGTTCTTCATAAAATTGCTTTGCCCCCATGTTTTCTGAGCTAATAAATTATTTCATAATTTTGTGATTCTCTCCTCCTAAAAGTATCCCTTTCTCAAATTTTTATAGGATTTTGACACTTTGTTCTTATCATATTCTACCTTGCTATTGTATGTATTTTAATGTATCTTATTACCCTTAGAATGTAATATCATCAGGAGCAGGACAACTGCTTGTTATCTTTGTTTGATTGTACTTGATAATAAAAGTTGCATGTGAGAATGTCCTTTTAACTTATTAAAGCTAGCACCCAGTCTGTCTTTCCTGAATCAGTCAAAAATTTATTCATTTATATGCTCCCTCACCCCCCAACCCCTTTTCTTTCCTTTGTGTGCACTTCTCATTCAATGAGGCTGCAGTGGAGAAAGACATATTAATCTTAAAGAAAATCCAGTTGGTTCCCAAATATTTTTTACTCATATATATTCTGAAAGACGCCATTTTTTCCTTTCAATGAACAAAATTCTCCTTTTCTTAAAATATCAATGGTGATTTTATTTTTCCTTTTCCAATAAATGAAAAGTTGTTAAGTTTAAAGGGTAGCTATGGGGGGAAAAAACAGTAATAAGCTTACTCATAGTAAGTAATGAGCTTACTTACAGTTTTTTAAACTATTTTTTTCTTTTTATCTAATTTTCTACAAATGAGGAGACATATTTACTTTTCTATACAAATAAGAACTAAAAATATAGTTGACTACATTTCATCTCAAGTTTCCTGATAAGACGCATTTACAAATAATTTTGGCAACCACACAAGTTAAATTTAAAATTTGCTTCATTCAGATATTAAAAATAGAATACTAAGCAGATTATTTTGTGAATGAAACTTTTATTTACACAGTGTATCTAGAAGCAGATACATAAGTTCTTATACAATTATTTTCCAAAAATGTGCAAGAAATTACTATAATTTTGTTTACAAACCAAAACACATATTAAAATCAATGGACTTTGGATAATTCTCATTCTGTGGTGTGCTCAGTACAAATGGTACACACCTGTTTTGAAACACACAGAAAAGTGTAAACTACAGCAATCTGGATTGCAAGTATTAATTTCATGGCACTCCATCACCATTATAAAATTTCTTTAATCCAACATGTATACTTAATATAAAATTCTATAAGAATTTTTCATGATCTGTGGGTGTAGAGTTTGGAATACTTTTCGGATACAGCAACTACACAACATTTTTTCATGTTATGATTAACTATTAATAAAAAGGATGTTTATAAAAACATTCTTTACAGGATTAAAAAAGTATTAAAAGAAACCAAATTTGCGATTACTACCGTACCAATAATTTTAGTTTAGGATTTAAAAGTTATTCCTGGAACATGGGATTGTTCCTTATTAGTGTATTCAACAATACTATCTATTGCTGGTAGTGTGATTCCATTTTCAAATTCATAATTCACACACTATGAAATGCAGTTAGGAGTAAAATAAAAATTATTCTTCTGAATCAGTCATAAAGTAATATCTCTTATCATGAAAACTATGAAATATACAGTATTTTAAAATTGGTATTTCTGAAAGCAGTGATCTTAAGAAAAATATTTAGACTTTTGTGGCACCAGCAAAATTCGAGACATTGCATATTCATTCCCTACTTAAGACTTTACTAATTTCCATCCTGTTTTAATAATACTGGCTCAGCAATAATAAAGTAATGTTTAATGTATAATTTATGTTATTCATCATATTCCAATAATTTAGCCTTTTGGCACATTGTTTACTTTAAAAGCAAGATGACCGATCTAAATGGCTGGTTCAGAAATTCTAGATTTAAAAATTATTTTTTATTCTATAGTCATTTCCCAACATAAATTGCTTTCCAAACTTTAAGAGTATTGCACCAAGTAGAATGAGAACAATTTTTCCTTTATGATTTGTTTGTTTTTTAAGATATCTTCAAGTACTTTTGAAAGCATTCTGTTATTTTTCAATTTACACAGGAGTGGCTGGAAGTGTGAAAATACCTTTTGTCATTTAATATTCATTTTCTTCCCCTATTATTATTATTGGCAAAAATTGATACAACTTTACTATTCACTTTTTTCTGATAAGCAAAGATTTTGCCAGCAGAGGCTATGTCTGTGTGTCGTACAAGTGATTATTTGATATAGTTCTCTAAAGGTCAATCAGTTTAGGAAGAGAGGAAGAAAAGCAATCAAACTGTATCATGCAAATACAATAGCTAGGTAACTGATGGCTTTGTTTTACCATTTTCAATCAGCCTCTTTTAATATCACAATACCTTTCTAGTTATATTGTATTACCTCAATCTACAGTGACTGAATAGATGCAATGCACTTCAATTTCCATCATGTTTATAAATTACATATTAGTTTCTTGGCATTTTTTTTTTTAATTTCGAGAACATATTAACAGTGATTTCAAATTAGGTCAGCTTGAGGGATAAAATTATTTTAAAATATTATTTTATGTTAAGGACACATGTGAAAACACATCAACAAGTGGCAATAAGAATCGAAGATTATTTGTATTCCAAAAACACAAAAGAGAAATATAAAAACATTTAGGTAAACCAAGCAAAAAAAAATATATATATATATAAATTTAATTCAGAATTCAACGACCAGATCTCAAACACAGTAAATATATGAAATCATTTCAAAATGCAGGTTTCAGATTATGTTCAAAATTATTCCATGTGACCAAATTGAAACATAGTCACTGGTCGCATCTGTGGAGGAGGCCTAATAAATTGGTATCTCTGCAGTAGGATAACTAAATATGTTGCTTGAAGAGGAAGGCATTGTCAATATTTTTCTAAAGAACTTCTTTGCATTATCTTTATAGTAATGCTATCATCAACAGGAATTTAGCACCAGACTTTTTGTATCAATCTAAACATGATGTTTAAAAATCCATCCCCTGGGGAGAAAACCATACATTATAAGAATAACATTACCTTTCATGAGTTCAATAACTTTTTACTATTATTAACTCAAACTAATGATGAATATTTAAATTATTAAAATCAACTCCATTTTATTAAGTAAAATATATTTTAAAGTAAAGAAAATTAAAGAGACTTCCCACCAAGGTACAATTCCATAAAAATTAGATACCATCCTTTTCTCACTCCAGGTAAAATTTAATCATATAGCATGGGTGTCTTTTCTGGGGTAAAATCTTTGCAGTTCTTATTTTCCAAAAGCAAAGAAGAAATGAGGATGCAAGTTTACATAAATACATCTGACTGACAAAGTCAGTAAGTTCTACATTAAGAAGGAATAGGAAGAGGAAAAGATGATAGCTTAAAACAAGGAGAAAGCCTCCAAATCATCTGATAATGGGTTGTTTCTTTAAAACCTTTTTAACTTGGAAAAAGAAATCAAGTTTATTATACGCAATTCCAAAAGAGTTCATTATAATACCAAGTAATGATAAAACAATAGACATGGCAAACTGAGGGAAGGAGAACTGAAAGGGAAATAATTCCTCATTAAGAAAAATCATTTTACTTGCTACAAATTAAACATTAAAATACCTATGAAGGAATAAACTTCTCAAAGTAAAACATTTTAAAAAATTAGATTCTGGTGCTCTTTAAAGAAAATCAGAGTATAGGGTCCATGAAAGAGAAGTATTTCAGAATAGCAAATGCTGAATTCTTGAGCCCAGATTGCTGAATTTAAAAATCGCTTTCCTAAATGGCATTAGAAATGAGAAGCATTAGGATCTCAGTATTCCTGATATGGCCTTGCTATTTCTTAAACACATATACCTTACACTTCTCAAAATTTATCATCTAGTGAAATTGTGTATAAATCAAGGACTTTTCCTAATGACATGTGGGAAAAAAAATCACCCTAATTTCAAATGCAAAATGATATTTAAACTTTTTAAATCACTTTTAGAATTGAGATATAATCAAATTAATGAGAACAATTTGTATAATTCAAATTCTAACTAAGAAAATATCAAACAAATTAAATCACAAATAAAACATTTTTTTGCCAGAGGGCAATGCAGGTAACATAAAAATGGATGTTGACAAGATCCTTTGTGATCTATTATCATGCAATATTTCTTCAATTACTAGATCTTTCATGGTGAAATTTTTGTTATGCCAAATTGAGCTTGTCTTTAAGTAAAGAAGAGGTCTTGTATTCTATATTAATTAGTACATACTTATTTTTCAAGATTTTTTAAAAGAATGTCATTTTTTGGAAGCCAAACAAACCATAAAATGAAAATGGAAGCAATGAAGTATTTACTTTCTCAAAAAAAAAAACAAAAAACTAAGAGATACTTAATAAAAAATGACTGTTTCAAAAGATGCTACACTGTTCCATTGATCTAAAGTTAAGCAATTTTATACATTCCAAATTAAGAATACTTTTTAAAAACATAAGGTATGATGCTTATACCAATCTGCATTTTTTTATACTAGTTTCTTGAAGATTATCTTTTGAAAATGGGTCTTTTTGAAGAGACAAGTAACAAGTTTCATTCAATTTTACTTATGGTTGAATACACATGAAATGTGCTTTTAATGCATAAAAATCACAGTGGATAGCAGCAAAGGATTTTGGGGAAAAAACAAGTGTAATCTGACAATTCACATTGCGATTATTCTGCACATTGATGAAAGATTTCACACTCCTAAAAACCTCAAGATTTTCCCTCTAAAAAACAAAAAATAAATGTAAGACACCTTGCCAACATCTCCCCATTCCCAAACAAAACAATGCATTACTTTTGTTTACACATAAAACTGAAATAGTTATGGCAGCAAAAGATTCTGATAACAATGAAAGTTTGTAAACCGTATTTCAATTTCTTTTTCTTGTTCCCAAAGTGCAAGATGCAAGATTCCCATAAACTTTCAGTAGTGCTTTTCTTGTAAATAATCCTTCATTTTGTTTGGCAAAGGCAGTTTTTGAATCAAGTCTATTCTGGTGTATTGACGTATAACAAAACGACACAGGTACTGCAATGAACGTACCTGCATGAACCGTGATACAGGATTGGTCAGTCTGACGGGGTAGGTTGCAGAACCAGGCAACCGAGACCGTGAATAGCAAAAAGCTCCATTTTCAGAGTCCCTGATTGAATGTTCAATTAGATCAACTATAGAAGTATGCCCTTCTACATCTGGTTGTTCATAAAAGCTAAACCTACCATTTGAATGTTCAATCCTAGTGTGAAGTGTTTTACCATGGGATCGAAAGCTCAAGCTTAATAGATAACGGTCATCAGAACTATCGCGAACAAGAAAAGAACCATCGGGCACATTTGCCAGCTTTCCTTCTGCCTCCCAACGTGTAATAGGTCCCCAGTACCATCCCTGTTTTGCAAGCTTTTTCAGTTCCTCTGTAAGACTTGTCACAACCATAGGGCCACTATTTTGTACAGAGTCATAAACTCTTCCAACTCCAGGAGCAGTGTTGGGATCAAAATTCAAATGACAATGCATACTTTCAGACACATGTGTATCTGTGCCATTAAGTCCACTAAAGTTCCTTTGGATTTGATTATTCTGCATTGGAGGTAGCAATGGTGAGAGTGGAGGGACATCGCTGTGATTAACTCTTGGGCTTTGCAACATGACTCCTGTGGTGCCAATCAACAAGCCATTAACTGCCTGATCCACAAAGATATCTGGGGCAACTACTATGTCCTGGTCTACCTGACTCTCATCCTCATGGAATGAGTTCCTTCCTACTTGAGAAGGAATAGCTGAAACTTCCATGGGAGAGGAACTGTCCAGACAATAACTACGTGATCCTTCCAAAGGATACATTCCCTCATCTAAAGGCACAGTATACTGAATGTAGTCCTGAGGCATAAGTCCAATAACTACAGGCACATGTTCATCAATGTGAAGATGCAGGTCTCCATTTTGAGATTCTGTACGTTTTAATGCACTGTTTTGTTCTTGGAACACACTGTCAGACTGCAAATCATGAAAATCTTTTCGAACGCCATTCAGTGCTGGGCTTGGATTAGAAGAGTGAACCAAAGCCTTGACTCTTACTTCCATTTTGATACAGGTCTCCTCTGAATTTGTTGGACGAAGAGGCCATGGAGTAGGACTATAATGATGACTACGAAGGGATGTTGACCTTAATGGTCTTTGAGCTCTTACATCTTTAAAGACTATTGGGGCTGATGAAGAAGAAAAAGTGTCCTCATCTGCAGAGTTCACAGATGGTGGGCTGCCCTTGCCTTTCTGCTTTTGCTTTGCTGAAAGTCGCCTTTTTAATGTACCCATTAAGCTTTCACTTTTGGATCGATTTTTCCCACTTTTCTCATCTTCACTATTGATTTCACAGCTGGCCAAGTCTTTACCATAGCAGCTACTAAACAAGGAATCATCTTTTCCAAAGTCAGTGGTTAGTGATGGTTGCTGTACCACCACAAAATCATTCTCTTCCTTACTTTTATTCAAGTTGAAAGACTTCCGAAAGGTCTTAAGACTAATTTTCTTCATTATGACTAGTTACTAAATCCAGATGATCAATTATTTTTTGATATGCTCTTCCCAGAATGTATAATACCACTCTATTCATGTGTTTTCTTGGCTTCATTTAACTGTCAGAGCCATTTCCTATAAATTAAAAAAAAAAAAAAAAAGGTTAGTTTCATATAAGTTAATCATATTCCAAATTTTTCTAACCATTATTTATTCATTTTTAATGGCCCACTAAAATGCCTTTGTGTGTTGATAAAATAATATTTTACACAGTAAATCCAATTCTATATACTATTTCAGGGTTCTTGTGAAGATAAAATGATAGTATCTTTAAAGAGTTTTGCAAACCTTAAAGGACTATATAAACATAAGTTATCCTTATTTATTATTGTTATGCAATTTGTTTTGTATATGAATTGACTTTCTCCTTTTCCAAATTATGTCCTGTATTTACTGATTCACCCCTTTTAACACCTTTTCCTCTTTCTTGCTTCACTTACTAGTTGAGAAATAAAAATATCTTTTCTTTGGACAATAAAATTTCTTCTCTTTTAAACATAATTAAATCTCTTTTCTTTCTTATTTTCCCTTTTAATTTTTAAAAAAAGGTACATAGGCCAAATCTCTCATCCTTTCTTTCAGGAAGTAGTGGAGGTACTGTGGAGAAAAGACCAAGTCAGAGCATGAAGATTAAAATCCTGCTTTGCATTATTACTAATTCTCAAAAAGTAACCAAAAGCACATTCCACATATAAGATCAAATTCCATCTTCTTTATAAAGGAAGGATCTGACAATAAATAAAGTTCCTATTGAAAAATGTCACTGACATATTCTTTAGTTCCAACTCAAAATACAGAAGCTTTGAGCATGGGGTCCCATGAAATTGCCCAAGTCCCAAAGTTCAAGAAGAGTTAATGCTACTGGATAGATTTTTTTTTTTTTTTTTGGCGGGAGGTAATGACTTATTAAATATTTTAAATGGGAGACCTTTATGATCTACTTCAGTATAAGGAATATCCACACAAATGAATTCAAATGATTTAATATATGTTCTGCAAATCAAAAGCATTATATAAATGCTAGTTATAATTTTATTATTTTAGGTCCTTTAAGGATAAAGGATGAACATTTAAATTTTTCAAAATTTAATCTGTCTGTCAACACTAAGAGGTCAAAGAAAATTAGAAAAGACATTAAAAAATAAGAAAAAAGAAAAGAATCAGATTACCATTTCCATCCTGAAATCAACTCGACTTTGTGTTCTGCTGGCCAAAGATACCATTGCTTTCTGGGACAAGAGCTATGTAGTACAGCAATAGTGCTCTATGCACAGAGTCAAAAAAAAAACCTGAGCTGATATCCAGTTCCCAATGCTTACTAGTTATGTGAACCTGCATAAATCATTTAGCCTCTTTCTGCTTCAATTTCTTCTTTTTTTTAAATTATAGCTTTTTATTTACAAGTTACATGTATGGGTAATTTTACAGCATTGACAATTGCCAAACCTTTTGTTCCAATTTTTCACCTCCTTCCCCTCATCTCTGCCTCAATTTCCTAAGCTGTAGAATGAGGAAAATAGTAGCCCTTACATCACATGGTTGTTGTGAGGATCAAATGAGACATATGTAAAGTGCTTAGAAAAATGCCTGGCACATAGTAGGCACTAATTATTCCATAAAAATGAAATACTAATTATCTCTTGTTTATCAAAAGGCAATGGAGATTCAATTGGAGAACATGCATTTTCATTTTGATACGAACATAATCAATTTGATGACCATTTAAAATATCTAAGCTTTTCAATATGACTACAATATACATGATGCACTTTTATTTTATTTTTGTCTTTCCTCTTTCCAATGCCTAGCACAAGGTTTCACAGGACCATTTACAGAACCATAGCTCAAGAGTTGGGAGAGATCTAAGACTTGCCTAATGTAACACAGGTTAGTTACATCAGTAAGATCTGAACTGAGATTGAGTATAACCCTGAATGAAAAAAATAAATGGACTTTTGACAAAGGAGACTTTTATGTATCTGTAATAAAAATCTAGAATTCAATGGAAATTTTTATATAAAGGATCCAGAAAAAGTTTAAGGAAAACATTAAAAACTTAATTGAAGTCAAACTGGTTACTTATATTATATATGAAAATGTTATCAGTAGTCTTAAAATTGTCATTACTTTTTTTTTCTTTTTCTTTAAATAATTTTTTATTGACAGAATCCATGCCAGGGTAATTTTTTACAACATTATCCCTTGCACTCACTTCTGTTCCGACTTTTCTCCTCCCTCCACCCCCTCCCCCAGATGGCAAGCAATCCTTTACATGTTGAATAGGTTACAGTATATCCTGGATACAATATACGTGTGCAGAACCCAACAGTTCTCTTGTTACACAGGGAGAATTGGGTTCAGAAGGTATAAATAACCCGGGAAGAAAAACAAACATGCAAGCAGTTTATATTCATTTCCCAGTGTTCTTTCTTTGGGTTAAAGAAAGCTGCTTCTGTCCATGCTTGATCAATTGAAACTGAATTAGCTCTCTTTATCGAAGAAATCCACTTCCATCAGAATACATCCTCAAACAGTATTGTTGTTGAGGTATATAATGATCTCCTAGTTCTGCTCATTTCACTTAGCATCAATTCATGTATGTCCCTCCAGGCCTCTCTGTATTCATCCTGCTGGTCATTCCTTACAGAACAATAATATTCCATAACATTCATATACCACAATTTACCCAGCCATTCTCCAATTGATGGGCATCCATTCATTTTCCAGTTTCTAGCCACTACAAACAGGGCTGCCACAAACATTTTGGCACATACAGGGCCCTTTCCCTTCTTTAGTATCTCTTTGGGGTATAAGCCCAGTAGAAACACTGCTAGATCAAAGGGTATGCACAATTTGATAACTTTTTCAGCATAGATCCAAATTGCTCTCCAGAATGGCTGGATGTGTTCACAATTCCACCAACAATGTATCAGTGTCCCTATTTTCCCACATCCCCTTCAATATTCCGCATTATCTTTCCCTGTCACTCTAGCCAATCTGACAGGTGTGTAGTGGTATCTCAGAGTTGTTTTAATTTGCATTTCTCTGATTAATAATGATTTGGAGCATATTTTCATATGGCTATAAATAGTTTTAATTTCTTCGTCTGAGAATTGTCTGTTCATATCCTTTGACCATTTATCAATTGGAGAATGGTTTGATTTCTTATAAATTAGAGTCAATTCGCTATATATTTTGGAAATGACGCCTTTATCAGAACCTTTGACTGTAAAAATGTTTTCCCAATTTACTGTTTCCCTTCTAATCTTGTCTGCATTTGTTTTGTTTGTACAAAAACTTTTCAATTTGATATAATCAAAATTTTCTATTTTGTGGTCAATAGTGATCTCTAGTTTTGCTTTGGTCATAAAATTCCTTCCTCTTCCACAGGTCTGAGAGGTAAACTATCCTATGCTCTTCCAATTTATTTATAATCTCATTCTTTATGCCTAGGTCACGAACCCATTTTGACCTTATCTTGGTGTACGCTGTTAAGTGTGGGACAATGCCTAGTTTCTGCCATACTAATTTCCAATTTTCCCAGCAATTTTTGTCAAATAATGCGTTCATATCCCCAAAACTGGGGTCTTTGGGTTTGTCAAACACTAGATTATTAAAGTTATTGGCTGTTTTGTCCTTTGAACCTAACCTATTCCATTGATCAACTAGTCTATTTCTTAGCCAATACCAGATGGTTTTAGTAACTGCTGCTTTATAATATAATTTTAGATCTGGTACAGCTTCATTTGATTTTTTTTTTCATTAATTCCCTTGAAATTCTTGACCTTTTGTTTTTCCATATGAACTTTGTTGTTATTTTTTCTAAGTCATCAAAATAGTTTTTTGGGAGTCTGATTGGTATAGAGCTAAATAAATAGATTAGTTTAGGTAGTATTGTCATCTTTATTATATTTGCTTGCCCAATCCAAGAGCATTTAATATTTTCCCAGTTGGTTAGATCAGACTCAATTTGTGTGGAAAGTGTTTTGTAGTTTTGCTCATAAAGTTTCTGATTTTCCTTTGGCAGATAGATTCCTAAATACTCAGTAGTTACTTTAAATGGAATTTCTTTGTAATTCTGACTGTTGGGTTTTGTTAGTGATATATAAGAATGCTGATGACTTATGGGTTTATTTTGTATCCTGCAACTTTGCTAAAGGTATGGATTGTTTCTTATAATTTTTTAGTAGAATCTCTGGGGTTCTCTAAGTATACCATCATATCATCAGCAATGAATGATAATTTGATTCCCTCATTGCCTATTCTTATTCCTTTAATCTCTTTCTCAACTCTTATTGCCAAAGCTAGCATTTCTAATACAATATAAAATTGTCATTACTAAGGTAATTTGAAAAAAAGACTGGGGCTCAGTTACATGAGATAGGGCGATTCTAAAAAGCAAAATTGAGTAGGAAAAGGTAAAAGAGAACAATTATATTATGAAAATCAAAAAAAAATTATATTATAAAAATGAAGGGAAGAACTAATACAGAGGAGTTGGAACCTTATTCTCATCTACAATGAAGAGGAAACAACATGTACATCTGGAAGGATGGAGAAGTTTTCAAAGCCTGTAAAGAGCAAAGAAAAGTGGAGAACATGGTGGGAGAGGGACTTTTAGAGGGTGTGTGGATTGGGATTTGGGAAGGAGAGAGAGTATGCGTGGATTGAGATAAAAAGGAAGAGGATGAAAGAGAGAAAGAATAGGAATACAAGGTTGGCAGGAGGAGAAATTAAGATAATAGGGATATGAGAAGCTGAGAAAGAAAACATTAAGTAAAATAAGATGGAAGGAAATTCAAAAATAGCAATTATAACTTTGAATGTGAATGGAATGTTTATATATAGGAGCTTTCTTTGTGGTGACAAAGAACTGGAAATTGCAGGGATGCCATCAATTAGGCAATGGCTGAAAAAGTTATGGTGTATGGTTGTGATGGAATTCTGCAACAAAGTATGGATCAATTTTCTGCTGCTTGTGCTAATTTTGGCCTAACAATTAACAACAAAAAAACATATGAACTCCATCAGCCAACACTACACCATTTCTATGTGGAACTTTTGGTCACAGCAAATGAAAAAGTTTTGAACACTATGGCGTTCACTTACCTTGGCAGTATACTTTCCAGTGTTGACACACACATTGCCAGAGTTAGTTCATTGTTTGGGAAGTTCCAAAATAAAGTGTGGGAGAGAAGAGGTTTTAGACTGGCTAACAAACTAAAGGACTGCAGAGCCATTGTGCTGACCTCATTGCTGTACGCCTGTGAAACCTGGACAGTACACCAGCGCCACGCCAGGAAGTGGAATCTCTTCCATTTGAATTGTCTTAGGAAGCTTCTGAAGATCACCTGGCAGGATAAGATATCAGACAGTGAGGTCCTTTCTCAAAATAAACTGCAAAGCATTCCAACTCTACTGAAGGGAGTGAAACTCTATAGGACTGACCACACTTCAAATGTTCAACATACACTTGCTAATAAAAAGACTTGTTTTATGAAGAATTCACACAGGGTAAGTGCTCACAAGGTGGTCAGAAAAAGTGATACAAGATCCCTCAAGAACTTTAGGATTGTATGACATGGGAGAAAAGGACCACCTTCTATGTCTTGCCCTCATCAAGGAAGGTGCTGGACTCTATGAGCAAAGAAGAACTGAATTAGTTTAGAAGAAATGAGAGATGCACAAAGTTAGAGAATCCATTCCAAATGTTCACTGGTTCTACTTGTGTCCAAGCTGTGGCAGAGCAACCTGAACTTATATTAGTCTGATAAGCAACAGTTGAACACATTAACTTGACTCTAACACGATGATAATGTCATTTGGTCCTCTTAAGAGAATTTTCTCAGCAAATGTCTTTGATAAAGGCCTCACTTCTCAAATATATAGAGAACTGAGTCAAATGTACAAATCATTCCCCAAATGATAAATGGTCAAAGGATGACGTAAAGGATTGAAACTCTTGAGTCTATGCACTGAGGTAAAGACAACCGAGCACTTACGGCTAATTATTGGACAATAATCTATGGGTATATGCTTGGAAAATGGCCCTTCCCATTATCCTATGCTGGCTCGATAAGTGGTGTATACAGAGAATTATAGCAGGGACTAAGGGGTGGAGTAAGACTAACCAGGGTCACTTCTGGGCGGGAGACGAAGAAGGAAGATCACAGAGATTCTGCTTTTGTCCAATTTAATCCTACCTCTAAAGACCAAGAATAAAGACTAAAGATTTTTGCTTATGCTGACTCCGGCTGATTCTAAGGTATCCAGGGTGCTAGCGCGGTCTTCACAGGATATGAGCAAGAAGTTTTCAGATGAAGAAACCAAAGTCATCTATAATCATATAACAATACTCTAAATCCCTATTGATTATAGAGAACTGCACAAACAACTCTGAAGCACTATCTTCTATCATTCAGATTTAGCTAATATGACCAAAAAGAAAAATGTTGATGGGAGTTGTGGGAAAACTGGGCCCCTAATGAATTGTGGTGGAATTGTAAACTGATCTAACTGTTCTGGAGAGCCATATGGAACTATGGTCAAAGGACTATAAAGCTGTATGTACCCTTTAATTCAGCAAAGAGATCTTAAAAAAAAAAATAGAGCTACAGATACACAAATATTTCTAGCAGCTCTTTTTGCAGTGGCAAAGCACTGGAAATTGAGGGGATGCCCATTAGTTGAACAATGGCTGAACAAGTTATGGTATATAATTGTAATGCAATATATTATACTATGAGAAATGATGAACAAATAAGTTTCAGAAAAACTTGGAAAGACTTACATGAACTGATATTCAGTGAAGTGAACAGAACCAAAAGAATACTGTACACAGTAACTGCTAAACTGTGAGATAATCTATGATTAATTTAGCTCTTCTTGGCAATACAAAGATCCAAGACAATTAATTTCAAAAGACTCATGATGGAAGGAAAATGTTAGCCATATCCAGAAAAAGAAATGAAGACATCTGAAAGCACATCAAGCCTACTATTTTTACTTTTTGTTGGTTTTTGTTTTTGTGGAGTTTTCCCTCTTTTCTTCTATTTCTTTCTCAACACGACTAATGTGGAAATATATTTTACATTATTGTACATCTGTAAGCCACATCATATTGCTTGCAATCTTCGGGGGAGAAAGAAAAATGTGGAACACAAAATCTTTCAAAAACATATATTGAAAATTGTCTTTACAAGTAGGAAAAATATTATCCATTAAAAAATTTTACTTTGAGCTACTAAGTCATTCTGATTATTATAAATATACAAATTAACTATAAAAATCACATGAAGAAAAATGCTATTTACATCCAGAGAAAAAGCTGATGAATAGAATAGATATGGATAACTTAATTGTATATTTGGAAGGAACAGCGAATTGTACATGGCAGATTTGTAGTTTCACATGCAATTATCTTTCTTAATTGTACTGTGTTACAAAAATGCTTTTTTGGATCTGTGAATTGATAGTAAGATCAGGCATAGAAATCACATTTGTGACACAAGACTAACAATCAAGTTATAGAACTAGGGAATCTTACACAAAGACTGAGGAAGGGGAGAGGGTGTTTCTTCTCACAACTATGTATTTAATAAATGTTTAATTGAACTCAGGATATGTGTCAAAGAATTTACTCTTTGTATATGTCTTATTTTTAACATAGTTGTTTTCTTACTATTTCCTAGTACACTGTAAGCTCCTTGAAAACAGACTTGTGTTTTGCTTTCTTTTGTATCTATCCCTGCCCTACCAGAGTGCCTAGATTTAGGGTCCTCAAACTACGGTCGCAGGGCAGATGCAGCAGCTGAGGACGTTTATCCCCCTTACCCAGGGCTATGGATTTTCTTTCTTTAAAGGCCTACAAAACAAAGTTTTTGTTTTTACTATAGTTCGGCCTTCCAACAGTCTGAGGGACAGTGATCTGGCCCCCTATTTAAAAAGTTTGAGGACCCCTGGGCCCTAGAACATAATAGATGCTTAATAAATCCCGACTTGACTTGAAGTTATAAAGAGACAAAAGCAAACTAAAAATCAAAAAAACTAAAAATCACAAATACCAAGAAAGGTATCAGATGATAAATTTTTGGTTTAGTTTAAAAATTGCCCTAAAAATGCTATGTAAAGAGTTTTAATGCTATTTGTATTTTGCAAAATGTAAGGTCTTCAACTTGCAACCTCAAAATGCCCCACAAAATTCACAATTAGCTGAGCCAATTAAAAATATAATTGAGAAGTATTTAATAAAAAATAAAAATACAATTAAAAATTTTTGAACTGAAAATCTTTAATTCTAAAGTTAGTGCTCTTTCCATTATAATATGCTGCCTTAAATAAGTATAGAAATCTTCATGAAAAACAATATGAGTCTTAATTTAACATTGTGTTTCAATAGTACATTTAAAACAATCAACTCTATTATAAAAATTTATTTTTCAAATTAAGTTACACATAGTATAAACATGTTTTGAAAAATTGTAAAAAACTGTTGGAATCCTTACAAAGTGTTAAGTCATTAGAATTGATAGAAACAATGATTATCTAATTTAGCATAGTTCAGTATGATTGATCTGATCCTACAAGATGTTATGGGCCAGAACTTGAAACAAGGTACTGAGTGGAACTGATAGAAATAATGTTTAAATCTACTTTAGAATTGATTTAATCCTACAAGAAATAATGGTTTCCTCCCAGTGATATAATGATTGGTGTGTACTCAGTGTACCGCATATAAGCAAGAAGCTCTCAGGGCCAGGGACAGAAGCCCACTCTTGGAGGCAGAGACAGATTCATTCCATTATTCCACCTTTGTGCTAGTAGGAGACATTCAGAGGGAGCTAGGGGCTGAAGCTCAAGACGTTGAAGGATACAATAAAGGACTAGATTTTAACTCCTGGCTGAGTTTGGAGTGATTATTACTTGGAACTGAAACTAAGGCTGCCTCCAGAAAACCTCCCCAAGAAACCTACTCCCAGAGAACCATCATATTATACAAAAGAAGAGAATACCACAAAAAAAAAAAAAAAAGTTAAAACCGTGGGAGGTTTAAATTTTAAAACTTAATTACTAGAGAGAGGAAAATGCATTGAAATCTGTAATGGGCTGAGGCTTGAGTTGATGCACTGAGGTCCCAAGCACGTGAGGCTAAATAGTAATTGGACCATACTCTATTAATATATATGCTTGGAGAAGGAATGGCCCCCACCCACTCTTTGTGCAAGTCCTGATGTGTTGTATAGGAAATGACGTTTTTGGTGAGTGGAGGCAAGGGAGTGGCAAGGGAAGTGGAAGGAGAGATTGATGGCTGGTGTCTTGACACAGCCGCTCACATTTCTATCGCGACGGCCCTTCATCTCCAATGGCCCTCTGCTAGCTGGCTTCCTGTCTGCCCATATTGCTATCACAATCCTTCTTGCCCATATTGCTATCACAATCCCTCCTCACCTCTACTGAGAATAAAGACTGAAGATTTTCCCCTTAACCTGAATTCCTTATTCCGGCTGATTTTAAATACACGATCATTACATTTGGCGCCCAGGCGTGGGAACCAAGGACCCTACTTTCACTGAAGAAGTCTCCAGTGACCAGGAACTTAGGTGAGTATAATAGACTAAACTAGTAACCTTATTTGGCTGAAACAGGACAGATCCTAGCTAAAGATTCTCCATCCCCCACCCCAACCCTCCCACCCCCAGCCCCACCCAGGAGTGGCGCTATAGAAAGCATGCTTAAGCTGATAGAAGATCAAGGGTTACTTATAACTTGGGAACAGACAGCTAGACTTCTGGGACATTAAAACGCACCTCCCCTTGGCTCTTAGAGGAAGAGCAAATCTCTCCAGATAATCGGACATTAATTGGGCAACAGCTCTCCGCATATTACAACGAAAATGGTCCTCATTCAATTTCCATTGGGGCATTCCAGTTATACAATATAATACAGTTGGCCTTAAGAAACCATATAATTTCTACAAGAAAAGGAAAAGGCTCTAGGAATAGCCAAATGGGGGAGCCTGAGATAAAGGAGGAAGACAAAGAACAGATTAATGGCCATATCCCCACAGGGCATAGAGACTTAAGTGAGGCTCAAGGGCGGGGTGAATCTGAGGTAGCTTCAGCCCCACCTAAGGAGCAGGTAATTGACCCTCCTCCATTAACTCCACCCTGTGGGATGGAGGAAGGAGGGGTAGTGGGGAGGGGGGGGGGGGAGTGACAGCACCAGCACCTCCCCCCCAGTATCCAGCACCTCCCCCCCAGCATCCAGCACCTCCCCCCCAGCATCCAGCTGCTCCTATGAGTAGATTGCAAAAGGCCAAAGAAGAAGGGAGAAATGTATTGGAATTTCAACACCACATTTATCCGGTAATTCAACAGTTTAATTCTTCAGGTCAACAAAGTAGAAGACACTCACCTTTTGATACAGAAATCCTCAAAGACCTGAAAAAAGCTTGCACTCTTTATGGGGCTACATCAGCTTATGTTAAGATGTTATTACAGAATTTGGCTTTTGAAATCTTGACCTCTAATGACTGGAAATCTATAGCAAGGATATGCCTAGAACTTGGACAAAACTACTCGTGGCTTTCTGAATATAGTGAGCTCTGTAGGATACAAGCCCAACAAAATATTCAAAGTGGAGTTCATACTGCAATCACCTGTGACCTACTAACAGGTACAGGTCCTTATGCAGATGTCGCAGCACAAATTGGTTATTCTGTAGCAGCACATGAGCAAATTGCTGCTAATGCTATCAAAGCATGGGCTTCTCTCCACAATGAAGACAACAAGGGTGGGGCCTTCACAAAAATAACACAGGGCCAAATGAACCCTTTGCTGACTTTGTGGGACGTTTGCAGACAGCTATCACGAGAACAAATGGAGAAAATCCAATAACAGACATTTTGATAAGGCAACTTGCTAAGGAAAATGCTAATGAGATTTGCAGAAGATTTATACTAGGACTGCGCAAGGATGCTCCTTTAGAGGAGATCATAAGACGCTGTGCCACAGTGGGCACAGATGCCTTTTATATCCAGGCTATGATGCAGACTTCCCAAAATCCAAACATGGGAAGACAGAGTCCCTCTTGGCAAGAGACTTCCAGAGAGACTCGTAGATGCTTTCAGTGTGGGGCATCTGAAAGCTCGACGTTGGTATAGAGATAGAATGGGAAAACAAGGTGGGAGAACAAGACCCAATACCCCATGTCCAAAATGCAACAGAGGCTTCCATTGGGCTTCAGAATGCAAACAGATTCAGGGAAACGGGATGAGGGGCCCAGCCACAGGGTCCAAGGCAAAAAACACTTGGGGCATGATGGCAGCCAATGGTGCACCCAGAGAGTGCCTAGAAGTCCAGTACCCAGACATGACCAATCAGCCAGAAAGCCATATGATGGGAGAAGGGGATTACACAGTCAACCAGCCAGGAAGCAACCTGATGGCAGAAGGGAATTACAATTGGGGAGAATAGAGCTGTATGCAGCTGGGACAACTGAGATACCCCCTGGAGAGGTGAAATCTGTCCCTCTTCAGCCTATGGATCCCTTACCTCCAGGCACTGTAGGCTTGACCATTTCACCTCCTTTTTATACGTACAAAAGTGTCCATCCACACACTGATGTGGGAAACTGGGGAATGTGTAGATAATATCCCAGTCACTAATACAGGTAGACAATGTGTGACTTATCACCCAGGAGAAGTAGTAGCATCAGATTTACTCATACAGAATCCTAATAAGCAGCCTGGTGATAGTCACCCAGATTCTGACTCCAGACCACAAAATCCAGGAATATACTGGACAGCAGCTGTAACAGCTGACCCACCTATGGTTACGATCTGTATATATGGCCTACCATTGGAAAGATTGGTAGACACAGGTGCAGATTGTACAGTTATTAGAGGTGCCAATTGGCCCAGTCACTGGCCAAAGATTAAAGCAGACACCTACATGTCTGGAGTAGAAGAATCAATAGTGGCTGAAGTTAGTGCTACCCCTATGAGATGAACTTTTGAAGGCAAAACAGGAGTTTTTACTCCTTTTATAGTTGGAAAAATCCCCATCAATCTGTGGGGAAGAGACGTTTTACAACAATTAGGGTTAAAAATGAGTACTTAGGTTTTTTAAGCAGGGCTGTTGTTGAAGGCCTGCCAACACTTTCACCTGTTCCTATCCAATGGAAAACTGATACACTAGTGTGGATAGAACAGTGGCCCTTAGGTAGCGATAAAATTCAGGCCTTATTAGATATAGTACAGGAGCAGCTTGAACAAGGGCACTTACAACCTTCTCTAAGTCCTTGGAATTCCCCAGTGTTCATTGTAAAAAAGAAATTTGGAAAATGGAGGATGCTCACTGATTTAAGAAAAGTGAATGAACAGATGGAAACTATAGGAACTCTTCAGCCTGGACTTCCATCTCCTACTCAATTGCCTAGAAAATGGCCTCTTTGGGTCATAGATAGTAAGGATTGTTTCTATTCTATCCCTCTGGATAAGGAGGATATGAAAAGATTTGCCTTTTCAGTGCCCAGCGTTAACTTAGCTGAGCCTTATAAAAGATATAAATGGACAGTTTTGCCACAGGGAATGAAAAACAGCCCTACTATGTGTCAAATGTATGTTGCTGCTGCTCTTGCTCCAGTAAGAAAAGCATTTCCAAAAGTTATGCTATTACATTATATGGATGATATATTGGGATGTGCACCTGAGGAACAAATGCTAGAAGCATGTTTACAAAAGATCATAGAAACACTAAGATACTACAAATTGTACATAGTTGAAGAAAAAATTCAAAGACATGCTCCTTTTCAATATTTAGGATATGAAGTATACCCTAAGGTGCTTACAGTACAAAAACTGTCCTTAAGAACAGAGAAGCTAAACACCTTAAATGATTTTCAGAAATTGATAGGAGATATCCAATGGATGCGACCAGTGTTAGGCTTGACTACTTATTAGTTACAACCATTATATGACATTTTAAGGGGAGACAGTGTTTTAAATTCACCACACCAGCTTACAAAAGAAGCTCAAGAGGCTTTGAGAAAAGTTGAACTGGCTTTATCCAATGTGGTTGAAAGAGTCACTCAAAAACCCTTAGAAATATCAGTTTTTGCCACACAAGAGGCACCCACAGCAGTCCTTCATCAAGGAGACAGTGTGATAGAGTGGGTGAACCTCCCGGCACAACCAGAACAAAGCCTTACTCCTTACCCAGTGCTTGTGGCTAGAATTTTATTAAAGGCCATTAAGCGAGCAGTACAATTATCTGGGATAAGACCTGACAAGATATACACATTTTATACAAATGCACAAATTAATGTATGCTGCGAGACCATCCCAGAGTGGCAAATTTTATTGGCCATGGCTCCAAATTTTGCACATAGGTCTCCATTAAAGACAACTGCATAATTGGCAATGGATTTTTGAGGAGAAAGTTTCTAAGGTTCCTCTTGACGGACCAACTATTTTTACAGACGCAGCCAAACAAAATATTCGCGCTGTATACTCTCATGATCTAACCGTAAAAAGAGTTGTCAGAACTCCTTTTCAGTCCACTCAGCAGAACGAATTATATGCGATCATGCTAGCTCTCACTTATTACCTAGGAGACCTAAATATAATATCTGATTCAGCCTATTCAGTAGATGTGGTACAAAGAATTGCCACAGCCCAAATAAAATTTTCAGCTTCTAATATATATCAGCTCTTTAAGGAACTTCAGGAGCAAGTGAGAAAATATCCAGGAAAGATTTATATCTTGCATGTCCACTCACATAGTGGACTTACAGGTCCTATTTTTGATGGGAATTCAAAAGCAGATAGCCTTTTAACTATGTTAGCCAGTACGCCTTTATTTCAGGAGGCGCAGGAATCCCATTCTAAATACCATCAGGCTGCTTGAGCTTTACATTTACAATTTAGGATAACAAAAGAGGAAGCTAGGAGTATAGTAAAAAGCTGTACAGCTTGCCTTCTTTTCCACGCTCCTACACTGCCTCCAGGGAAGAACCCTCGAGGTTTGAGACCCAATGAAATCTGGCAAATGGATGTGACCCATTATAAATCTTTCGGTCGTCTGTCTTTTATCCATGTTGTGGTAGACACCTTTTCAGGATTCACTTTTGCCATACCAGCAGCAAAAGAGACGGCCCGAGTGGTCACTGAATTCCTCACGCAAGCATTTGCCATTATGGGTGTGCCAAAAGCAATAAAAACAGACAATGGTCCTGCATATACCTTCAAACATTTTGTATACTTTTGTGCACAGTATAAGATTTTACACACCACTGGGATGCCCTTTAATCCTAAAGGAAAGGCAATAGTAGAGAGGAGACATTAAGACGCTGCTCCAAAAACAAAAGAAAGGGGGAGCCACAGGTAACCCTAGAGAACTACTAACTCTAGCACTTTATACTATTAACTTCTTGATTTTTGACAAAGATGTACTGGTCCGGCAGACAGGTTTCATAACCCACCGGCACCGGAAGGGCAGTGTCCAGTGCAAGCAGTTCCACTATCTTTAGATAATCGCCAGGTGATGTGGAGAGATCCAGAAAGTGATGAATGGAAGGGAACAGATAGGGTAACTGCTTGAGGGAGAGGGTTTGCTTGTATCTCTACAGGTGGAGAAGGAATCAGATGGGTGCCAACGAGCCGTATTCGCCTTGTCCATCGCAGAGAGACGGAGCAGATCCTTGAAACGAAGGAGAAGACCCAAGAAACATCGAGTGATTCTGTTGCTGATTGTGTTCACCATTGAAAGAGCGTGGCAGTTATGGCGTTTGACTCATGGACATAGAAAATTGTTGGACTTCAAAACCCTCAGGAATCATTGGATTCTCTGAGACATGATAAGATTGTTGTAGGACTTGAAAACCCTCAGGAATCATTGGATTCTTTGAGACATAAGACTTGAAAGCCCTCAGGAATCATTGGATTTTCTGAGAAATGATAAGACTGTTACAGAACTTCAAAATCTGCTGGAATCATTGGATTCCCTAACACATAAAAAGACTTTTGCAAGACTTCAAAAACTTGGGGGGATCATTGGATTCCCTGATATGTGAAGCAATGGACAATAGATTGGTTTTGGACTATCTTTTGGCTGCTGAAGAAGGCATATGTGTGACTGCTGTTTACATACTCTCCTTCTAGGACTTCTGGCAATCTTTTACAACACCATGTTGATTTATATTGTTTGTTATACTGTTACTTGTGTGTACAATTCATGTTTGTTACACCACATCAAGCCTGCACTGACTGTGGGGAGGGTCATCACTAATAGCCTCTGCGTTATTGCTATGTGCTTGTGTAATACCTCCTATGCTGATGGGTTTGTCCATAAAAGAACCTTCAGCCCAGAAACCTGCTAGCAACCCCCATTTCCCTTTGGTGCTTTTCATCTCCCTTCCTGAGATGTCAGGGAGGGTGTGATCACCTCCTCTTGGGAGCTCTAACCTTCCTGAGGAGTCAGGGATGGCATTAACCACCTGTGTTCTAAAACAAAAGAAAGGGAGAGATGTAATGGGCTGAGGCTTGAGTTGATGCACTGAGGTCCCAAGCACATAAGGCTAAATAGTAATTAGACCATACTCTATTAATATATATGCTTGGAGAAAGAATGGCCCCGCCCACTCTTTGTGTTGTATAGGAAATGACGATTTTGGTGGGTGGAGGCAAGGGAGTGGAAAGGGAAGTGGAAGGAGAGACTGCTGGCTGGCGTCTTGATACAGCTGCTCGCATTGCCATTGCGACGGCCCTTCAGCTCCGATCTCCCTCTGTTAGCTGGCTTCCTGTTGCAGCTGCCCATATTGCTATCGCAATCCCCCCTCACCTCTACTGAGAATAAAGATCGAAGATGTTTCCCTTAACCTAAATTCCTGACTCTGGCTGATTTTAAATACACGGTCTTCACAGAAATCAGTCAACTAGCATTTATTAAGGTCTTATTATGTGCTAAACACTATGACAGGTGTTGGGGAAACAAAGGCATAAAATAGTCCTTGATCTCAAGGAGCTTAGAGGAGACATAGCATGTAAATAAGAAGAGCTAGCTTAAGTTGAAGAAAATCAGCAATAGGGAGTCACTAGAATTGGGAAAGACCAGGAAAGGTTTTTTGCAATAGATAGAACTTTAATTGAGACTTGAAGGAAGCCAGGGAAACTAAGAGATAGAGACGAAGAGAAAGTATATTCCAGGCATATGAGACATTGGTGAAAATGCTGTGAGAGAAATAGCAAGAGATCTATCTTCAATGGTACATAAGGTATATGAAGAGAAAAGATAAAAGAAGACTGGAAAGGTAGAAAGGAGTTTGAATATAAAAGATTTTAAGAGCCCAAAGGATGATTTTTAAAATTTGATCCTGGAAATAACAGAAAACCACTGGAGTATATATTGAATGAGGAGTATTGATATGGTCAGATCCATATTCTAGGAAAATGAATTTGATGGTCCAATAGAAGATGAACTAGAGTGGAAAGAGATTTGAGAATTTTTTTTTTTTAATCCAAGGAAAAAAATATAGGACAACAAAAAAGTACTCCTTTATATTGTAGGCTATTACCTTTTAACCAAGTCTTACCTAATTCAACACATACTGAGTGTTCCAAGTATTTTTAGGAAAACATTGCTGGTGATAATTTATCAATTTCATAATTACCATCACAAACAAAACACACCCAATTTTTTTTTTAATGAACTGTATGTGTGTTTTATTCATCTTAATTCTGCTGGGGATATTTTTTTCTTTTTTTAAAATAGCTTTTTACGTACAAAACATATGCATGGGTAATTTTTCAATATTGCCCTTGCAAAAACTTCTGTTTCAACTTTTCCCCTCTTTCCCTTTACCCCCTCCCCTAGATGGCAGGTAGTCCTACATATGTTAAACAGGTTAAAGTATTATGTTAAATACAATATATGTATATATAGTTATCTTGTTGCACAAGAAAAATCCAATTTAGAAAGAAGGTAAAAATAGCCTAAGAAAAAAACAAAAATGCAAGCAAACAATAACAGAAAGAATGGAAATGTTATATTGTGGTCCATACTCATTTCCCAGTGTTCTTTTTCTGAGTGTAGCTGGTACTGTTCATTATAGATCAACTAGAACTGATTTGGATTCTCTTTCATTGTTGAAGAGAGCCACGAATTGATCATTATATAGTATTGCTGTTGAAGTGTATAATGATCTCCTGGTTCTGTTCATTTCACTTAGCATCAGTCCATGTAAATCTTTCCAAGTCTCTCTGTATTCATCCTGCTGGTCATTTCTTATAGAGCAATATTATTCCATAACATTCATATACCACAATTTATTCAGCCATTCTCCAATTGATGGGCATCCATTCAATTTCCAGTTTCTAGCCACTACAAAAAGGGCTGCCACAAACATTTTGGCACATACAGGGCCCTTTCCCTTCTTTAAGATCTCTTTGGGATATAAGCCCAGTAGTAACACTGCTGGGTCAAAGGGTATGAACAGTTTAATAATTTTTTGAGTATAGTTCCAAATTACTCTCCAGAATGGTTGGATCCGTTCACAACTCCCCAACAATGCATCAGTATTCCAGTTTTCCCGCATCCCCTCCAACATTTGTCATTATCTTTTCCTGTCATCTTAGCCAATCTGACAGGCGTGTAGTGGTATCTCAGAGTTGTCTTAATTTGCATTTCTCTGATCAATAGTGATTTGGAACACTTTCATATGAGTGGTAATAGTTTCAATTTCATCATCTGAAAATTGCCTGTTCATATCATTGGACCATTTATCAATTGGAGAATGGCTTAATTTCTTATAAATTAGAGTCAATTCTCTATATATTTTGGAGATGAGGTCTTTATCAGAACCTTTAGCTGTAAAAATGTTTTCCCAGTTTACTGTTTCCCTTTTAATATTGTCCACATTAGTTTTATTTGTACAAAAGCTTTTTAACTTAATATAATCAAAATTTTCTATTTTGTGATCAATAATGATCTCTAGTTCTTCTTTGGTCATAAATTCCTTCCTCCTCCATAGGTATGAGTGGTAAACTATCCTATGTACTTCTAATTTATTTATAATCTCATTTTTTATGCCTAGATCATGAACCCACTTTGATCTAATCTTGGTGTACAGTGTTATGTATGGTTCAATGCCTAGTTTTTGCCATACTAATTTCCAATTTTCCCAGCATTTTTGTCAAATAATGAATTCTTATCCCAAAAGTTGGGCTCTTTGGGTTTGTCAAACACTAGATTGCTATAGTTATTGACTATTTTGATTGTGAACCTAATCTACTCCAGGGATCAACTACTCTATTTCTTAGCCAATACCAGATGGTTTTGATGACCGCTGCTTTATAATATAGCTTTAGATCAGGTACAGCTAGACCACCTTCATTTGTTTTTTGTTTTTTTTTCATTAGTTCCCTTGAAATTCTTGATCTTTTGTTCTTCCAGATGAATTTTGTTGTTATTTTTTCTAGCTCACTAAAATAATTTCATGGGAGTCTGATTGGTATAGCATTAAATAAATAGATTAGTTTAGGTAACATTGTCATCTTTATTATATTCGCTCGACCTATCCAGGAGCACTTCATATTTTTCCAATTTTTTAGATCTGACTTTATTTGAAAACAACCCAATTTTCAAAGAAAAAAATACTAAATAGAACTGCAAAAATATAATGGAATAAACTTGAGATTTTGCTAACAAGGGGAACTCTATGAGAAAACTGGCTTTACCAATGAAGATAAGTACTTGCTCTGAATTTAATCTGCATAATTTTAATCCTCTGATATCTTGCACTTTTTATTACTATTTTGAGTCATGTTTCTAATGAGGCAGAAGTAACAATTACCACCACCAAGAAAATATATTGGATAAAAAGTTTACTCTGGAGTCTGGAAGACATTTGATATCCTGCCCTTAATATATACCTGTATGATTTCAAGGCAAGTTTTTCTAGAATAGTATTCAACTGCAAATAAAAATACATTGCTATGGGCCTTATATTGATAGGTTGGATATCCTACCTCTAATATATACTTGTTGAATGACTTCAAGGCAAGTTACTCTAGAAGAGTATTCAAATTCAAATAAAAACAGATTGCTATGGACCTTATATTGACTTAGAAAACCACAGTTTAACATTATCGATGTTTTATTTTCTTTTGAAAATAAAAAAATATAATAATAAATTTTTGTTTAAGCATTTCCCAAATTACATTTTAATCTGATTTGGGCAGCACTAGAGTTATGAACTCTTTTAGCTTAATATCTGTCCTGCAAAGGTAAGTCTGGGGCCCTGAAAAGTTAAATGATTTGCCCACAGTCACACACTTAAGTAGATATGGGGCAGGATTTGAACCTAGACTGTCCTCAATCTGAGACCAGATCTCTATCCAATAATTTACTCTATTTCTCTTACTCCATCACTAGTAAGTCACAAATGTTTATTTTAAACTTAACTTCTGAATGACAGTTCTACCCACTTACTGTTATAACAGGGATAAGAGATCCTTAGAGAAAAAAAGAGATTTCTCCTTCTCCCCCAGTTTACTGTTTTCACCTTTCTATTATACAACTTTAAGAGAAGCTAAAAATGTGGAGTTTGAGGAAAAGAAAGCAAAATATCAAGAGAGAAAATGACCCCAAAAAAGGAGTTAAATTACATTTTATTTTGATTAAAAGTTTATCTAAATTCTGCTGAATTTTTTTTTTTAAGGAAAGAAAAAAGAAAACAACAAAGAATATCATAACTCTGAATTATTCCTGATGTACAGGGTTCAAAACTGAAGAAACTACACTTATTTTATAGAAAAGGTGGAGAAAATAAGGCATAAAAGACAAATAATTGTGTATGTGTGAGAGAGAGTGAATACATATGCAGATAGAGGAATACTTTTTAAAAAACCTTAGAATATAATTTAAAAAAATTATATCATTTGCAATAATTTGAAAACTGTACAACTTAAAGCCTTGAAATAATGGCTAGAAAGAGTCTATATGGATTCTGAACTTCTCATTTCTCTCTCTAAAAAGTCACAAATCACTTCCAATTACTAAATTCAATAGCCTTTTCTCAATCCCATTTTTCCTTGAGGGACAACTGAATCATAATACACAATACTTTTCTTCCTTCAGACTCTTCTTCATAACAATGTAACTTTATGATTCCCTTTCTAATTCTCTAATCATTTCTTCTGAATGATCAGTTGATTTCTCTTCTTCCTCTCAATTCTTTAAATTTAATAGTAACAGTAAGATTTTTCTATGGCCCCCTTCTTACTTACTCAACACTTTCTCCTTTGGTGAGTTCATCAACTTTCAATTCAATTCCATTAATATTTATTAAATGTTTATATATAAAAGGCAAATGCTCCAAAGGCATCCTCTATACCCAAATTTGTCTAATATTAATTTCTCTTCTGAGTTGTCTCATAATTCTTTTTTGATTGATCCTGTATATTGTGACTTCAAAATTTTTCTCCATTCAACAAACTATTTCTTTTAATAAACATCAAAAAAGTAAATGAGAAAAGAAAGCATTTTTAGCAAAATGAAGCAAAAATTTACATTCGTAATTCCACATGTCTCCAAAGCAGAAAGGAAGGAGCATTTTTTTCAACTCTTCAGTTTGTTCATTATTATATCAGTTTTACTTAATAATAGCAATAACAAAAGCTAACTTTTATATAGCATTCACTTTGTACAAACAATGTGCTAAGCATGTCATAATCATTGATCTCATTTGATGTTCACAAACAAGCTAGAAGATAGGTGCTATTACTATTTGCATATTACAGGTGAAGAAATTGTGATAGTGGTTAACTGATATGACCAGGATCACACAGGTGGCAAGCTTCTGAGGTCATATGAATTCAGATCTTTCTGACTCCAATTTCAGCACTTTATATATTGCAGTACCAAGTTTCTTTTCATTAACATGGTTAAAGTCATTGTTTATAGTTTTCCTGGTTCTCTGCTTACTTTGTCTCTGAGCCACATTTATAAATGCCTATTTAATCACTGATCCTCTGTATTAGTACCTCAAATTCATTATATGCAAAAACTAAACATCACTTTGTGTGGTGAGCTTTTTCTTCTCAAAACGCAGCCAGGTGATAAAAGTTCAGATCTTTTATTATCTCCAATATAGCCCGGTTAGCTTAGAGGCCTATCTCTCTGCTGGGTTCCAAGAGCTCCCTCCGAATGTCACCAAATCCAAAAGTCTGGTCCTTCAGCCTCTGCCTCTGCTTTCTTCAGCCTCCAGCCAGCTCCATTCTTCATGTCATTCCAGTGAAATCTCGACTTGTAGCTTCCTCCTCTGAAGAACTTCCTCGACTGGCCCATTGAAGCTCTATTTATGCTCAAGAGAGGGATTGTGGGTTTTCTCCCATAGTGCTCTCTGGCCTAAAAAGCTTCAAGGGAAGTGTGAACTCATTGAACTCCAATGAGTAAAGGTGTGAACACAAGCCTTGTATTAATTAGTTCTACTTAGTATCTTGTTTCAGGTTCTGCCCAAAACATCTTCTTGTAAGATTAGATCAACTCTAATTAGTTAGCAGTTAGTAAGGATTCCAACAACTTTGTTCTTAAAACTTTTTATTTCAGAATCCATATTTCTGGAACCTCCATTCTCTAGATAAATTAACACCTTAGTCAATTTAAGCTTATTATACTCTATTAACCATACCTCAGAAATCCCCTTCACCCTTTCCTTTTCTGCCAGTAACTTGGCTTACACCTCTCATCACTGATGAGATGCCTATTGGCCTAATGCTATAGCCTACTAACACATCTTCCTAGCTTTTAATTCATCCTGCATATGCTTATGGATCAATGTCCCCAATACACAAATACCTCTGATTGTATCACTCCATTGTTTGATAATACTAACAATAATAACAGCTAGGACTTATATAATATTTAAGGCTTGAAAAATACTTTACAAATAACAACCTTAGAAGGTGGGTCCTACCAATTTTACAGATAAGGAAACTCAGGTGGATGTTCTATCACCCAAGCAGGGTCACATAGATATTAAGTATCTGAAGCCAAATTTGAATTCAGGTTTTCTTGATTTCAGGATCACTAAATGCTTAAACCTCCAATGATTTCCTATTACCTACCAAATAAAGTCCAAACTCTTTACTTGAGTGTTCAAATATATGTACAATCTGGTACCAATCTAACTTTTTCACACACTTTTCCCTTCACAAATAGTATTCTCCTTCCACACACCAAACTAGTTTATTCATCTTTCCTCCTAAAAATGTCGCACAATTTCTATTCTCTACTCACACTATTTATCATTAAGCTCACAATACCTTAAATTCTTTATAATCCTACTTGCCTTTTTAATACCTGGGTAAATGCAAATTTCTTCAAGAAAATTATACAATTATTTAAAATCAATATCTCTGAGTTATTCAGCAAAATTTCAAAATAAAATAATACTCCACCCATTTTTAGGCTTCTTCAACTTATGAAGAATTCAAATGAGGCAGTAATCAAAACTGACATAACAAAAAACCTTGCACTAAAGCATGTGCAAGTCCTTTACAGAAAACTCCCTTGTTCCCTCAGTTAAAACTTATTCATGCCTCATCCCCCATAAATTTCTAAAAGGCACTGATTATTTAATTGTTCAACCCAAAGTAGGTTGAAAATAAAATTGGGAAGTTATATATTAAGTAACAAATTATGTTGGGCATCATCAACTGGAGAATGGTTGGGTAAATTGTGGTATATGAATGTTATGGAATATTATTGTTCTGTAAGAAATAACCAGCAGGATGAATACACAGGGGCTTGGAGAGACTTACATGAACTGATGCCAAGTGAAATGAGCAGAACCAGGAGATCATTATATACATCAACAATGATACTGTATGAGGATGTATTCTGATGGAAATGGATTTCTTCAACAAAGAGAAGATCTAACTCAGTTTCAATTGATCAATGATGGACAGAAGCAGCTACACCCAAAGAAAGAACACTGGGAAATGAATATAAACTGCTTGCATTTTTGTTTTTCTTCCCGGGTTATTTTTACCTTCTGAATCCAATTCTCCCTGTGCAACAAGAGAACTGTTCAGTTCTGCACACATATATTGTATCTAGGACATACTGTGACATATTTAACATGTATAAGACTGCTTGCCATCTGGGGGAGGGGGTGAAGGGAGGGAGGGGAAAAGTCGGAATAGAAATGAGTGTAAGGGACAATGTGTAAAAAATTATCCAGGCATGGGTTCTGTCAATAAAAAGTTATATTTAAAATTATAATTAAAAATTATAATTATAATTAATATTATAATATAATATAAAATATATAACAATATAATTATAATTTTAAAAATACTATTTAGGAAATCAGGCAAGTAATTTTGTAATACTTTTTATAATGACATTATAAAAGGATTAAACAGTTTGGCTACTTAAAGTCCAAGGGAAAAGTTTCAGTTTAGCAAAAACTGACTGTGTAACTCTTCTAGATATAAATTGGTACTAATTTACTTAGCAAGTAAATTGCTAAGTGTACAAAAAGAGGAGGCAAACAATATCTAAGCATTTTCTGAAAGTAACATCTATGCTGGAATTCAATTAATCATTTTTTTTCTCTTTAATGGTAAAGTCAGTACTCAAGAAGAAACAAGAAACAATCATCGTGCTCATTACAGCAACATAACTACCTAGTCATTTCTCAGAATATAAGGAATATATATTCCAAATGACCTGCAGACATTTTTAACTTCTCAGAAGAGAAGTCTATATCTATATCTATAAATATAGATAGAGCTGTCACTGAAATCTCAACAAAGTACTAAAACCTGCTCCTCCTTTTTTAACATCATAATTTCTATCAGTAGTACCCCCTTTCAGTCTTTCATGCTCAACATCCTGCCAGAGATAGCTACCTCATTTGTTCTCCCTCTAAAACTGTACTTCATACTGATGCCATTTATTTTTCCTTTTCATAGATCTGACTGTGTTTCTCCACTGCTCAAAAAATCTTCATTGATTATTTCCTACCAAATAAAGTTCAAACTTCTTCAGTACTAAAAATTGGTTTTTATTTATTGTTATATCTACCTTTTTAACAATACATAAGGGATTCCATATAAAGGCGACTTAAATCAAATGCTTTTTAAAAATAGGGTGTGATCATAATAAAGGTGAGGTCAAAATAACCCCACCTTAGCCTTGATATATTTATTAGATGAAAATATATCTTGATCATTCACTAGACTGACCACAGTTTGGATACCTTCATGAGTGTGACAGAAGTCTGTTCAAACTCAGGAGCTTGGTCTCATTCTCCAGGACTTCTACAAAACTAATGAGCTAAGTGGAATAAGGAATTTGAGCAAGCGGTGAGCTGTGACAGAATATTCCAGCCAAATCCCAGAGAAGGAACCACTTGGGAAAGAGGAAAGCTTTGGCCTTGACTTCCTCTCCTTCCTATCTTCCCCACTTTTAGTAAATAATTTCAATAACCATAAAAAACTAAAGGCATAAAAGATTTGGACTTTCCCCCTGGTATCCTAGCAGTGTTCCCAGGTCAGAAACAGTCTGCATTTAGAAGCTGAGAAGTATAAATGCTTTAAGAAAAAGTAGATTCAAGGCTCTCATGAGAGATTCCGAAGAAAGTTATTCTTTTTTTTAAAGGGGAACTTCATGAGTACAATGATCAAGAGGAATAAAAGATTTCTAGCAAGCAAGTACTGTGATTTAACTAAATCTTTGCCACACAAACCTTCTGAAGTTTGAACCTAACATTTCATGGATTTTGTATGTAGTGATGGAAAAATGTGACATAAGTTGTTCTGGGAGTATTTTGTACCAACTGTTTTTACTATTTCACTGTTAAAAAACAATTTTTAAGGTAATTAAAACAGGCTACTTGCAATCGATTGATACTCATGAAGAAAGAACATTTGCGGGATTCATGAGTTAAAGCATTAGAATAGACTCCTCAGAACTATCCCATTGGAAAGAGAATACATTGGGGATCTGACTCAACACAGTGAGTAAGATTTCCAGAGTTAATATGTGCTAAAATTAAAATAAGCACAATAAGATTTTCTAAATTCTCTTTGTCTTTCAGTCAACTGTATGACAGTAGAGATATAGTTAACTATGCATAGTATCTGGCACATTTTAAATGCTTATTGAGTGTCTGAATGTCACTTTTGAGAGACTACTTCCTTCTAATATCCTTATCAAAAAGACCCTCAATTTTCCCCAAATGATAAATTATCAAAGGTTATGGAACAGGCAGTTTTCAGATAAGAAAAAATAAAAACTAACTATAGTCATATAAAAATGCTCTAAATCACTACTGATTAGAGAAATGCAAATTAAAACAACTCTGAGATACCACCTTACTCATACCTATCAGACTAGCTAATAAGAATAAAAGAAAAATAATAAATGTTGGAAGGTATATGAGAAAACTGTGACACTATTGATTTGTTGGTAGAGTTGTGAATTAATCCAACCACACTGGACAGCCATATGAAACTATAACCAAAAGGCTATAAAACTGTGCATACCCTTTGATCCAGCAATACCATTATTCAGTTTGTTTCCCAGAGATCATAAAAAAAGGGAAAAGGATCCACATGTATAAAAATATTTGCAGCAGCTATTTTTGTGGTGGCAAAAAAAAAACCCAGAAACTGAGGAGATGCCCATCAATTGGAGAATTGGCTAAACAAGTTACTGTACATGATTGTGTAAGAATTGAATGAAGATTTACTTTCCACAGTTAAGTTTTAAAAAGTAAATCAGATATGCAATTTAAATTAATGAAACTTAAATTAAATAAATGAAACTGAAACCTAAGAAATGAAATCTAAAGGTTAGGGTGACCTGGAAGAAAACATTGAGGGAAGCCATAAATTAAAGTAAGATACATGTTATTGGTAGATACAGAAGAGGTGTATAGACTCCCAAATAAGGGTTTAAAAAAAAATAAGCTACAGTCCTAGAAATGTGGGGGGAGTTGTAATTAGATAAAATATTGTCTATAATATAGTCACAGAGATTTGTGACTAAATAATAATTATCAAGATGTAATTAGAGGTGGGGATTCACACTCTGGATGTAACCTCTGTAGTACCTGGCCAATGGGGAAGCAGGGGGCAGATCTTGAATTTTAGGAAAGGGTCCAAAAAGTTATGCTTTAATATTCAAGTATGTGTCTGCTTCCAGAAACCTATTCTTGCAAAACTGTAAAGAAAAATCTTTTCCTGGCTTCATCAGTGAGTTTGTAGAATTGTGATGGAATACTATTGGGCTATAAGAAATAATAATAAGAATGGTTCCAGGAAAACACAGAAAGACATATGAAATGATACAAAGCAAAGTGAACAGAACCAGGAGAACACTGTATATAGTAACAGTAAAAATGCATGATGATCAACTGTGATTCTTAGTTCTTCTCAGCAATACAGTGATATAAGACAATTCCAAAACAACTGTGATAGGAAATGCCATCCACATTCAGAGAAAAAAAACCACGAAGTCTGAATGTCAATCAAAAAATATTCATTTTCACTTTTTTCTTAATTTGTTTTGATTCTTCTTTCACCACAAGACTATTATGGAAATGTGTTTAACATAATTGTGTAAGTATAACCTACACTGGATTGCTTGCTGTCTTGGAGAAAAGAGAGGGAAGGGAAAGGAGGAGAAAAATCCAGAAATCAAAATTTTTACAAAAATGAATGCTAAAAAACTATCCTTACATGTAATTGGGGAAAGAATGAAATATTTAGTTTTTAAAAATAACCTTAACTCTGTGTAAATCATTCTCATCAAAATTTTATATGGTTATTAAATGAGGAATATGAGTTGGCAGTTATTAATACTTTCCTGGTCATTATTTCTAATATAAGAAAATAACACACTCCGAGTCTTTACTATCTTCTTATTTCAGATATCTTGAAAATCAATTTCTAAATACCCTCAAATCTTTGTTGTCTCTAACACAGACTTCCTTTTTATACACTTAGCCTAATTCAGCTGCTTTTCCTATCTTTGCATTCTTTAATAATATATTTAATAAGATGAGAATTGTTTAAATGCCATCTATATATTTTATAATTTTTTTATTCAAATTTAGTATTAATCTTTATTTTTGTTCTAACAAGCTGGTGATCTAAATATGGAGACAACTCAAACAGGAATTACTTTTACATCAGCAAAGAGTTGTTTCCTAAACGGAGTGGATGCCCATCATTTGGAGAATGGCTGAATAAGTTATGGCATATGAATGATATTATGGAATATTATTGTCCTATAAGAAATGATCATCAAGGTGATTTCAGAGACGCTTAGAGAGACTTACATGAACTGATGCTCAGTGAAATGAGCTGCATCAGGAGATCATTGTACATGGCAATAAGATTATATGGTGATAATTCTGATGGATGTGACTCTTTTCAACAATGAAATGATTAAGACCATTTCCAATAATCCTGTGATGAAGAGAGCCAATTACACCTAGACAGAGGACTGTGAGAACTAAGTGTACTCAAAACATAGTATTTTTACTCTTTGTTGCTGTTGGCTTGCATTTTATTTTCGTTCTCATTTTTCCCCTTTTTGATTTGATTTTTCTTGTGCAGCAAGATAATTGAATAAATATGTATATGTATATTGGGTTTAGCATATACTTTTAACATGTTTAACATATATTGGATACTGGAGGGGATGGGGTAAGGGCAGATATTTGGAACACATGGTTTTGCAAAGGTTAATGTTGAAAAATTATCCATGCAAAGGTTTTGAAAATAAAAAGCTTTAATTAAAAAAAGTTGTTTTCCATTTGATAAACTATAATCAATTTCACTTCTGTAGTGTTATTTAAGTCAATTTGCAAAGTCGATTCTTTTCTCAAAGAATTCAAGATAATATAGAGACATGAAGTATCTATGGAGTCTATCTGCATAATCTATGGAGGGGTTTTTCTTATTATTTCTTACTCCTAAGCCATATTTTCAAACATCTTTGTCATCTTCCCCATGCTAATCTCTGCACTGAAACTGCCAAATATCAAAGTATATCTTGATTTATTTTGAAAGGTAATTTCAAGTTTTTTATAAAGTTTTACTACCCCTTCTTTATTTGCAACAGAAAGAAGCATTGCAAGTATTGCCATGGTGATCTTTATGCAAATACTTTTCATGAAAATTTACAAGACAAAATACTTGTTGCCAATGGATGTATGATAAAACTACATCTACCAAGTCATTTTGTTTCTATTCAGGAGAACCTATGAGCGTTCTTGTCATTTGCCTGCAACTTCCTTTTGTGTTCTGATTTCATTTATAATTATGTCAAGAATATTATGATTAAGTTCCTCCCACAGCTTCCTTAATCACTGCTCTTTGAACAAGGATCTCTCTCACATTTATAATACCAACAACTATAATATTTATAATCTAAAAACTGTCCCTTCTGGACCCCCTTTCCACCCATCTGCCATTGTCACTGCAATAGCAGGAAAAAAGTTACAAAGGACTTAGGGCTGTTTTTCTTTTTTTCATAGGCTGCCATATCCAAAGAATTCACTATCAAGTATTCAGCCTATTGGTGATGATTAATAACAAACAAGATATAAAATAGATATGTATATTTGCCAAACATATTCACTGTCATGGAATAGATACAGCATATAATTCAAATCAAAAAGATTCCATCTATATGGGATGGACTTGAGGCCTTCTCAGAAAACTGACCCCTGCCATAATTTGGGGCTACATTTCCAGGGAAACTCCCCTTACATACCAAAGACTTTGTAATTCATAGTCCCCCGGTTTTCGTACCCTGAATGAAGAGTGGATTTCCATGATAGGCTATGAGCCCTGATAAGTCAGAGATAGCTGAGTCCAAGATGGGGGAAAATTGTTTTAAGGTATAAAAACCGTTCTTTGTTGACTGTCCTTTGCTTCACTCCCTTAGACTACACTAATGTAGGCAATGCCCTTTTTTTCTGCAGAAAATGAAGAGGGGACCCCAAAACTCTAAAAATCCTTAAAGAAGAAAATCTCCTTCAACTCTGCCTCAGTGAAGAACCCCACACCAAAGGACAAAAAGTTTCATCTTTGTTATCTGGATGGGGTTGGCTCAGTCCTGAAACTCATTGAATTCAATTGAAATTTTAGCCCTAGCTGAAATCCAGCGAGGAGCCAACTTGGGATTTTAACTAAATCTCTCATTATAAAAAGAGCCAAACTAAAATCCTCTCTTGGCAGAGGTTCCAAACATGCCAACTATGCCATGCTTGGCATCCCAAGGAGCCTCTGCCCACTGGAATACTCTTTCCAGTGCTATCCTCTCTTTATCCTCACCTATTTCCCTAACCAGACTTTAACCTTACTTCCAATCCCCATAATGAACCTCTTTTATCAATTTAGGTTTTCGGGTCTGTAAATTCCTTTAGAGAGCCACTGTACCGCCAGATGGAGTCCCCCAAACTCCCTACTAGCCTATCCTATTTACTATTATATAACAACCACTACCATAAAAGTATAAGAAATATGATCATTAGCTGTTTTTTTCGTGATTCTACCTTTATCCCAAAAGATATGAACAAAATCTTTTTTTTTTTTTTAACTAACCAATCTTGACCATTTAGTCATATAAGTAAAATACAAAGCAAAAAGCAAGTATGGTAGCAATTACAATCTCACAGCTTGAGATGAGTATTTTTTACATTGACAATAAATTGTTAGGACTTTGAGGTCACATGAGTAACAAATTGGTGGCCTAGGCAGTTTCTCTGATTCCCATAATCTCTCAAGTCTCTCCAAAATAGAAATTATGTTCCAAAGATAAAACAATATATCTCTATAGCCTAGGACACTCGAAATTCAAAAGGAGGCTTAAAAAACTACTATGCAGGAACTGAGGTTTACTGACCCTGAATTCATTCAGCATCCCTCTCCCATCTCTTATCCTTCTAGCAATGAGGCAAAAAGGAGTACATCACACAAGTTAACATCAAAACCCATCCTTGTAACCGGGTTCCCCCTCCTTCTTTACAGTACAATGGAGTTCCCAGCTTCAGGTCACAGAAGTTTGCTTAGGCCTTGAGTGCCATCTCAGTCATAACCTTTGAAGAACAAAAGGGGATTACAAAGTGGAAGTACCAGTGCTACAAAACTGAATTTCTAGCATCTGGCCAGAGAAGTGAGGAATAGAGGGAATGGGACAGGTCATCAGGATGGTTTTCCTGTGTATGTGAGGCTTTTCCATTTGGTCGTTGTACAAACATTCCATCAAGTCTCAGGAAAAAAAGCACATTATCCAGTCAGTGCCAGTTTTGACCACCCCAAAGTCAGTTGGGGAAAAGATCTAGGGTGACAGACATGAACTATCCAGGGTGGGAGAAGGCTGAGATTTTTTGAAATCCAGCCCCTTAGGAAAAAACTAAATCGGAGGAGAGGGAATAAGGAAAATAAGGGTGTAAAAAGATTGGGAACATCAAAGATTTCAAGATGAAGAAATATCAAAGACCGTGTATGAACAAATAAACTACAACAAAAACAGTAACAGAAAGAAATACAAAACTGGTAAACAATATAGTCTTCATTAAACAGTATAGTCATCTATAAATAAATATTGCAAAACACAGAAAAATGATCTAACACTTGATGAGGCCCCTGTGAAATTTGAGGCAACTATGGAATCACAACATATTATTTCTGAGTGGTTCAAAGAGAAGTGAGAATTATGAGAATTAATATCTTTCACAGCAAAAATAGAGAATAGCAAAGAAAAACTTGAAACTGAAATGGCAAGCCACGGGGTGGGAGGAGGAAACCAAGAGGAAACAAAAAACTGGTGATGCAACTACAGAGACATGAAAGACAAACTACAAGAAGAGAAGCAAAAAGCAAAACATTTAAAAATATATACAAGCAAAATCCATTGACCTCTGAGAGAGGATGCACACTGAGAGACAATCTAAGGATTAAGTTTTCCTAATACATAAATACACAAGGAAAAAAAACCTTACCATCATAATGAAGGAATAATAGAAGAGCAAAACCAGAATTTCTAAACACAGAAAATGAAATTTCAATGGAAAAAATTCACACATTGCCTCCAGAAAAAAAATTTAAAAAATTAAAAATCCAAAGCTATAAAGTCTAAGACACAAAGAGGATAAATTTAACATTTCAATTCAGAAACAAGTTCTGCAAGTCATCAGGAGAAAAACCTTCAAACATGATGAAAAGAATATCCAAGTAACACAATACGATTTACGATTTCAAATCCACTGGGAAAAAAAGAGAGTAAGAAATGGAATAATGTATTCTGAAGAGCACTGGAGATGGTGAGGCCCCTATGAAATTTGAGGCAACTTAGGATGACCTATCCTGCAAATTTGAGTCTAACTATACAATACAAAAAAATGAACATTCTATAATATAGAAAAAATTGAAACACCTTTTAAATAGAAAATTGATACAAAAGAAATTATTTGCCTCTCAAACATCCCAAATGACAGAAATATAGGAGGAGTTATTAAAATAAGGAAGGCAAGAATAATAACAGCAAAAAGATGACAATAGAGAGATCATTTTCTAAATGTAGAAAAAAGAGACAAGGGTGAAGGTAGAAATTTGGTAAGGGTAAAAATGAAGAGGAAGACACTGATATTATGGATAGATGGCAAATCCTGTCTATAGTATGGATGCTTCTTTGTGGGTCTACAAGACAGAGTATACAGAGAAAGGGATTGGTCAAAAACATAAAAGTTTAGATCACTGGTAGACTGCATAAAAAGAGAAGTGGTGAGGGAAGGAACCTATCAGTGGGCAGTACCTTCTCTGAAACCTGTAATAATTGGAATTGTTCTGGAAATGACACATGGTGGAAAATAGGAATACACAATACAAATATAATACCATGGCAGAAAGAGGCTCAAGGGGAGAGTCTATAATGGAATCATTTAAAAGTTTTGATTACATGGAAAATACAGAGAAAAGAGAGATCAGATAATTAAAAGGCATATATCAGAGGATAAAGGCCTGGTGCAAATATTAAGAGAAGATGGAAAATGAAGACTGAGATAAATTCCTTTGGAAGGGGATGCAAAAAAAATTGGTTTTTTAAACTAAGAATACAACTAACTGAAGGGGAAGAAAGGAAGAGCAAATATCAAACAAAAGGTCGGGGGGGGGGGGGGGGGAAGACAATGGGAACACAGCCACCTTATAAAAAGATTAAAGTAACAGAAAAAACATAACATTGTGTTTATAAAAGAAGAGGGAACTTAAAATTGAAAAGCTTCTATATAAACAAAATAGTTACACCTAGGATAGAAGGAAAGTAACTGAATTGGGGAAAAAAAATCTTTGCATAAAATTTCTATGACACTATATAAAGTAAAACCTCAAGGTTACTTTAGTTTGCATTTGTCTTAGTAATTTAGAGAATTTTTTTCTTCATGTGGTTATAAATTCTTTGTAGCACTTTTGAGAAACTTTGTTCATATCTTTTGACCTTTTATCTATTGGGGAATGATTGTTAGTCTCATATATATTTATTGTTTACATATCTTGGATACCAATTTTGGAGGGATTGTGAAAACATAGGCATACTAACATATTGTTGGTGGAAATGTGAAATGATACAACCATTATGAAAAGCAATTTGGAATTATACAAATAAAGTGACTAAAATGTCGATAGCCTTCGAACCTAAGACTGATACTCCAAGCAAGCCACTAATAAGAAAAGTCTCCATATAATCCAAAACTTTTTATATAGCAGTAAGTTTTGCAACAGCCAAAAATTAGAAACAAAGTAGATATGCTTATTAAAACTGGGGAATGTCTAAATAAATTATAGCACATGGATATAACAGAACATTATTACTATGCTGTAAGAAAAGATTTATGTGATAATAATATATAAGTATAAAAATCTCTATGAACTGATGTAGAGAGAAAAAAAGAATAAACAATCTATGATGAGTCCAACAATATAAACAAAAAATGACATATCCTCCCAAAAAGCAAATGTAACAAAATTATAAAGATCAAGTAGGACTCAAATGATATATGCGAAGAAATTTCCAGCCTCCACTTTGTGGAGATTGGCGTTCCACAGGTTTTATACATTGTTTTCAGACTCTTTCAAATGTATTGAGTAGTTGTGACTTTTTTTTTTTTAATCTCCAAAAGAATCTATTTGTCATGTAAGATGGTTCCTGGGGAAAGATCATGGGATACAATAATGACATAAGAAATAGATAATAACGGGGGCAGCTATATGGCACAGTGGATAGAGGACCAGCCCTGAAGTGAGGATGACCTGAGTTCAAATTTAACTCAGATACATAACCCATCCTAGCTATGTGACCCTGGGCAAGTCACTTAACCCCAATTAATTATCTCAGAAAAAAAAAAGAAATAGATAATAACAATAAAAACATTATGGGAAAAGAAGTTTCCTATTAGAAGCCAACACCTCTATACATAGTGGATATAAAGCTAAGCTCAGTATCCATGAGACTAGGTGCAAGTTCTTCACCTGATACATACCAGCTATATGACCTTGAAAAAGTCAATGCGCTTTTCAATTTAAAGTTTTAAAACCATAAATTGCAGATAAAGTACAAAACTACACTGGTAGATTTCTTACCTAAGAGGCCTCCATATTAATGAAATCATAGATCTAATAAACCAAACAGAAAAACAAGCATAATTTCTAATCTATAGAAATTATTTTGTAGAAATTACAGAAAAATCTGTAAACTCAAATTTGTATATTCTATTCCTTTTTAAACACTCTAGGAAACATGATGTTTGGTTTAGTTTAATAATAATGAGTGATACAGAATGAATCAACAAATTCAAAAGCAATAAAGTTTACCCTGAAACTAAGATAAAACAAATTACCAGATTATATCATAAGTCTAAATAAATGCATGTGAAAAATCATCTTAACACTTTCCACTTTGGAACACTTAACACTTTGGATTCACTCCAAATTTGCAGTAATTATTTAACAATGTATAAGCAAACAAGGTCAAAATTGAGTTGCCATGAATGTAATCTGCCAGCATCAACACAGGTTCTTGACATTGTATCATCACTCTACTTGGGACATTTCATCATGAATAGAGGAAATATAAAGTTAAACAATCTTTATATGGACATCTGGTAAACATCCCCGACTACCAAATATGTAACTGTTGTAAAACTAAAATAACCCAAGAATAATTATAATTGTTTAAAATATTCAAAATTAAATTTAAATTTGTTTTAAATGCTGTTTTTAATTTTTTAAGTTAAGATAATGCACTTTTATAATGAATAAATACAAAATTATAGAATTAAAAAAAATTCACTAGCAGAGCTGAAATTCTTATTAGCAAAAACAATAGAGAAAATTAATTTTAAATTGGGGAAACAAGAAAGCAAGAAATAAAAGGTTCAAATCCAGAAAAAAAATCTACATTATTTATCACTGGGATTCACAAGTACTTAATGGTTTTATTAAATGCAATTACTTTTGATTCCTAATAATTTTGTCTTAGCAGTGTGTCTTATAGGTATATTTTTAGAATGTTACCTTCTACCAAAAAAGATCAATATTCCCCAAAGCAAGAGATATATAGAATTAACAATCAAGACTAACTTATGTGCAAAGCTGAGTATAATCTTGTAGTGGAAAAAGTAAAATTTTAAGGGAATAGAGGACTTTTAAGCACTGCTAATAGGAAAAGGCTACAGATGAATAAGAACTCTGAAATACAAAGAAAGAATCAAGTGAAACCAAAAAAGGATGTTTATATGAGCAATGGAAGGGGCTTTGTGATGATCCAATGCTAACAATTTAAATAGGGAGAAGAAAATACAAGTATTTTTTCTGAACCTTAGTGTCTCCAAAGAATATCCAAAGAAAGATAAGAAAAAGAGTCCTAAAGGAGAATTGATTCTATTATTGGGGTTTTAAGAGGGGAAAGAGAAGAGAGGATAAAAGAAAGAATATACTAGTAAAGGAGGAAAAAAATTGTGAAACTTGTTATTTTTTATAACTGAGGTACATAAGAAGAGTATAAAAAAATGAAAGAGATGGAAAAATGTATTAATTGAACCTCACTCATTTAAAACAGACAAAAATGGGATGAATATACCCAAACAACTTAAACATACAAAAAAGAATTTGGTGTAGAAATGTTGAAAACAACAGTGAAACAAGCAGGTCTGAGGGAATAGGAAGATAAACATTGGGAAAGAAGTCTAAAGCAAAAGAAACTTCGTGATTCTGAAGAAAGTATTAAAAGAGAAAAAAAGGGAAGAATGTTCTAAGGGATTGTCTTAAGATTGCTTCTTAGACAACTGGGAATAATTGACACAAATTGCTATGTAGGAATGTAATGGAATATCACTGTGCTATAAGATTAATAAAGAGGTAATTTCAAAAAATACTGGGCAATATGAACTAATACAAAATGAAGTAAACAGAACAACGTTATTTATATAATAGAAGCAGCATTATAAAGTAAAAGCAAGCTTTGAAAGACCTAACAATTCAGACCAAAGCAATGATCAATCATATCTCCAACAGACTATGATAATGTAATTTACTCCCTGAAAGAGATGAAGAATAAAATGTGAAATGAGAACATACATTTTAGAAAAAGTTACTATGTACATTCATTTTTCCTAATTATGCATGTCATTTTTTTTTTTTTTTTTACCTTTCTGTTTTTTAATGGGGAAAGGGAAAGAAGAAATGGGATTTATAAGAGACTCAAAGAGGGCCACTGAAACAGTTTTTAAAAGACAAAGAAAAGAAGGAAATTAGCCAGGAAAGAAGAAGCACAACAACTTTGAAAATAATGTGTGGAATTTATGAACTTATTTTTTAAAGCATGTATGAAATGTAGATTCAAAGTTTCAAAATGAATCTTTCTTTTATCTTCTATGTACAGATTTTTTGGTGTAACTTCAAAATAAAAAATTTCTAAATAAAATATCCCAAGCCCTCAAATTCATACTTCAATCTGTAAAGTCTGGGCTAGCTCTCTATGTTGGGGGCTGGGATAGGGATTAGGACTTAGTAACCGCCAAAAGAGCACAGATTTGTTAAACTCAGGATCACCTTTTAAGGATGATGCTATATCAGACATCCTGATTGGTGCTGTAAAAACCAAAAAGGCTATAAATACAATGTACTTCCTGGAGCACGCTCTCTTTGACCTGATGTAGCTGTGTAAGAATAAACTCCGTTTGACCTCTGGCAACTCGGCTCAGTGTTTAGTTCTTCCTCGGAAGCCGGTGACGACCGAAGACCCAGAAAATGGGTAAGTAGAGGGCAGATACTCCGCTCGTGAAAGGAGTCACGTTACAAGTGGCGCCCGAACAGGGACAGAGGATCCAGGGACTTTCACGAGCGCAGAGAGACTGCCTCGGCAGAAATTCTGCCTTCGCTGAGCTGCCTCTGCTGGGAGCAGGGATGATGGGGGGAAGTAGTAGTATTTCCCAAATGTTGCCAGAAGAAAAAGCGGTGTTAACAAAACGCCTCTATAAATTATGTGCACAGAAAGGTTGCAAACTTCCCATAAAGACATGTCGGGAATTTATGGAGAAGGTTTGGGACGTCTGCCCATGGGTCCAACAATCAGGCATAAAAATAGGAAGATGGCATCTAGTGGGTCAGCAAATGGCCGCATATGACCATACACACCCAGGGATCTTAAAACCAGAAGACTTTTCAATCTTTAGAATAGTAGATGCTGCTCTCAATCCGAAACCAATTGGCATGCCCCAGGATGAAACGACACAAGTCGGATCGTCTCTGGCTGCCTCGGATTCGGATGAAGAGGAAGTTCTATATACAGAAGAAAAGGCAAAAAACAAACACAGAGACCTATATCCCTGGGAGGATTTGAAAAGGACCACCAGAGTAGATTCTAGCGAGGAGGAGGAAGAAGACCGCCAGTCTACAAGACAGCGAACAAAACCGAAAGTAATGGGTAAGGATAGAAATCCAAAAGGGAGTGAGCGCCTTTTAGATCCTCCAATGGCCTCACAAAGACACGCCTTCCCCATTCAAGTGTCCATGGCTCCTTACGAGCTGGACCTACCTCCTTACAACTTGCCCTTTCTTACTGCCCCGATAATTAATTACCCAAAGCGGTGAGACCCTTGAAGAATAAAAATTCTGAGACGGATGTTTTCTGGCACGCTGGAGGATATCCTCTGAGTATCTGTTATGTGTTATATGTTTGTTTAATGTTGTAACTGTGTAGTCTGTGTGATGTGTGTTCTATGTTCTGTGTGATTTGTCTGTTTTATTGGTTGGAAAAATTTTTAAATGGAGCTCCATGTTTGTCTGTGTGTGTCTGTGTTAAAAGTTAAAATAAGCTTGTAAGAGATAAGAATTCAGCCTCTGTGTTGCAGGCTTAGAAAATGTCAAGAAGTTTGAAAAATCTTTCTCTCTCTCTCTCTCTCTGTCTCTGGCTGACTGCAGCAGCCTGTGAGAAAAAGGGAGAGAAAGGAAGAAAAAAAGGAAAAGATCTGCTCGATGGTGAGACTCCCGATTCTCGCGAGAACGTAAATAAACTTTGCTTTGCTTCTAGAGATCTATCCAGTTGTTTTATTAATGGTTTCTGACCCACACAGTTTTGAGGGCTCGTTCCGGGATTACACTACTTGTGGTGAGTAGGTGAACCCTTGGGGTGCTGGCGGGGTGGCGCCCTGCCCTGATTTAGGCAGCCCGCCAGCGTCCAGGGCTTCTCCTTACTCCCCAAGGAAAGTGGGCCCGAAGTGGAGAAACTCAGAGCAAAGCAAAGGGAGAAACTCCGCAGTAAAAATCCCGACCGGTCGGTGGAGGACAGATATCAGTCAAGCAATTTGCTGCGCAGCAACCCAGAAAAGGTAAGCCCCTGTGAGGCCCTGAGTCTTAAACTCGGAGGGGTCTCTGGACAGGAGCCTGTGAGGCCTGGAGTCTTAAACTCTGGGTCTCTGGACAGGTAGGCTTGGCTAGGCCTTCTAGGGTGACTGGAGTCAATTGGCGACAATTGGCGTGTTTGGGTGTTTTTGGAATTTAGATTCCGTCCAAATTCAATGGGTGTGGCCCAGTCCCAGCCAGCCCTCGCGGAGAGAAATGAGAAAAATGATCAGAGAATACCGATAGATAGTCCCTTGGGAAACAAATTAAGTAATTGGAACAAACTGCCAAAATATAAAGGAAAAAGCAAGAAAAAGATGATAAGGTATTGCTGCTTTGTCTGGGGTGACAAAGACATTGGTGGAGGCACTATTTGGCCTAAATTTGGCTCCCTTGAAGATTGGGTGTGCCAAATACTGAATTTGTGTGTTAATAACAAAGAACCTGTTAATCCAGAGGAGGTTCTATATGCAGGACTATGGCTTTCCGGGGCTTCTATAATGTTGAGTAAGAGTCCAAGTGTAAAGGACACGAAGGAGGAAACTTCAAAGACCCAGCAATGGGACCCATTGTTATCTCTCCCTCCTCCATACTTATCCCCACCCCCAGAAGAAGCCATGGTTTTAGGAAAGGGGAGGTGAGGACTTAATCCCATCAGCTCCTCCTGGGCCCCTCAGGGCACGGGAGGATTTAATTCCATTGACCCCACCTGGACTCCGAAAAGAGTCATTCTCGTCTTTAAGGAAGGAATTAGATCAAATTCAAAGAGATATCCGAAATTATCCTTTGCCGGGAACTAAAACCCCAAGTCCTAAATTATATCCCTTAAGAGAGGTTCCTTCTGCCCAAGGAGGTATAGGATTTGTGAATGCTCCCCTGAGCACCGCAGAAGTCAGGGCCTTTAAGAAGGAAATGAGGTCCTTGATAGAAGACCCCACTGGGCTAGTAGAACAGTTTGATCAATTCCTGGGCCCTAATCTTTTTACTTGGGGAGAATTTATGTCAATTTTGAATGTTCTCTCCTCACTAGAGGAGAGGGGACTAATTAGAGGTGCAGCTATGAAGGAGTGGATCAGGAGAAACCCTCCAGCTGCAGGAGTAGTTTGAGCTAACCAGAAATACGGTTAGCAGATCCCAATTGGGATCATAATCACCCTATACATCGGGGAAGCATGTGGGATTGAGAGAGTGTGGCTTCTTTCCTTTCCCATGGATCCTGACTACAGCAGGGCCACATGGGACCAAGGGAAAGAAACTGCTATTTGGTGAAAAATATAGGTTATTAAAACAAAATGCTGGTAGTTTACCTTAGGGGAGGTTGGGGTTGTATCTCCCTACTTAGATGGTGTGTGTTCTAGAGGTATTGGGTAATTTGTAACTGAGTTATGCCCTAAAATTTGTCATTTCTGTTGGGCAATTATAAGTTTTATGAAATTTGGTTCAGTTATTTGAGAATCTTGGAAGTTTTAAGTTTTAAAGACAAGAGACAAGAAAGATTGATTTGCAAAAGCAATCAATAATTTAAATGGAGCATCTAGTATTGGTTTGGGAATGTTTAACTTATGTCAGAGAAGGTTTAAGCAAATAAGCTTTGGAAGGAGAGAGATGGGACAGGAAGAGATAGTGGGAGAGAAAAAGAGAGGAAAATAGCTCTCCAAAAATGGGAAAAAAAAAAAAAAAAAGAAAAAAAGAAAAAAAAAAAAAAAAAGGCAAATTCCCTCGTGAATCTGCCATTTGCCATGGGAGAAGGAGATATAGCCCATGAGGTTGGGGCCTATCTTGAGCTGGCAGATTGGATCCTGGGGAAATGGTACCCTAAAAAAGGTTAATTGAGATAAGTTAGGGTTGGGAAGCATGGTGGAGTGGGGGAAGAGTGGCCACATGGAGAAGGGACCCTGTCAGGTGATCTAATCCCCCTTCTCCATTAAGTATGGTGGCTACAACACCTTGCTGGTTCGACTATCAATTGCTTCTACTGTTTAAAGGAACAGCCTACATTTTTATGGTGTTAATAACTGAATGTTTTATTTTTTTCTTCAAGTCTGCTCTAAAAAGTTTGTTGGAACTGTAAGTTATCTGAAAGTGATTTATTTCTACTAAGATTCCATCTGTTTTAAGCAAATTATTTAATGCTTATTTACGTGCATGGTAGTCTCCTTGTTTAGTTAGAGCAGGATTTTAATTTGATCTGATAATTTGATAGTGTTATTTCCAAAAATTCTTTATTTTTAGAATGAAGAGAGTATTGTTATATCTGGAAGATTTAAAAGTTTCTTTTATGTGGAAACGGATGCACAACATGCGCGATTTAAAATTGTTTTTCTTTGTATTCGAGTATTTTAAAGGCAAATGATCTGAACTATCTACTTAGATAAGAAAGATAACTGTATAAGATGTAAACCCTTTATTGTGATTCTTGAGAACTAGATTCATCTGAAGCCCTTGATTATTAATTGCTGTAGAAGATAAAATCCTTTGGCACTGCAGCTAATATTTGCTGGGAGTTTTGAATTCAGGTGTGACTGCATAGGTCAAAAGGTGGAATGGTTAAAACTTAAGGACAGTTACCTGACGTAAAACTGCATTAAATAGATATTTCAATTCGCGGCCAGAGCTTGGTTGCTGCTATTAATCTTTTAACCTTTTTACTTCCTGGGGCTAGAGTTTCTTTATCTAAAGGTTTACTTCACCCAAGTACTTGGGGCCACTCCCACCCTGCCTTTTGAGAAAGCTGGGAATCTCATTGTCCTGATTAGGCTAAAGTTTAGGCCTAGAGCCTTTTACATTGTGTGTTGATGGAGGGCAGGGCTATCTCTGGAACCCCTGTCCTAGGCCCCTGATTTACTTATCAAAGATTTATATTGTTAGATGCGTTTTTCATGTTTTGCATGATCATGGGGAGGCTATAGAGTAAGTCTCCCACATCAAGTAAAAACTCTTATTAAATCAGAGGGTTGAGAAATAGCTCACAGATTTTAGAATGTTGATAATCTTAATCCTGCCTCCTGTCCCCAGGAACAGAACCACCCCTGCAGAGGAATATTGTTGTTTAGTGTTAAATCGATTTTCAAATGAAAGTAAGAGGATTCACAAGACTCCCCAATGCCTGGGGGAGTAAATTGGTTTGTAGATGGATCTTCTAGAGAGTAGATGGGAAAAGGAAAATGGGTTTGCTATTGTGGATGGAGATAGGACTTCCACTGTTACCAGAGGCAGTCTGCCTGCCTGCCTATTGGCCGTCTCAAACTTATGAATTGTTTGCCTTAAATCAAGCCTTGAAGTTATTGAGGGACCAAGATGGGGATATATATACTGATTCGAAATATGCAATTTGGGATATTTTTCTATGTATTGGGTATTTTTAAGGCCAAATGATTTGTATGTATAATGTTCACTCATGTAACATCTACCCAGATATGATAATTGTTCTAAGTTGTGAACTTACTGAGACAAAATTTCTTTCTGTTATTACTACAAGGTTATGATAAATAATTGTTTAAGAGTTATCAGAAATTTGATTAATGACATCTGTTATTGAAGGTAAAAGTTTTGGCTTAGAGTTAATTAGCTGTTTGGGAGTTTTAAAGCTCCACTCTGTGACAATTACTGGGACAATTGATAAGCAGTTAAAATTCGATTATGTTCTTGCATTTTTCCTTTTGTAACTGATCTCTCTGATCAGAGCAATGGTCAATAGAACTGTTAATGTAATTCAATTATGTCATACCTTGCTATTTTCAATCTGGTCATATGTAATCATTGTATCCTAAATGCTTGGGCAAATGAGTATTTCGCCGGGTCATCTGTCTGTTACTGGATATTTGTGTTTTATTTCTTTAAGGTTTCTACATGATAAGAGGACAATTAACAGGGGTTTGTGAGACCTCACTGATGTTGCAACTTGGGACTGCACCCATTTGCTTGGCTTGTAAAGCAAACTCATTTCTTCACATAGGGAACAATTTATTTTGGCCTCCTCATGTTTTGCAGCAACCTGATGAACTGAGTCTTTCTATCTGAGACGGATCTAATCTTTGTGCTAGATTTGTTTTTGCTCTAGATTTTGGTCAAATTACAGATAATTGACTTGCTTCTGGAACCGGGATCAGCTTTGATCAGCTTTGATTGTCAGCATGATGCACCCACTCTGCAAGGAATGAGAGCCTCCTATCACTTCACAGCCTGAAGCAGCAGTTTGTACATGAGACCATGGACTGGACCCTGCATCGAGTGTACTTTGGACTGATATAAGGGACTTGGGAATGGTTCATGACTGACTGTTAAACCTTGCCTGGATCATCTATTACTGTGTGCTTAAGATTTGGGATGGGATTTGTTAACACTGTGTAACTGTTGCTGTTATGTTTGAGGGCTTGTTAGGAAATGCTACTGTATTAGTCTGTTATGTATAGGGATTTTGATTTGCTCTTGGAATTTATGGGGAATGGTCATTTGATATTCCTTTCCATGAGAGAAAAAAAAAAAAAAAAAAAGGGGGGGGGGGAGGTAGAGATAGAACATTGGGGAACCTGATAGAACATTGGGGAACCTGGTATATATTTTTTCAAAATACCTGAAAGAATGGGAACGCCTAGCTCCTATTCACTTTGCATGCTCCTCTGGGCTGACCACTTTTATCCGTTCCACCTCCTTTTAGGCAAACAAGACTACTGTGTGCTCGTATCACTTTTTCCTCACCTCACGGTACACCCAGCCAATGAGCTCTTACAATTTTGGGACTCAGGGACTGACGCTAGAATCAGAACAAAAAGAGAGCCTTTAACAGCAATCATACTTGCTGTTGTCATTGGCCTTGGCCAAACTGGTACGGGAACAGGGATTGCCTCTTTAGTCACATCCAATCACCAATATGCGCAGCTGAGTGCAGTTATTGATAAAGACCTTCAAGAACTTCAAGCTGGCCTTGAGAATCTAAAAGATTCTGTGGCCTCCCTGGCAGAAGTAGTACTGCAGAACAGAAGAGGTTTAGATCTGTTGTTTTTACAGCAAGGTGCCCTTTGTGCTGCGCTGAAAGAAGAGTGCTGCTTCTTTGTTAATAAGCTTGGCCTGGTAGAAAATAGCATTCAAAAGGTCAGGGACAGTTTAGAAAAACGTGAAAGAGAGAGAGATCAACAAGAATCCTGGTACCAAAACTGGTTCTCTACTTCCCCTTGGCTAACAACATTGCTTCCTAGTGTCCTAGGCCCACTTGTCGGGCTTCTACTCTTGGTTTCTTTTGGCCCATGGCTGTTTAATAAATTAACCACCTTTATTAAGTCTCAGGTTGACTCAGCGATACAGAAGAATGTTCAAGTTGTCTACCAACGGGTCCACGACACAGAGTCAATGGACGATCTACACACTGCACAACCCGAGCCCCTTTGTTTTACTGAAGCTGATCTTAACACTCCATGGTATCGGAAACTTTGCCTTACATAAGTTAACTATCCCCCGGCGCCTTGGCCTTGTCTCTGCATAACTACCTCCCTTTGATCATGCATAACCGAAAGGCTATGACCCTCAGGTCTGGCTGACGGAGCTTGAGCCACAACCGTAAGACCACCACCGCGCCATGACGGGCAACTTCAGGGCATTCCCACCCACCTGAGACAGGGCCCTGGAGTGGCAGGGACCCACAGGTCAGGCGTGGCCTGCCCTGACGACCTAAGACAGCGCTCCGTGGCCGGAATCCTCGAGCTCACGCAGAATGGATCCAGGGCATAAGCCATTTGTACAAGAAATGCTTGCTGTAAAAGCAAAGCATGCATGATGGTATAATTGGAGGCTGAGACAGGGGAAAGTATTATGTTTACAAAAGGCTTCACTTCCGAAACCAAGGCATCTGCGCTTTCAGCACTGGCTTAAACAAATAAGGGGGAATTGTTGGGGGCTGGGATAGGGATTAGGACTTAGTAACCGCCAAAAGAGCACAGATTTGTTAAACTCAGGATCACCTTTTAAGGATGATGCTATATCAGACATCCTGATTGGTGCTGTAAAAACCAAAAAGGCTATAAATACAATGTACTTCCTGGAGCACGCTCTCTTTGACCTGATGTAGCTGTGTAAGAATAAACTCCGTTTGACCTCTGGCAACTCGGCTCAGTGTTTAGTTCTTCCTCGGAAGCCGGTGACGACCGAAGACCCAGAAAATGGGTAAGTAGAGGGCAGATACTCCGCTCGTGAAAGGAGTCACGTTACACTCTAGAAGTCTCAGAATCAGCCAGAGTCAAGATAAGCAAAAGTCCTTGGTCTTTAGGCAGAGAAGTGAAGGGGTTGGACAAAACTGCTAGGAGTTTTGCCAAGGATCCTTCCTTGATTCTAGAGTCCAGAATCTCCAGAAGTCTCCACACTTTTCTCCTCCTTGTCCTGGGGCCAAGTGAAGTTTTGTTGCTTCTCTCACTCCACCCCCTAATCCTTCCCTCTCTTAACCCCAAGCACTGAGCTACCATCAACTATGAGAAGAGAAATTCCAAACATATGCTAACAGAGTTATTGTCCAATAGGTTATTAGCCTTAAGTGCCTAGCTGTCTGATTCAAACACACCTTGTAAGAGTTTCAGCCCTTTACATCAATCCAGAAAAATAAAGTGATTTAATTTATAAAAAAGAGATATAGATACTAAAAATTCCCAATTTCAAAACTGCTTACCCTGAAAATATAACAGAAAAATAACAAAGACTAGCTTAATCACTTCACGCCAATGTACAGAGCAATTTTCGTCTTCTCTTTTTACAGCTTGATTATTTCTGAATATTAATGAAAAGGAACTCATTTACCACAGATAAATATAATACATTTGTTCTTAAGCTAACTGAAGAAGAATAATTAATGTACTTGCTTTATAACAGATATATGTTAAAAGAATTAAAATTTGAATAAATACAAAAAGTGCTGACTTAATAAAGTGATACAAATCTTTTAAACAGAATTTGTGTGAAATAGGGTTTTCTGCTGCAACTATTATAAAAATATTCATTTTAATTAGATACTAATAAATAATTCTAAATAGTATTATTAATGTAACTACTTTTTGAGAAACTACCCCAAAGTCCACTTAACACATTATTATGATTATTTTCAAAGTTATAAATATAAAAACTGTTAAAGATTTTATCAATATTTGTGTACCCCATGTTTTCACTGTTTAAAATTTAATCACTATAAAATTCAAATAAACTGTTAACTTTATTAAAATAAAATACAAGCTAAGAATTATTTTTATAGATTTGTTTCTTGAAAAAAGTATTCATGACAAAAAAGAAAAAGATTTTTAAAGATGTCAGAATACATGACAATGTTTTTTTTAAAAAAGAGAAGGAAAGTTTAGGAGAGGCATTACTAAATATAATTTAGAAGATACTGTCTTAAACATAGCAATCACTGCAATTACAACCATGTAAAATAGTAGCTAAGGATGCAGTTAAAAATTTGCTCATCACAAATTTTTAAAAAGAATATCAAAATGCTGAATATAATATTTTAGCAGTAGACAGAGAACATGTGTATATACATGTGAGTACATATGTATATACATGTGTACTCATTCATGGAAAGCTTTGTCCATAGAAACAATAAGAAACAGCCTGTGTATTATGCTTTAAAGAAACACAAAAGACACACACATCATGCCCCCAAACTGCCTAGCCTTTTGGTTTAATAAGGCATCAAAAATTCCTACTTTCATTATCTCCTTTGTATTAAAGATGCTGAAAAGTCCTGTTAAATATAAATAAATTATAGAGAAAGAGGGATATATGAACCTATTAATCACTCTTTAATATCTTAAAACTTTATCAAACTTTACTTAATTAGCACTAACAGAGAACCTGATCCTAAAACAGTAGGACAAAATAAAGATGATCTGATTAAGTGTAAAGAACATGACTACATTAAAATTAAAGACTTAGAATTGGAAGGGACAAGTTCAACTCATTCATTTTATAGAGGAAGACATTAAGATTCTAAGGGGCCAACACAGGATTTAACCCTGAGTCTTTTTTATTCTAAGTCCTGAGGGGCAAAGGTAGGATTTAACCCTGAATCTTTTTAATTCTAAGTACCACACACTATCCACCAGACCAGGATTTCTTTACATTTTTTTACTTCCTATCCCTTTCTACCTGAGAAATTTTAACACAACCATGGGTATAGATAGGTATAGAAATCAAACATTTACTGATAAATCATGAAGATTTTGTTTAGTTTTAAAATTTTTTGGTATACATATAATTTTACAATTTATTAAAGACAAAAGCAAATTTCTCATACTAATGAGATAGATATCTTATTTTTACATAAAGAATTAAATCTTGGTAGAATATTTGATACTTTTTACTTTGCCAAATTTTTCAAAATCTTCACATTCAGTTACATGACCACCTATGGGATCGCAACCCACAATTTAAGCATTTTTGCACTATACCATGTCACCTTTCTGTATCTATTCAGAGAATCAGAGAATGTGAAAGGGACCTCAAGAGCATCTAGATGTATCAGGAACCAAAGAGAATCATCACTATAACACACCTGAAGTGGTCATCCAGGCTGTGCTTGAAAATCTCTAATTTGGGGAAAGGAGATACTGTCTACCTCCAAAGGCATCAGACTTTTCCAAAGCTATAATTGTTAGGAAATTTACAATAAATTTCAGTAATTAATCATTGTTTCATCTTCCTTTTAATAATGGGTTCCGCTCTTTATATCATACCTTACTTGCCTGAAGGCAGAATCTGGATTGGATGATCTCTTGAAGCCCTTCCACCTCTAGGATCTAGAGTTGGAACATGGGGACAGAAATAAATTGTTAACTAAATTCAAATAAAATAAAATAAGAATTACTTTGATAGAATGTTTCTCGAAAAACATTAGAGTTTGCAATAAAAAAAGAAAAAAAATCTTCCTGAATGAGAACTCCCCAAAAATAAAGCTGGAGGGAGAGAGAAGAAATGAAACAGATTTAAGTTTTCATGGGAACAGAAAATATCCAGATCATAAAACAGTGGGCAAGAAAGGTTTACATAAAATAGAATTACAGAAAGATAAAATCTAAAAGGAACCCTAAAGACGAGAGTTCTACACTTTTTTCAAAAGATGAGTTGATAAGACTCAGGACAAATTTCTACTATATTATACAGCTACTAAGAGGGACGAATATGGAATAGATTCCAGGACAATAGTCTCAAAATCTTATCCTAAACCAACGATACAAAAATAAATTTCTAATAGCATGCAAGAGGCAATGAAGCTCTGTGAGATAGGAAATGGGAAAAGGAAGTTCCAAATGAAAAGTAAGTACAACCAAGTATTTGTTACTGAATGACAAAGGGATGAAAGCACACCTAAAATAAATATAAAACTTGAGGATTTTACATTTTTTGCTAAGCCCTTGGAGTATGTGAAAACTTCTGCAGTGATGCTACATGCATAACTAAAAGTAAGTGCAATAAAAAAAAACCTGTTGATAATGATTCACCATCACAAATCTTCATTATGATCTAAATGGCTGAAATATATTTCTCCTATTTATCTACAATCTTCACATATTAACAAATCTACTAGTTATACATCCACATAGATCAAATCAGAGAATGTTTAAAGGTTCATAATTCAACAATAGATTTGGCAACTATTGAATAATTATTCACTTTTTGATTCAGAATTAAAATATAAACTAAGCAAATGTTTATCAAGAAATAATGCTTATTAAGAAATAAAACTCAAGAAATAATATGCTGTTTCTAGAATACTAGACATAAATAATAAACTGTTCTATTAGGATTTTCATCATGGATTTTATTCCTTGATGCTTTTTCAGAATATTTTTGGAATTATTTAAATAGTACTTTTCTGTTTACTTTTCTAGAAATATACAATATCTTTTTAATAGAATTACTGTCTCATCCCAATACTTTTCTAACTCTAAGAGTTGGAATTTACACATATTTAAAACAGGTGAAAAAGGCAAATAAAATATTGTTTAAGTGTCTATCTTATTATTGACAAGCTTCTTCAAAGGACAAATTTTCTTATGTGATTTTTCTAAGAAAACGTTTGATTTATTCATTCCTATATTGAAATAATAACATCTGAGGAAAAAATAGTAAGTCTGTAAAGAAAATTATTCCTTAAAAGGAAAAAATAATCTGTGAAGAGATCCTATATAAAATACCAACAAACTTCATAATGTTAATATAATACTTAATCAGATAAAGAGTAAACATGCTAGGCAATACATTTTTCTAGTTACACTATAAATCCTACTCTAAACCCAAATCTCCTTCATTCCTTTCCTGATATAATTAGGGTTACCTTTAAGGGAATGAGATTTGAAAATTGTAAGTTCCTTAAGGGCAAAGGCTATTTTTTTCTGTGTTCACAGAATAAAAGTTTAATGAATGCTTGCTGATGTCTACCAGAAGTACACTGTGTTTCCAAATGAAGGCTAAAGAACTAGTTGTATACCATAATAAAGATATTTATCTGGATCAGATTAATTAACAAATATACTAGCAGAACACTAAATCTATAGTGTACCTCAGGTAACAAATTTATACTGCCTAAGAGAATTGGTACTAGGAGGAAATTATAAGCACAGGGTTCAAGTGGCACATGCATAACAAAGAAAAATTTTAACAATTATATGTGGGATCAATGTGAGGTCTTCCCAGAGAACTGATCCTTGCCATAGTTTGGGGCTACAATTTCAGGAAATTCCCCTTTGCTGATTTGATATCTTACTTAAACTTATGCAAACTGATTTATAATCTATAGTCCCCCTGTTCTTATATCCTGAGGTCAGAGTAAGTCAGGGATAGTTCAAGGTGCCATCAAGTTTTAGGGTATTAAAAAAAAAAAAAAAACCTATTATTTTACCTGTCCTTTGCCTCACTTCATTAGACTTTGCTAATGGAAATGATACCCTTTTTCTGCAGAAACTGAATAAACTGCTTCCTGTTTTGGCTCTGAGAAACGTCTATCTGAATTATTTTGAGTTATTGGTGGCTGTCCCACATAGTTTTCTGGGGAATCGTCCAGGATTGTGCTCTTTCACTGAAGATTCTCCCGTCAAAGGAAGACATCTGTCAGGAGTGCAGCCCTGATGGTTTTTGAACTTGATGGGGAGATGAAGGTGTGGGAAACATAAGAGCCTGAAGAGACAGACTCACCAGAACAGAAACCAGAAGTTCCACCAGACTAAGAAGAGGAAAAGCCTGACTGGTGGTGAGAGGAACAGTTACACAAGGTTTACATGTAAACCAAGGTGTAAAAGCTGAAAGAGACCCCTGAAAGGGGGAGCATCCATAAGCTACATCGGGTGACTGAGGAAAGGGGACCACCTCTCCATAACTGTCATTCAGTAATAAATCAGAGCATGAACCTAAGAAACAAATTGAAAATTGGGGTAAGTCCCCTAGATGTAAACTAAGAGGAGGTACTATTTGGCTCAAGTACAGATCCTACTAGGATTGGGTATGTCAATATTTAAATTCATATATAAAAAATTTAAAAGAAGTATGTGAGTATGAGTCTGTGTTTTATCTTCAAAGTTTTTCTCAGTCAACAGAATTACAAAGTAAAGGAAATGGCCATTTAAAGTACTGACATCTTAATAGAAAGTAACCTGAATGTTTCTTAAGCTTTCAAAATTCTCTCCCTGGAAGGGAATGGGAATGACCAGGGCTGCTGCATGTGGACTTATATCCAGTCCAGCCTTTCCAAGTAATAGTAATCTCCCCCAAGAACCCTTGCTCTGGAGTCAGCCTTGGTTTCTCTCTAGATGGGTCCCTATGTTCCCCAATCCTCAGGGTCCCAACTTTTCAGGGGACTCTGTAAAAGGGTATGATCTATCCCCACATGGCTTGGGGATGACAGTTCACAGGGAAGGACACACACACACACACACACACACACACACACACACACACACACACACATACTGGCAGAGGCTTTACATGTACATATGCCCTGTGCAGATGTCTGGATTAATCTCTATCACTATCCTGCTTTTGATATGTAAATGAGAACTATTAATGAAGGAGTTTGTGAATATTTCTGTTAGTCTGATGTGTAGCAGGCTGGAACTCTGAAAGGGTGTGCTTAAATCTAAGACGGCAGGGTGCTTGGAGTTAAGTACCCACTCCGTGTGAGAGGTGGTTCTCTAAGCACATACTTGATATAATGTCATGATGTGGTCAGTCTAGTTGGGTGATGTGATGTTCTACAGCAGCGCATGCCCAGTGTGGTGTCGTAATGTAATCGTGCTGGGGTATTTAAGGGGAGTCCCAGAGACAAAGGGCTCTCTCTCTACCACAGCTCTTAGCAGCAGCTTTCAGCCACAGAAGATTTCAGGCTACAGAGTCCAGACTCCAGGCTCCATCTTGGACAGCCAGGTGGCGACTCTCCTGTCTCCTTCACTTCACCCTAAGACCAAGAGTTCTCTATATTCCGAGGTCCTCTAGAGAGCTAGCCCAGACATTATAGTGATGGAATTCCCCCTTTCTGAAAATTGCTTTTGGGTATAATGTAGTCTTTAAAAAGGAGATGACACCCAGCCATTTACAGAATCTTCAACAAAAAGTATGAGCACACCTCCTAAAAATGAGGGTTCTGCTCTCTGTACTTGCGCGCTCTCTCTCTAGGTCTCTTATTAGGTTTGTTTTCCTCCAAGTTTTGAGCAATTCACCTTCAAATGACCAGCACTAGACAGCTGTATTGACCAGCTTCAGAGGTCTGAATTAACCCACTGGATCTTCAATCATCTCAAGCCCCACCAAATGGGACCCTGTAAGATAACCTAGCTCAATGTCCATTCTCAGCAGGAAGTAATTTCAGGAAGATGAAATCATCACTCCATACCCTAAAAGACTTTGGACCCCATTTGTTTGGGAAGGAACTGGAACTGGTTGATGAATGGACCCCAAACTATCCAGTGTCTGAGTGGGTTCCCTGTAAGGAGTTCTGAAGGCCGGAGGTTAATGCTATCCCCTGCTGCAATAGTATCTGAAGTTTAAGATGGGGATAATAAGGTTAAGATCTGGGTTAATATTACTGGGGAAATGATATCGCATAAACAACAATTTAATGCCTGTCAAATTACAGAATTGTAGACGTTTGACTAACCTTGACAAGTCAGTATAAAAGGATAAAATTTAAAAAATGGAGAAAGAGGTTTTTTACAGAACTGCCTGTCCAACTTGGAATAATATTTGGCTTGCTACAAAGACTAGACATTTAGAAAATTCAGATCAAGAGTTCTAATAATCTTGTGATGAAGACAGCCATCTACACTCAGAGAGAGGACTGTGGGAACTGAGTGGACCACAACATAGCGTTTTCATTCTTTTTGTTGTTGTTTGCTTGCATTTTGCTTTTTTTTCAGTTTTTTTTTTCCTTTTCTTGATTTGATTTTTTTTGTGCAGCAAGGTAATTCTATAAATATATATATACATATATTGGATTTAACCTATATTTTAACATATTTAACATGTATTGAATTACCTGCCATCTAAGGGAGGAGGTGGGTAGAAAAAGAGGGGAAATTTGGAATGCAAGATGTTGCAAGGGTCAATGGTGAAAAATTACCCATGCATTTGTTTTATAAAAAAAAAAAAGCTTTAATAAAAAAAAGTGAAAAAAAAAGTACATCAAAGAGTAAGTTGGTTATACATGTAATAAGTATAGATCTCCTAGGAAGATTTGGAATCAATTAAAGACTTAAGGCTAAGAAAGGTAACCCATTGGGCAACTAAAACATGACACAGTTGCCTAAGTAAATAACAAATTCATTTCTAAAGTTGTAAATTCCAATATTCCTCTATTTATACACTGAAGAACACCTCATCTTTAAGAAAGATTATTTATCCTTACCAAAAAAAAAAATTTCATCATCCCACAGAAATTTTACATTTCCTTGCACAGTCATTAATTGTTCATTAGAAATCCTGTCTTCCTTTGAAGATGTAAAAATGAACGTAAAAACCTTAAGGTCCAAATCTGCTAAGACTACAAAATGATGTCACAGTAAAAACCTTACACAAAAGACACCATAGACACCAAAGCCCAGGGAGAATTGGTAAAATACTCTATAAAAGAGCCTGAACAAAAAGTAATTTCTTAGTCTGTGCTATAAGTTGCCCCATGTCCTGATAGTAAAATTCCCTTTGAGTATGGAAAAACAAGACAGTGAACTCCTCCTATTCCCAACATAACATTCCTACGGAGAATTACAATGCTTTTTATTGGTCTTTTACCTCTGGAGATTAATCAAAAATCTCTGGATTACAGTGTCATGTACCCAAGTCTGGAATATAACTGAGGGTAGCAGGTAATTTCTTGGATGAGCATACCCCAAGCAAAACTTGAGTGGTATTATGGAGGCAGCACTCTCAAACCTGCTTTGCCCAGGAAGTGGGTAGGTACCTGTGCACCAATCCAAATGGCACTCAATGAAGTAAGAAAGACTCAATCAGAAAGAATTAAGTTAAGGATAGTAACAGATGAATTCAAGACAAGAAATCTAGTTCTGAATTTAGGTTATTCCCATTCTGGTGAATATATTATTACTGAGTAAGTTACACCAGAGAAGCAGTGTAGAGAATAGCAGAAGAGTTAAATGCCACTAGCAGAATGACATGGGAAAACAGAAAGACTCTTGAAAGGTTAATGGCAGGAAGAAGAAGAACATGTGTTACAACTGGAAATTTCACTCCTAGTAGATCCCTGTTAGAATTAACAGAGAATTTTGGTGATTAATAATATATCCTCAGTGTAAGGAAATATATCCAAGTTAATAAAATTTTATGAGGTGAGATGTAAAAAAAAAAAATTATTTGCCAAATGTAAGGGTAGAAAAGGATGTGGAAACTAAATTATTAAATAGAAAAAAAATGGGATTATGAGAAATAGATGGGCATTTGTTTTTTTCAAGGTTGTGAAAATCTGATTGAAGAGATGAAGCTTGAATTGGAGAGCTAAAGCTCACACTGGGGAATAAGCAAGGGTGGAGTTTATTTTCTTCCAAAAGAAAGTAAACTCCTTGGAGCAGGAACTTGGCTATGTAATGATAGGTGGAGATTCATGCATTGTAATTTCTGTAACATCCAATTAATGGGGAATTGGGGGTGGGAACCCCTAAGTCAGGAAGAAAAGGGAAATTCTGAAGATGAAATAGATATAGAAGTTGAAAAATTATTATCAGGTTTGGTGTGAGAAGTCTTCAAATGGTCAAAAAGAGGACTGATTATGTGGGATCAATGTGGGGCCTTCTCAAAAAACTGATCCCTGTCATAGTTTGGGGCTAAGTTCCAGGTGTCACCCCTTGCCTGTACCTTTGCTAAATCTCACACAAACTGGTTTTGTAATCTTTACTTCCTCTGTTTTTGTATCCTTAAAAGAAAGTCAGGGATAAATGGAGCCTAAGGTGTGACAAAGTGTTAGGAAACTACTCTATTGCCTGTCCTTTGCCTCACTCCATGCTGATGCCCTTTTTCTGCAGAAATTCAAATCACTTACTCTACATATGCATATTTTTACTCTACATATGTATATTCACACATTTTTTTTAATTACCAGAAAATTCTTCCCTTGAAAGAATTTGGTTATGTAGTTTTTGAGATTGTATTGATGACTGACTGTTGGAGCTGAAGTAAGGAAGACCTAAATTCAAATCTTACCTCAGATACTTAGTAACTTTGTAATGAGGGGCAGTTTCCTAATTTGTACAATGGGAAGAATAATAATAGTATATACTTCCCAAGGTGGTTACTAGAATAAAATGAGATAATAAAGCACTGTGTAAATCTTAAAGCATCATGTAAATGCAAGTTATCATTATCCTCACTGTTGTTATTTTATTTTGCCACTGAGAAGCTATTATCCCTTAAGTAAGGGAAATCTAGTAAGGGGTCCAATGTACAAATCTTGTTTAGAGGATGAATATCTTCACCTTAGTATTGTAGGAAGGAAGATATATCTGAAATGCTAATTACCAAGTATCTAAAAATACTTTTCAGGTTAATAAGAAGCCTGGAAACCATAACCAGGTATGAATATATATATAAAATACCACATGGTAGAACATAAGCTCCTTTGAAGAAAGACTTTTTTTTTTTTTTTTTGCAGAGACAATTGGGGTTAAGTGACTTGCCGGGATACAGAGCTAGTAACTATTAAGGGTCTGAGGGCAGATTTGAACTCAGGTCCTCCTACTTCAGGGCTGGTGCTCTATCCACTGTGCCACCTAGCTGCCCAGGAAGAAAGAAATGCTTTTCACATAAAGAGAAGATGGCCAATAAATATTTTCTAAAAAAATAGATTGAGGGCAGCTAGATTCCCCAGTAGATAGAGCAACAGCCCTGAAGTCAGGAGAACCTGAGTTCAAACCTGGCCTCAGGAACAATACTGACTAGCTATGTGACTCTGGGCAAATCACTCACTTAACTCCAGTTGTCTCAGCAAAAAATAAATAAATAAATAAAATATTTTCAAGCTGATTTTAGAAAAGCCTAGAAAGATTTACATGAACTGAAGGTGATCAAAACAAGTAGAAGCAGAAATAACTGTACACAATATGAGCAAGACTGTGCCATAATCAACTATGAAAGACTTGGTTCTTTTCACTGGTTCAATGATCCAAGGCAATTACAATAAACTTTGAATAGAAAATGCCATCTGCATCCAGAGACAAAAACTATGGAGACTGAATGTAAATCAATACAATGTTCACTTTTCTTTTTTTCCTCTTGTGGTTTTTCCCTTTTGTTCTGACTTTTCTCTCCCAAAATAATTTATAAAGAAATGTGTATATTTAAAAAAAATTAATGTACACATGTAATCAGAAAAAAAGAAAACAAATTTTTTAAAGTGGGTTTTGCATAACAGATGTGACTGTGATGTAATATAGCTACTAGGAGAGGCAGCAATGATTTTGACCTTAGGGATTTCTGTTCTAACAATGTCAGTAATACTAAATCTTCTAGCTTTGGAGTCTGCCGCAGGGAACTCCTACACCTCAATTCCTTGCTGACTACTAAAGCAGTTCCTTGCTCACTGTTGGCCAATGAAAATCAAATTTTTGAGACCACTCCTTAGTCCTACCTCTGGGCCACAAAATTAGCATATCTATAATATGAAGAACTAAATAAATATATCTGTTTGCTTCTGTTTCTTTGCTAAATTCTCTTGGATCATTTGTAGTGGCATTACAATCACAATAAACTTTGTCCCTTGACCAGGAAATGGGTTCAAGCCTAAAAATTCTTTTGAGATACCTGGAGACATTGGTCTGGACCCCAAACTTTTGGGGTCCTTTCCTAACTTCAAAAGCTGAAAAGTCAAGAGACTGATTTTCATATGTGGTTTTTAGAATGACTCACTGCTTCATTAAGTTCTATCTCATTTGTTTGTCTGCTATGTGAAATGTGCTAAAATATCTAGGGTCTTTCCTTCTAATGTCTGATATCTACAAAGAATAACATGCTACATAATTACAATTTTGTATAGAATAATGAATAAATTTGAATGGGACTGATAGGGTGAAATTTTCTGTTTATGAGACTAGACCTAAGTTATGTGATCACTATAAACAGAGCCAGAAAATGAAGTCTTGGACCATAGGTTTCAGGAAATCACATGATCTCTGGGTCTAGGTCTCTAAGGGTTAGACCCAAGTCAGTAATAGGAAGTTAGAGGAAGTGACATGACCCACAGGAAGCAGACAAAACTGGTGATCATTGGTGAAGGATCGTTACTTCCTTTTAGTCTATCCAGTGAAAAGACCCAATATTTTCAAGCTGATTTTAGAAAAGCTTGGGTCTTTGGCTATAACCCAGTATTCTATTTCCTCCTGATTAGGTTCACAAGCACATGGTGGAAACTGCTTTCTCTTTATACCTGAAGATGTCTCTGATTAGTTAATTTGGGAAAGGGGTCTAGCACTCATCCCACAGAGATTTAAAGATGTTAAAAAGATATGTGCAGAACAGGGTATGGAAAAAAAATAAATTTTTCTAAACAAAAAGAATACAAATATTTAAAAAAGAATTATGGTCACCTATAGGGAGTGCGTGTATGAGGGCTACAGAGGTTAAGAAGTCTATGATTTCATCAATGTGGAGTGTGAAAATATCTTCCAGGAATATAGATCAATAGCTTATCTGTCATTTACAGTTTTAGAAAGTTGCATTAGAGTTTAAAGAACTTGCCCACATAATGACATGTAGCAAAAACAGAATTTAAAATGATGTCTTCTAGACTCCAAGGGCTGTCTTCTAACCATTTTTGTTTGCTTGTTTCAACATAAGCCCTACTAAGGCTGAGCAAATATAATAAAAATGACAATAATACCTAAATTAATCTACTTATTTAATGTCATACCAATCAAACTCCAAAAAAATTATTTTACAGCTCTAGAAAAAATAAAAAAAGTTTATCTGGAAGAACACTTATTTAGTGCCATACTAATCAAACTCTCAAGAAATTATTTTACAGATCTAGAAAAATAATTTTAAAAGTTTATCTGAAAGAACAAAAAAGAACAAAAGGTCAAGAATTTCAAGAGGAATTAATGAAAAAAAAATGCCAATGAAGGTGGCCTAATTGTGCCAGACTTAAAACTATATTATAAAGCAGTGATCATTAAAATCATTTGGTAATAGCTAAGAAATAGAGTAGTTCATCAGTGGAATAGGTTAGGTTCACAAGACAAAATAGTCAGACTATAGCAATCTAGTGTTTGACAAACTCAAAGACCCCAGCTTTTGGGATAAGAAGTCATTATTTGACAAAAACTACTGGGAAAATTAAAAACATAGGCAAAATTAGGCAAGGACCCACACCTAACACCATATAGCAAGAAAAGGTCAATATGGATTCATGACATAAAGTATAAGCTCATTAGAAGAACATAAGATAGTTTATCTCTCAGATTTGTGGAGAAGGAAGGAATCTGTGAACAAAGACGAACTGGAGTTCATTATTGAAGACCAAATAGATAATTTTGATTATATTAAGTTAAAAAGTTTTGTGCAAACAAAACTAATGCAGACAAGATTGGAAGGGAAGCAATAAACTGGGAAAACATTTTTACATTTAAGAATTCTAATAAAGACCTCATTTTTAAAATATATAGAAAATTGACTCAAATTTATAATAATTCAAGCTATTCTCCAACTGATAAGTCGTCAAAGGATATGAACAGACTATCTTCAGATGAAGAAATTGAAACATTTCTAGTCATATGAAAAGATACTCAATCATTATTGAAGAGAGAAATGCAAATTAAGACAACTCTGAGATACCAGTATACACCTCTCTGATTGACTAAGATAACAGGAAAAGATAATGACAAACGTTGGAGGGGATGTGGGAAAACTGTGACACTAATACATTACTGGTGGAATTGAGCCAACCATTCTGGAGAGCAATTTGGAATTATGCCTAAAGGACTATCAAACTGTGTATAACCTTTGACCCAGCAGTGTTTCTACTGGGCATATATCCCAAAGATATATTTAAAGAAGAAAAAGGGACCCACATGAGCAAAAATGTTTGTGGCAGCCCTTTCTGTAGTGGCAAGAAACTGGAAACTGAATGAATTGCCCATCAATTGGAGAATGGCTGAATAAATTATGATATATGAATGTTATAGAATATTATTGTTCTGTAAGAAATGACTAACAGGATAATTTCAGAGTCCTGGAGAGACTTACATGAACTGATGCTAAGTGAAATGAGCAAAACCAGGAGGTCATTATACCCGGCAACAAGAGTATATGATGATCAATTCTGATGGCTCTCTTCAACACTGAGATGATTCAAACCAATTCCAATTGTTCAGTGATGGAAAGAGCCATCTACACCCAGAGAGAGGAGTGTAGGAACTGAGTATGGTTCACAACATAGCATTTTCACTTTTTGTTGTTGTTGTTTACTTGAATTTTATTTTTTTCTCATTTTTTTCCTGTTTGATTTGATTTTTCTTGTACAAGATAATTGTATAAATATGTATGCATATATTGGATTTAATATATTTTCTACTAAGTTTAACATATACTGGATTACTTGCCATCTATGGAAAGGGTTTGGGGAAGGAAAGGGAAAATTGCAACACAAAGTTTTTCAAGGGTTAGTGTTGAAAAATTATTCATTAATATGTTTTGAAAATAAAAAACTTTAATAAAAAAATTTAAAAAGATAAGCCCTACCTAGAGTTTCTTCTTATATTACTTTGGTGGAAGACGAGTTATTCTTTCAGAGAAATCATCTTGATCACATCTATTTATTAAGTGCTTTGCATATTATTATTGGACTGCTTCTTAATTCTGTAAACATACAAATAATAGAAACAAATGCTTTTCATCCAGATATTTTTACTTCGTTAGTGATACATAGTCAAATAAAATACTCTGTGAAGCAGAAATAAATTAAACCACATGTATTTATTTCTTGATTTTGCTGAACCCAGCCAGATAATATAATCATTAAGATTTTATATATTTTTATGCAGCATCTCAATCTGTGCTTGAAATATACCTCAAAATCCAAATATAATCTCCTACTAATCACTTTTAATTGTATGATGCTTTTAATGTATGTCTCAGAATGCATATGAAATTTGGCTAAGATGAAAATTCCTTTATCTTCTAATTGAAAATGGGACATTTTTTTCAAAACTGAAAAAACTGTTTTCAATTTCTGTTCCACATTACAGTTGCCTAAGATTATTTTATTGTGTAAAACATGTGACCTTCCCCAAGTTTAAAAAAGTCACACCCAAGTCTTTATATAATGATGGGACTCCCATTTTACCATTACTACCACTCCTCACAGCTTTTCATAGCTCTCACCTTCCATTCTTATTTATAAATGTATTCTGGTAATTTCCAACTCTATCCTACATTTCACAAACTGAATTCATCATCTTCCTTCCTTCAGGACTAATTTCATATTTCTGAAGGTGGCAGTTTCATTCTCGGCATGAAAGCCACTTTCTAACTATTACCAAACCATTTATTTGCTAAATGATTGTCCTCCTCCTCCCACCAACTGCAACTTGAACTTTGACCCCACCTTCTAACTCCCTTTTATGTGTCCACTTCCCCTATTAAAATATAAAGGCCTAGGGAAAAGTAATTGCTTTTATCTGTAATTGGGGGAGGGGGTAATTAACGTTTTTCTCAATTACTTGTAAACAAATATTTTAAATACTTAAAAAAAAATTTAAGCTCCAAATTCTCTTTTGCCTTCCTTTTCTCCTTTCTTGAGAAGGCAAGCAATTAAATGTACATTAAATATGTGCAGCTCTGCATGTTGCCAAAGAAAATACAGACCAAAAAACCCTTAAGTTTTTTTAAAATATTCTGTACTATGTATTCCCATTCAATTCTTTCCCTAGAAGTGGATAGCATTTTTCACCAAAAGTCCTTCAGAACTGTTTTGAATCATTATATTGCAGCTTAAAGCTAAATTATTCACAACTGATCATTGTACAATTTTGCTGCACAACCCTGAAAGCACTTAATAAATGCTTTTTCTCTCATCTACTCTTTTCTTCCTAGAATGTCCCTCTCTTTTCCATTCCCACTGATAATGCTCCAGGTCACATAGCCTTCTAACTCTTCTTCCTTCTAATAGTCTCTTACCTTTCCAATTTGGCCTTCACACTGTTCACTTTGAAATATTTTTAATGTGAAGGCCTGAAAAATTCAATACCTGACTCAAAAAACTTCAGCGGCTTCTCATTAGCTACCAAATAAAATACATACTTCTTCAATTCATATTTAAGGTCCTTCACAATTTGATTCTTCCTAGCTCATACTTTAAATGGACTCCTTATTCTTTTATGTATAATAAAACAACATTCACCTTTACAAAATCTTGTGCTCCAAATTTTTCTCCCTCCCTCTTCCTCACCCCCCACCCCTAGACAGAAAGTAATCCAATATAAGTTAAACATGTGCAATTTTTCTAAACATATTTCCACATTTATTATGCTGCCCACAAAAAAAAATTTCAGCTCAAAAAGGGGAAAAAATGAGAAAAAAAAAAGCAAACAAAAAGCAAAAATACTATGCTGTGAGCCACATTCAGTCTCCACAGTTTTCCCTCTGGATACAGATGGCTTTCTCCATCAGAGATAATGCATTTTTTATTTCTGTATCACAGGTTCTGGTACATAACAGGTATTTAATGTTTGTTGAATTAAATATCTATTTGCATAATGATTATTATATGAAAGGCACTATTCTCACTAGGTTCTAATACCAAAGTTATGAGAAACTGGTCCATCTCTTAGCAAGAGTTCTTCTTACCTCTTTTAGTCACTTGGAATGTCATTCAAATCAGCTACTGAACAGACATCTTAATAGACCAACGCTTCTTTCAGTACCATTGTTACTGACCTATACTAAATTAAGACTTGTGGGACACTTCATATAAGTTGCAGAGTTCTGTTAGAAATTAATCAAATACTAGATCTAATTATACATTACTTAAATGCTAAAATAGTTGATTACAAAAAGAAAATGTTATATCTGCTTTAGTTTTTTAGATACTTTTATAAAATACTTTTTCCTCAGTAAACATAAAGTCATGATATTCTGTTGTGAATCTTTTCATTAAAAAACAAGAAAAAAAACTGTGAAAGATGGCTAGGGCACAAGAATCAGGAAGTCTAAATCTAATTCAATTAATAATCCTATAACAAACCAAAATTCACCAGTTTATTCCAAAAATAAGTCATCAGTTCAATTGTTTTTCAATTCTGTGACTCTTGATGGCCCTATTTAATGTTTTCTTGGCAAAGACACTGGAGAGGTTTACCATTTCCTTCTCTATCTCGTTTCACAAATCAGGAACTTGAAGCAAACAGGATTAAGTGACTTGACCAGGACCACACAGATAGTAAATGTCTGAGATCAGATCTGACTCAGGAAAAGGAGTCTTCTTGGCTTTGGCACTTTAAAACTGCATTACCTAGCTACCCCGGTATATTAGTTCAATTATTTTATATCTATTGTCAAGCATAGTACTATATAAATACTATCACTATTCAGTGGCAGGAACCTGAAAACTGAGTGAATGCCCATCACTTGGGGAATGGCTGAATAAATTATGGTTTATGAATGAAATGGAAGATTATTGTTTTGTAACAAACAATCAGCAGGATGATTTCAGAAAAGCCTGTAAAGATTTACATGAACTGATGCTAAGTGAAGAGAGTAGAACCAAGAGAACATTGGACACAGCAACAACAGGATTATGTGATGATCAACTGTGATAGACTTGGTTCTTTTCAACAATGAAGTGATTCAGGCCAATAGATATGATTCTTGACTTTACTTTCTCTCACCCTCCCGTATCTAATCTCTTGCTTCAGTGCTATCTCCCTCTTTTGATATTGCCGCCATCTTGGTGCCAGGTACCCATCTCCTCTCTCCTGGACTACCAAAGGATTTTGCTGGTCAGTCTGCCTGCCCCAAGTCTCTTCTCATGCCATTCCATCCTCCAGTCAGGTATCAAAATGATCCTAAAACTCAGAAATGCCATGTTAACACAATCATTAGTCCCACTTTCTGTTTAATAAATTCCAGTAGCTCCTTATCATCACCAGAATCAAATATAAAATCATTTACTTGGTATATTAAAATCCTTCATAACCTTACCTGTACTGTCTTCTTACGCCTTCCCCTCTTCATCCCCACTTACTCTGCAATCCCGTGATATTGGCCTCCTTGCTGTTCCTCACACAAGACTCAACATCACTCAAATTTGAGCATTTTTACTGCCTGTCCCCCTATACCTATAATGTTGTCCTTCCTCATCTCCACTTTTTTGAATTCTCTGGAAAATCCCAGCTAAGATCCTACCTTCTATAGAATGCCTTTCCCAATCCCTCTTAATTCTAGAGCCTTCCCTCAGTTAATTACTTTCTATTTATCCTGTATATAGCTTGTTTGTACATAAGTGTTTTTGTGTCATCTGCCCCTTTAGACTGTTAAATCTTTTGGAGCAAGGACCATCTTTTGCCTTTCTTTTGCCCAAAGTTTAGCAAGGTTCCTGGCACAAAGTAGACACTTACTGTCTGTCAAAATGACTAGCCTTTTCATCTGGAAAACAAAAGAATAATATCTCACATCTTTAGAAGATTTTTAAATTTGAGAAAAGTTTTACGTATCATTTTACCCTCACAAAAACCAAAGTAGGTACTATCAACCCCATTTTAAAGATAAGGAAACTGGAGCTCAAAGAAATTAAAGTGACTTTCACAAAATCACATAACTAATAAATCTCAGAAACAGAACTAGAATTCAGATCTTTTTTAATTTCATCCTCTATATTTAGGCATCTCTCTCCATGATTCTTTATAAATCCATTAGAAATTAATTCACACATGGCTATTTATAAACCAAATTTGCCAACCCAAATTGTAAAAACATGAAAATGAAAATAGGCTAATAACAAAAACTCAACAAATGATGAAGAAATATATATAATAAAACTTTAAATGATGCTAAAAATAGGCAATTATATGGGAAAGTGGAAGAAGTTCTAAACTTGAAATCAGGAAGATCCAAATTCAAATGTGCTTAAGAGACATACATGTTATGAGATCCTAAGTCAAGTCACTCAAATTCTCCCATTTTCACATAACACCTATTTTCATATGGGTTTCCTTTCTCACGATGTGAGGAACATGAGATGAAAACAGGTGAAGCATTTTGCAAACTTTTAAGCTCTATATAATTGCTATCATTATTAAAATAAAAAAATAATAATAAAACAGTACAAAATTTGACCTAATTTCTTTAATCTTTATGACAAAATATAATATCTTATCAAAGTTATCTCCTACTTTATCAATGAATAGAAGATCTAAAACACTTCAAATATTTCCTAAAATAGAATCCTGTGATTCCATTTTCAATTTTGTTTCAATTTATCTTCTCACAATAATTCTATCAAGATTGAAAGACGGACGTAGTACTATAATCTGTATCCCTGATATCAGGGAAATTAAAGCTGGTTCACAAGTTCAGCAATTCTGAGCTGCAATAAAATTATAGCTGGTCTAATGGCTGCACTAAGTGGTCAGGTCTCAGGAGCAGGAGGTCACCAGGCTGCCTAAGGAGCCAACTGGCTTAGATGGGAAATAGTGCAGGTTAAAGCAATGAGATTAGAAAGTGACTAGCAGAAACACTTTCAGTCTGAGCAAGATAGGGAGACCAGTCTCACAAATGAAACAAAACAAAATCTTAATGACAATATCTCTCTAACATACTAAGTGAACTGGATCTGAAGTCAAGACTATGGAAAACTTTGGTTTCATTTCTCTCATCTATAAAATGATGATGGTGACCATTACCTACTTCAGATGAATATTGTAGTAATAAAATGAAATGATTTATGCAAAATGCTTTGCAATTGTAAAGTGTTAAGATGACTAAGTTTCTATCACTATTATCACTGCTGATATTTCACTTTTCTAGGGAAGGAAAGTGAAGCAAAGTATTACCTTGAACCATAGTCACTTTAATGGAAGGAAAGAACAAGTTTCTAAAAGCTCTTTACCTTTCAATCTCTTATAGAAAACAGGCATGAGTGTATAAGTATTATCATCATCATAACTACTACTATATGAACATATATATTGTTTACAAAACCTTGAAGAAAAAAGTCCAATGCTTTTTTTACTAGAATAGGAGTAACAATCTAAAAATTATTTGTATTTGACTTTGAAACTTATTTTTATACCTATATTTCAACATGGATGTCCTTCTAAAAAAATCATTTTTTCTCTTCTTCCTCATTTCCCTTCCCCCACCCTCCCAAATTATATTGTTAAATGACTGACAAAGAGAAGCTCCCCGTCATGTACAAATGTATCAATCCAAATTAAAGGAGGACAATTTTCAGAAAAATGTTCTGATGTCCTCTTTATGTAGTTTACTCCCTAGTATTTGTAACCATCCATTGGGATTTAAGATACTAATTAAATAATTAAAAAAAAAAAGATGCTTCCACCAGGAGAAGAATCTGTCTTCCCCATTCGGAGGGATTATAAAGAGCTATAAATTTATAAACTATAAAAAATTAGCAGAGATAGAGGAAGGATAAGAGGTTATAAAAGGTCTTTAAATTTTGCCAGACCATCTACAAAATGTGCTTAAGAAAATAGTAATAAAACCCTCCAAACATTCTGGAAGTAAAAATATAGATAATGGGAATATGTTATAAAAGGAACACAATATAGGAAGAAAAACTATTGAGGAGTTAGAAATTTAGCTGTGTAAACAAACTTAGGCAAATAATTTACATTTTTCTTGAGTCTTTCTTCCTTCCATTTCAAAGTTCCTGATTTCAAAGGTCCCAGATAACCCTAACATTCTACAACTAAAGAATATTAAGAATACATACAAAACCTGAAAGGGAAACTTAAGGGAGGGAAATTTCATACATGAGATTTTACACTATTATGCCTTCTCCAAAAACAATCCAGAAAAGAAATTTTTCCTTGTGAAATCTAGAAAGTTCTTTTGTGATTCCCCACCTTAGAACAAAGACTATTATTTATTGGCACCCTTGCAGAAATGCCATATACCTGAGAGTGATACAAAACTATAACTTTTTTCTCTCTAGTGTTTTTTTTAATTAAAGCTTTTTATTTTCAAAACATACACATGAATAATTTTTCAACACTGACCCTTATAAAACTTTGTGTTCCAAATTTTCCTCTCCTTCCTCCCATCATCTCCCCTATATGGCAAGTAATTCAATATATATTAAACATATTAAAAATATATGTTAAATCCAATATATGTATACATATTTATACAATAATCTTGCTGCACAAGAAAAGTCAGATCAAAAAGGAAAAAATTGCAAACAAACATCAACAAAAAGTGAAAATGCTGTTATAATCCACACTCACTTCCCACAGTCCTCCCGCGTGGTGTAGATGGCTCTCTTTATTACCAAATCACTGGAACTGGCCTGAATCTTCTCATTGTAGGAAAGAGCCACATCCATCAGAATTGATCATCGTATGTTCTTGTTGTTACATTAGTTCATGTAAGTCTCTGAAGGCCTCTCTGAAATCATCCTGCTAGTCATTTTTATAGAACAATAATATTCCATAACATTCACATACCATAATGTTTTCAGACATTCTCCAACTGATGGACATCCACTCAACTTCCAGTTTCTTGCCACTACAAAAAGAGCTGCCACAAACATTTTGCACATGTAGGTCCCTTTCCTTCCTTTAAGATCTCTTTGGGATATAACCCCAATAGAAACACTGCTAGGTCAAAGGTATGAACAGTCTAATAACTTTCTGAGCATAGTTCCAAATTGCTCTCCAGAATGGCTGGATCAGTTCACAATTCTACCAACAATGTATGAGTGTCCCAGTTTTCCCGCATTCCCCTCCAACATTCATCATTATCTTTTCCTGTCATCTTAGCCAATCTGAGAGGTATATAGTAGTATCACAGAGTTTTCTTAATACCATCACTGATCAATAGTGATTTGGAACACCCTTTCATATGACTAGAAATAGTTTCAATTTCTTCATCTGGAAATTGTCTGTTCATATCTTTTGACCATTTATCAATTGGAGAATGGCTTGAATTGTTATACATTTAAGTCAATTTTCTATCTATTTTAGAAATGAGGCCTTTATCATAACCCTTAAATGTAAAAATGTTTCCCCAATTTATTGCTTCCCTTCTAATCTTATCTATATTAAACTATAACTTTCAAAGAATTTAAAACTCAAGGTAATGGAAAGGTGGATGTTTGGCATGAGCAGACAACAGCATACACAAACAAAAAATAACCAGAAGAAATGAGATAAAGGATTCTATCCAAAAAACACATAATCGAAAAAGATGGGCTGGTCAATCCTCAGCACACTGAGGAGACTGGCAAATTTATGGAAGGCCAGTGACAAACCTCTCATGGGATAAAATATGTAATTACTAGAGAGGATATCCATACTGATGAATCAAAGATCCACTAGAAGAGTTATACCCAGTCTCACCAAAAGTATTCCTGTAAAGATGAGTAGAAAGTGAAAAGAATATTATGGTAAATCCATTTATATACAGAATTATCATCCTCTAATTTGTGTTTTGTGAAACAAGATTTTCATTCTAAATGTGCTGAAATAATATACACCAGAGTTACATGTGGTTTAAAGAAAAACAATTTAAAGGAAAAGGTCAGGAAAAAAAGATGACAAGGTGGAAAGAATGAAGAATGACAGAAAAAAGCTAAAGCATTACAGTGATTCTCTTGCAATGCACAAAAAAAAGTGAGTAAGACCTTAATCCCTGTGGACAAGCATAGATAGAATATGTTCTACATTTTTGGAAAGAACTCAAGAATTTGATAAGACTATAGATTGTCTGGAATATTAACGAATAATATGGCTATAGAAAAGGAAACAAAGAAAAGGATGCTATTTAAAACAGGGAAAATATCATTAAAATGTACAATTAAATGTGTTCTTGCCTACTTAAGTATAGAAGCAAGATAATCAAAAGGTTATCAAGATGAAGAATAAAGAGATTAAATTTACTTTTATATAGTTTGAACAAAGAGAAGTCCTATAATAAAAGACAGAATTCACCAACCACTTCCATAAACAAAGCTGGACTTCTCCCCATGTTTACAGAGGTATATCATACACCTTGGAAACTAAGCTTTCTAGAGTTCCCATCAAGTTAAATATTCAAAACATAATTCTAGTCTTAAGCTATAGCTCACAATTTAAAGTAAAAAATCTAAACTAATTTGCCTCCAAAATAATAAAAACTGACATTTTTCACTTTAAGTACTCTTAGACATTGGATATCCTATAAGGTAGAACAGGGAATGTATTATTGTCTCTATTTTAAAGAAAAAGAAATTGAAGCTTCCAAGAAGTTTAAATTATCTGCCTAAGGTCACATAGGCATAAAGCTGTCAAATCAAAATCTGAATCCAAGTTTTCTGATTCCAAAGCCATTGCTTGTTAAACCCATTACCATTTCTATTTCTTTTTAAAAAAACACTTTTATTGATGGTCTTTTGTTTTTACTTTATCATACCCTTCCCTCTCTCTGCCAGAGAGGTATCCTATATAAGATATAGTATTTTTAAAAGATTAAAAAAAAAACCCAACCCACAAAATTAATGTACTGGAAAAGTCTAAAAATATGCAATGTATAACAACACATATGGACCTCCCATCATCCCTCTCATATTTCTTTCCATATCATCCCCAACTCATCAGATTCGTCATTTCTTATATACATCACAGTAATATTCTATTTTTACATTCAAGTCCTATAATTTGTTTAGCTATTCCCCAATCAATAGGCATTTAATGTTGCCAATTTCCTTGCTATCACAAAAAGTGCTGCCATTACTATTTTACTGCATACCGGAACTTTTTTCTGGTTCAACAAATTCTTTGAGGCCCCATAGTGAAATCCCAAAGTTAGAGGGTATGAATATTTTATTTATACAATTCCAAATTTCTTTCCAAAGATGGTTATCTTAAGTCACAGATTTACCAAAATACACAAAATGCCCACCTTTGTACAACTCTTCCAAAACTGATTAACTTTTTTTTGTCATTTTTCAAATTTACAGGATGTAAGGTGAACTGGGTTAGTTTTCATTTCTCTTATTATTGGAGGTTTCAAGCATTGGCTCAGGTGATTTATACTTTTTAATCTTTCTTTTAAGAACTGCTTGTTCATATCTTTTGACTACTTTTCTCCAAAGGTATAATTCTATGTATGCATGCATATTCACACATGTTAATTGTTGATATTATCTCAAATACCAAACGTCTATCAGAGAAATCTATTATAAGGATTTTCCTCATTCTTCCATAATATACTAGGTATTTTGTTCATGCATAAGCTCCTAAGTTTCATATAATCACAATTACCTATTTTTTTTTTTTAATAAATACCTCTATCCCTTATTTGGTAAAAGAATAATTTCTGACTGATGGGTGTGAAACGTATATTATCTTTTCCTCTTCTGATTTTTAACAACATAATCTTTAATATTAAAGTTATGTATCCATCTCAAATTTATTGTGGAATATAGTGTTTGGTGTTGATCTAATTTCTACCCAATTGCTTTACATTTTTTCTAATGGTTTTTCTCAAATAATAGTTACCTTCTCAATTAATTTCTGTTACCTGATTTATTAACATTATTAAGTCATACTGTTTTTGATTTTACCTTGTTTTATTTATTTCATTGATCTGTTTTTTAACTAATACCAAATGGTTGTGGTATAAGATCGCTGCTTTTTATAAGATACTTTTAAGTCAAGAAATGCTAACTCCCCTCCATACCTATTATCTCTTCATTTTTTAATAACAGATCATTTAATGACTTATAATATAGTTTTCAATTAGAAAGAACTATCCCCCTTTTCCCTGTATCTTTTCAAATTTATTTCTAGGTCTTTTTTTTCCCAAATAAATTATGTCATTTCACCTAATTCCAGATGGTGTTACATTGACAATTTGATTGGGTAGCATTAAATGTATAAAATAATTCTGGCAACATCATTTTTATTATATTGTCCAGCCATGAGCACTAACTATTCTTCTAGCTATTCAAGATTTTCAAATGCTTTTCAAGTACTACTTCATTTTTATCCTTACAACCTCTATGAGAGGTATTAATATTATGTCCATTTTACAGATGAAAAAAGAATAAATTGCACATAGTATTTATGTGAATTTTCCAGGGTCACACTGCTAGTCTCTGAGGCTAGATTTGAACTCAGGACTTTCTGATTCAAATTTCATCAACCCTTTATTCATTCTACCATCAAACTGTCTACTGATTATTCACATAGAGATTATTACATGTACAAAAGCAGATCAACATTTAAATTATCTAATATGTCCAATCTTAATTTCTATAAATAACTATAATGAAAATGACCAGAATATAAGTAGGTCCGAAGAACCAAACCTGATTTGTCCTACAGCCCTACTCATAATAAAAATTGGTTTTATTTATTATTGTAACTTCTACTGTTACTCAGGTTCAAAAGATTTAACAGTTCTTTGATCAGTATAGATTTACTTTAAATTAATGCCAAAAAATGAGGAATTGATTAATTTGACCATTAAAAATGACCTTAGCATTTCATTTTTTCGGTATTTACCACTTATTAAATACTGTACAAATGCTTTTTAATATACTCATTCATTTTAAGGAGAAAAAAAAAAAAACAGAAGAAAAGCAATCAACTAAAAGTCAAGAGAGCTAAATTTAATTCTGGATCAATCCCCAGCTAGTTCTATGACCTTAAGCAAATTATTTACTCTCTCTGTGGTACAATCTCATCTTATTCCCTAATATATAAATGTTTAAGGGATAAAGACAGTTTTCAAAGAAAGAAATTCAAATTATCAACAATCATCTGAAAGAAAATATTCTAAATCATTACTAGGGAAATAGAAATTTTGAGGTTTTACCTCACACCTATCAGACTGCAAGGCAAAACACGAAAGGGACAAATGTTTAAGGGGCAGTAGGAAAAAAGGTACAGCACTACACTCAGGGTGGAGTTATAAAACATCCATTCTAGAAAGTAATCTGAAATTATATCCAAAAATTAACTATGATGTACAAATTCTTTGATCCAGTTATACTATTACTAGGCCTATAATCCAAAGAAAATAAAAAAAGAAGAAAAGAATCTATATGTAAAATTGTTTATAGCAGTTCTTTTCATGAAAGCCAAAATTGGAAACTACATTGGAGTATTCAACAAATTGTGGTGTATTTATTTAATAGAATATTATTGTGCTATAATAAATACTGAAATAGGCAGTTTCAGAAGAAATTAGAAAGATCTTTTTTGAAGTGATGCAAAGTTTATACAATAATTAAACAGAAAGAAAAACAATGCCGAAAGCCTTAAGAACTCCAATCAACACTATGATAAATAGATCAAAAGAATGAGAATGAAACACACCAATCACTGTCTGGCAGAAAGATGATGAACTTAAAATGCAAAATGAACTTAAAATGCAAAAAGGGACATACAAAATACTTAGCCATCCATGGACAATGTGAAAATTTTGATTTCCCAGATTATGCAGCTATATATTAAGGGCTTTGTTTTCTTTTTCTTTTTAGGAAGAAATGTTTGTGTGTTTATTCTTATTTTTAACAAATGGTTTTTTTTCCAACTTCATGTAAAGGTAGTTTTCAACATTTATTTTTGTAAGATTGAGTTCCAAATTTCTCTTTCTCCCTTACTACTTCCCTCCTTCCCAAAACAGCAATTTGATACAAGTTATAAATGTATAATCATTTTAAACACATTTCCCTATTTGTCATGTTGTTTAAAAAAAAAAAATCAAAAGTTCCAAAAACCATGAAAAAGAAAAAAATAATGAAAATTGCATGTTTCAATCTGCATTCAGCCTCTATAGTTCTTTCTCTGCATGTGGATGATATTTTTCATCCTTAACATTAATGGCTTTATTTTCAAGATTTTTTGTTTGTTTGTTTAAGTTGGGGTAGAGAGACATAGTGGGAGGGACAGATTAGTAAATAAGATAGTCTTCTAAAATTCTTGTCAGGTCTAAAACAAAATTCTCTGATCATTATGAACTAGTGCTACATACATGTGCACAAGCACACATACAGATACCTATCTGTATCATCAGTATTTGTGAATCAGGCAAAATAAAACTGCTTAGAATTCTGAAAAGCTACCCTGGTTTTTATGTTAACTTTCTTTAATTTGCTTTAGGAAAAAAGAAAATAAGAGTAGGATGGTCTGAACATATGATTTCAACAGCATAGGAAATTCCTATAGTGTACTGAACATAAACAATATAAACTAAACATAATTACTGAGTTTGTCACTAAATTACAGTGCACAAAGAACACTTCTCCACACAACTAAATTGTATAGGCTAGCTTACCTTCAGCCTGACAGTTATACCCTCAGGACTTAGTACATGAGGTTGTTGGCCAACTCCAACCTCTATCCTCAAACTTCATATTTCTCCTATCTTCTTTCTCATCTGCTGTCTTCTTTGCTATTGGAGATGACCCCAAAAACCATGTATACCATTGCCTTCTTGCTGTCTATAGTTGTAACCTGCCTTTCCTGATTTCCTTATCTCTTATTTTCTGTAGCCCTCTGCAGTTTATACTTGGCATCTCAGCTTTTGCAGAGAAAGGATAAATTGTTGTTTTACCATGAGCTTAAAAGTACTCATGTCCAATATCCAGGGTTCTCTTGGCTATCTTTTTGAAGTTCTGTGCTTGTTTTTCCTTAGTTATGAAGCATGTGTGGTGGGGATGGGGGTTGATTTGATGGTTTCTTGTTAATGGGTTCATAGCTTCTCCACATAGCATAGGCTACAGGATGGCTGGATTCTAGGTAACTGAGATTACACTATCCTGGGGATAACTTAGACTTCATTAGGTATCACCAGAAACACTTCATGTTCCACTGAATTCAGACTCAGATGAACAAATAAAATTTAAAATTACTCAAACAGCTCAGTTCATGAAAATCTAGTATGAAAATCTATGACATTTTACATGGAAAATGAAATCTTACTGTTGTTTGTTTTTTGTTTTTTTTTGTTTTTTTTGAGAGACAATTGGGGTTAGGTGACTTGCCCAGGGTTACACAGCTAGTAAGTGGTAAGTGTCTGAAGCTGTATTTGAACTCGGGTCCTCCTGACTTCAGGACAGGTTCTCTATGCACTGTACCATCTAGCTGTCCCTAGAATTTTGAATCTTAAAAGCACTAGATAAAAATGTTATTCTCAATACAATAAAAAGACCCAGTCTTCTGAAAAACCTTACAGCTAAGCTCTGAAAAATACAAATACTCTCATTATAAAAGTTACTTAAGTAAAAAAAAAAATTGTACCAACTTAACCTGTGTTTGTTTGTCCACCAATAACAGAATATGAAATCAGTTCAAAGTATAATGGATTGAGGACATCAGAAACATCAGTGCTAATGGCTGTTGCTAGATTCACCAGAAAAGGGGCAGGTAGGGGGCAGTAGATAGAGCATCATCCTTGAAGTCAGGAGGACCCCAGTTCAAATCAGACCTCAGACACTTAACACTTCCTAGCTGTGTGACTCTGGGCAAGTCACTTAACCCCAATTGCCTCAGCAAAAAAAAAAAAAAAAAAAATCAGAAAATATGGGAAGAGGTACATATCTATGTGGGGTAGCTAGATGGCACAGGAGATAGAATACCAGGCTTGGAATCAGGAAAACCTGAGTTCAAATAGGATCTCAGACACTTACTGTGTGACCCTGAGCAAGTCACTCAATCCTGACTTTCTCAGTTTTCTCCTCTGTGAAATGAACTAAAAAGAAAATAGCAAAACACACTAACCCAAAGGGTTCATGAAGACCCAAACAAATCTAAAAATGACTGAATAACAATATGAGGGAGAAGTCAGGAGAATAGAATAAGAAAGATGGGCAATCCTAGACAGGTTGTGGGTTACCACATCCCTCTCCTCTCCAGTTGGAGGCAGCAAAATGGAGGATAAAGTGTGAGCTGCAGGTCAATTGGGTCCCTTGATTTGCATTTCACTATGAGGAAAGCATTCTATAAACTGTTAAAAAACAAAACAAAACCCCACCACATATACTTTCGTTGTTATAAGACAGTGAAGTTTATGCTTCTTCCTTTGGCTACTGGTGATTTAGTCAAATAACATACCTTATTATTTCTTATTTATAAAGTACTTGTTACAAATTGGATTAATATACCAAGAATATTACCAATTTTTAAATGAGAAAAGGAATAATCATTTATTAAGTGTATTCTATGTGCCTGTCATACTAAGCACGTTACAAATACGATCTCATTTTAAAATATTACTAAGGAAAATTTTTCCCAATCGCCAAACCAAAATAATTTAGATTTTTCCTAAAGAATTTATACATATGTAATATTCTTTATTATGTTATAACATTGATGCATTAAAGCTATTGAGCTGAGTAAAATAAACATGCCAATTTGAACATTTATGAAAAACTAGTTTTCCCATTAGTAGCACGGTAGTACATTGCTTTACTTTTCTTTCAGAACGAGGAAATACTAAAAGATTTTTAAAAAGAAAAATAATTGGAATTCTCATTTAATCACCCATAAAACATAGGCAGCTCAATACACTTAGCATAAACTTCAGAACAAAGCTTGACTCTGACAGCACTATCATCAATGCTACAAACAGATAACATTTACATAGTGCTAAGAATCATACAATTACTATTTCATATGATCCTGCTAGAATATTGAAGAGGATAGATTACTGAGGCTAGATTAAGAAAGAACCATCTTCCAGAGTTCATCCAGCCTCATTTACTGAGTATAACCCAAGACAAGTCACTTTACCTTGATTGCCTCAGTTTTCTCATCTGTAAAATGAGAAGAGAATGGCAAACCACTCTTGTATCTTTGCAAAGAAAACCACAACTGAAGTCACAAAGAATCAGATCAACTGAACAACAACAAAAGTGAGCCTCACAAAGTGGGAAATAGGTCCTATTGTTATCTTTATTTTACAGTTGAAGAAATTGAGGCAAAAAGAAGTTAAATGACTTGCAAAAAGATACATAGCTAGTAAGTGTCTGGGACCAGATGGGAACTCTAGTCTTCTGAAGTCCAAGACCAGAGGTCTTATACACTATATCATCAGCTGACTGTATACATCATTTTGGACAGGCCATTTAATCTCCCTTAGCTTCAGTTTCCTTGTCTTGAAAATATAATTTTCCCTACTTACTTCACAGGGCTGTTAAAAATGATCCCATGAGATAATGTATGCAAAACTGCCATTACATAAGTCATGTACCTTAGAACTGTATATTAAAAAGGACAACTCATGAAAATATCTCCGCAAAATCTAAAGCAATATTTTACAGCACAGAGAAGAAAGGGGGGAGGAGGGGAGACTCTTGTATACAGGTAGAAAGCAAGTTATCTACTCTGGTCAATCTTTACCAAGTGTTGAGACTCCTCTCACCCCTGGCTATGGGAAAGGTGATTCTTTTGGCTTACAGTGTCATCAGAAATGTCATCAGTTCACACAGGAGGCATAGAGAGTAATTTCCACCTATTCTACCTTCCTCATTCCTTGCTTACTGAAATGCAGGAAGAACTTTCTTATCAATACTCCTCCCTCCTTCAGGTAAAGTTAGAGATTCCTGCAGTATTCATCCTATACTTCTTTTAGAGTTTCAATCAATAACAATCTAGCCATGCATTTGTTTCCTGCCTATAGGGGCAGTTCCAGGTGAGTGAAAAAGCTGGCTTCTACCCCTATTAGTAATGGAAAGCAATTTCCAGATATCCTTAGCTCTTCTGCCTCAGGCTCATCATAACTGATAGGATCTGCTAGGAATCACTTCATTTATTCCAAAAGCCTGTTGACAGATACCTTTCACACAGATGCTGGAATATAGATAATTATTTCTTATTACCTTTTGGCTTATCAATGACTAAAAGAAACATTTAAATGTAATGGAATCACACTAATCTATCAACTTTATCAACTTTACCCTTATGATCAAAACATGTTTTAACTACCTAGCATGACCAGTTCTGACTACTAGTCCAACAATGAGATTCTAGTTTCAGTGGTAAAGAAAGGATTAGGGAAAAGGTAGAAAAGGATGAGGGCAAAATGCCAGGCTTGGCAAAGTCACTGAACCTAGCAAATACCAGTAAGTAATTGAAAGCTAAAAGTGCAGGTGAAACTAGGAGACTGGTTGTCTGAGTTATAAATATTCTAAAAACTGGCACTGTTCCGATGTCACTTAGGGCTTTAAAGGAACCTAGAACAACCATGAAGAAGCACCCTAAATGATGAATATGACAGCACAGTTCCCTCAGCTAAACTCCAATGATAAATGGATTGTCCTTTGGTGAGAAAATCATTCCTAAACCTCCATATGTGGGTGTAGGTATGTAGGACACTGTGCTTTGGTAGACTGTCACATAACTTTTTCTTACTCTTCTGCTTCAACTTGGGCTTCCCTCTACTGTTAGACCCTATCAGAGACTGGCCTAAGTCCTTAAAATGTTAAGTTGGCATACAATCTGGTGCCAGGTCCTTCATCAAAATTTGGAGAGTTCTGGTACAAATGGGATATTGATGCAAACTTTACAAACATCCAGGAGATCTAGTGCTAGGTAAGGTCTGCCTCAGTTGCCAGAACAGCTGAAAGTGGTGTTGCTCCCATTAATTAACCCACCTCTAGACCCTAGTCCTAGTTCCTTCCAATCTCTATTGCGATCAGTTTTACGTTGTAAAGAAAGCGCTCAATTTTATCAAGGACGTCTCCCTAGTCAGTTTTACCTGGGCACTTTAAACATTCTCTCCAAAGTGACTACAAAGTATTTGTGTGCCCGATAGAGAGTGATGGTTTGGAGACCACGAAGGCAGAAGAGTTGGGGGGAGGAGGCACGGTGCAGTCATGGGGTGGGGGAGCAGACGTATAGGATGCAGGTTATTTGGGAGGGGGAGGGAATTGGAGTCCACCCTAGTTTCTCATTTCACTAAGTCCACTCCTCTCGGGGTCTTTCTTACTCCCTCCAGTAGCCCCAGGAACAAGGTATGGAGGTAGATGGAGGAGGAGAGGAACGCAAGAGTCTTCGGCCCCATAGTTTGTTCCTCGTTCTCCAGCTCCTCCTTCCGGGGGCCTTCCTACACGGGCCCCGCACCGCAGCCTGGGGCTCCCTGTTCACTTCGGCCCAGAGGCCGCACCGAGGCCCCGGCCTCTCTTAGGGGCCTGCGGGCCACACGCAGACCCACACATACCGGCCACAAAGGCTGCAGGCGGCGGCCAACCGGGCCTCGCGGGCGGCCTCGAAGGGAACCCGGCAGGGAGGGGGCGAAACCCAAACAAACAGCGGAAGCGCCGCCAGCACCAGGCCTCACTAGCTGGGCCGCTGCCGCCGCCGCCCTGGCTCTCCGGGACAGGGCCGAAGCTCAGGGCTCCTAAGCCCGGCCTGGAGGAACTCCGCCGCTCCCGAGCTCCCCCGATCCCGCAGACAGGCGTCCCGACTTCCAGCCAGTCCATCCTCCCCTCTCCGTCCCCCTTGAGCGTCCAGAGAGACAGGAAAGACCGAAGCCTCCCCTCGCCTCCCACCCGAGATTGCTGTAGGAGGGAAAAGAACACTTACCCGGCACCGGCGCCCGGATCGCTCCGCCGCCGCCGCCTCCTCCTCCCGCTCCGGCTCCGGCTCCGGCCCCGGCTCCGCGCCCCGGCGCTGGCGCTGCTGCCGCCGCTGCTCTCCTCCTTCCTTCCTCCTCCTCCTCTTTCTCTTCCCCCTCCTCCGGCTCAGCTCCTCCTCCTTCTCTTCTTCTCCTCCTCTTCTCTTCCCTGTCCTCGTCCTCTGCTCCCGAGGGGTGCAGGGGGCACGCAGGCAGGCAGCCCGCAGCCGCTTCCAGCGGCTCAGCCCGGGCGCGGAGGCACCCACGGCGGAGCGCGAGCACTCACGGGAACGCGGCCCGGGGACGAGGAAGAGGACAGTCCCAACCGCGAGGAGGAGGCGCGCCCGCAGCTTTACCCGGCTGCTGGGAAAGAAGTGGGGGGTGAGAGGGGGAGCCAAGAAGGAGGGAGCTCAGACCGAAGCGTCCCATTTCGCACATGCTTCTTCCCACCCCCTTTTGTATCCATTCCTCATCCTCATTCTACTTTTTCTTACCCTAGTCTCCGCTCCTCTTTAATTTTCCCTCGGCCACACCAAAAAAAAAAAAAAAAAAAAAAAAGTCCTCATTCCATATAAAAAAGCTCCAACTTCCTTCCTGCATCACCTGCCTCGCCCTTTCCCCTCACCTCCAACTGCCAGGAGCTACCCCCGGCCAACAATGCCAAGTTCATCGCACCTTGCTTAGAGGCGGCCACATCCCAGCCCCGAGTACTGGCGCCCAAAGTCTGAAGTAGTACTGGAGTGGGCAGAAAGGCATTGATTGCCCAGGTCAGGGAGGAAAAGATAAGATAGTAAAAGAGCAAGAAAAAAAAAACTTGTACAATTCGTACCCTTTGAAACAGGGTGCCACTGCTGAAAGAGGCTTCCTCTCCGCTCCCAGTTTACAACGTAGCCTTTTTTACTTTCTCGTTTTAGCAAACTCACTGATTTCTTCTGCCCGGTATTATTGCTTTGTTTTGATGTTTTAGAAGAGTTGAATAGGAGTACACTTTTACAAATGGATACGTCACTGGTTCCCAGACATGATTCACAATCGTAAATTGGGAACTCCCCCCTTTTCCCCGCCCCTCAAATACACACATACACACACACACACACACACACACACACACACACACACACAGAATATCATCTGCCCTTTTTCTTCTGGGAATCCTAGTGTTCCCAGACTTACCCTTATATTTATTGGTAATTAAGCTTCACTTAAATGATGATTAACTATCAACAAGGGGGACAATAGATGTTTTTTTTTTCCCTAGTGTTTTTGTTGTCTACTTTTTTCTTTCTTTTCATAACTGTTAATCTGTATTTCTGGAGTGAGCTCCTAATAACTAATCTGCATTTGTGCTCTTTTTCTAGGAATTAATAAGAATAAATAAGACGATATTACAGTTTTAATGACATGAAAGATGAATTGCTCATACTATGATAAATTATTGACTTTTAAATTATATTTTTTGAAAGGCTTGGGGAGATTATGTAAAATTATATATATAAACGGGCCTTTTGTACTGAGGTGGATTCTTTTCTAAAATGTTTAATTTATTTTTATTCTTTGCTTAATAAACCAATGGCACATAGTACTTCTAAAGCATAAATCAGTGTTTATAAACCACACTAAGTAGTTATATAAGATTAATTTGACTGTAACACTACAGAAACAAGTTTCTTTTAATCACTAGGTTGATCACTGTTACTTTTAGTATTTCTTGGTGTTTTCAGAAAATCTTAGTTACTATATTTCATTTAAAAGATGACATTTATTTAATTTAGTGATAGAACAATACCCATTAATGTAATTCTTTGGTTGGGATCTATTTAAAAGATAAAACAGGTTGATAGTGTTCTTTTCTTTCCATTTCTTGTAAATTTCATTCCCTACTTCTCTCTGACAGGAGGAACTATAAAATGAGATGGAGAGGGTGATTATAATCGAAATTGCTCAAGTGTCTAGGAAATGATATTAATAATAACTATTGATATTTATCTAGCTTTAGGTTTGCAAAACAATTTACACATATTGAACTTCTTAACTTTCCACACCTTTTGAAGAGGACTTAGTGCCTAGGATAGAGGCCTTAGATATGACTGAAATTACAAGGAGAATTAAGTTCATTTCAACAAATATACATCAAGCACTGGGGATCCACCAATTAAGGTGGTCGATTACAAAGATAAAATAGGAGTAAAACTCTGCTCTCCTGGATCAAGAGGGGAGGGAATAGGAAAGGGAAGAAAAAAGTAAGATTTTTACTATAGGAATACAAGGAAAAATAATAATGCAAGGATAAAGACAGTATAACGTTAAAAAAAAAGTTGATAAAAATTCCAGGCATAGAAGGAAAATTAATAATAAGCATTTATAAAATCACTCTGAGCTTTGGAACTCACTTTATAACATAATTTTCTAAACATAAACATAGAAGACAACAATGTAAAAACAGCTACAAATGAAGACTCAAAGAAAAATATCAATTGGATTCAAGTCCAATAAGATTTCATGAAAGTGTTCAAGAAAAAGATGAGTGATAAAGGAAAAATGAGAGTGATGAAAGAAAATTATGGAAAAAAAAGAATAGCTTAGAAAAAGGGACAAAAAATACTGAAAGAAAGAATACCTTTAAAAAGTAGAATTGGGCAAGTGGAAAAAAGATAAAAAATAACACTAAAGAAAATAACTCCTTAAAAATTTGAATTGGGCAAGTAGAAGCTAATGACTTCTTGAGACATCAAGAAAAGTCAGAAGAATGAAAAAACAATAGAAAGAAACAAGAAATGTCTTATTAAAAAACTGACCTAGAAAAATTAAAGAGAGTAAGAAACATGATCAAAGAAAGCTTAAACATGATTTTTCAAGAAATTATCAAGGAAAACTGCCTCAAAATTTTAGCTCCACAGAGTAATCTGAAAATCAAAAGACTCCATTATTTATCTCTTAAAAGAAATAATAATTTTTTAAAAAGGGGAAAAAAAACCTTCCAGAAAGAGAAAATAATTCAGGCAGCAAGAAAGAAACAATTCAAATATTGTAAAGCCACAGTTTAGGATCACACAAGATGTAGCAGCTTCCATGTTAAAAAAGCAGGGGGCTTTGAATATGGTATTCTGAAAGGCAAAAGAGCTAGGATTACAACCAAGAATGATATACCCAGGAAAAACTGAGTATCAGTTATTCAGGATAAAAAATGTATTGTTATGCCCTGAATTAAAAAAATATATATTATGGCCACTCCCCCTTCCTTGCCATTAGGACTGGGAGAATTAAGTCAGGAAAACCTTGGATCTTTGATCACCTTTATATACCATTGTGTCAAACTCCAGATGCAAATTTATAAGATAATTCTCTCTTTGTTTGAGTATTGCTGCTTGCCTCACTGTCTCCTGCCCTCAATTTTTTTATCTTAACCCCTATCCTGTCAGGATTAAGTTATTATCCTTTCCTGGAATTATGGCTTGTTCGCCCACTCAGTGTCCTTGTCCCCCTTATCTGCCTTTGTTTCCCCTATAAGATTGTATACTTGGGTTATGTATTGCAAACCCTAGTTAGCTAAAATATAAGCTCCCTGCCTCAGTTCCTTGGGCCTGTCCTATATGATTAGCTAGCCTAAACTCTCCACTTTAAAAGATTAAAAACCAATCTGTCTTGCCTCAGTTTCTCCGATATTATAGTATATTTAATAAAATAGAAGACTTTTAAGTATGAAAAACCTGAACTGAGTAGAAAATTTGACATTCAAACACAAAATTCAACATAAAAAGGTAAACATAAAACATGAGTCTTAATAAAATTAAACTATTTACATTCCTACATAGGAAAATGATACATCTAACTACTAAGAATTTTATTATTTTTAGGACAGTTAAAAGGAGTTTATATAAACAGAAGGTATGGATGTAAGTAGATTGTGTTTGAGTGCTCTTCCAAAAAAAGAGAGTGTGTGAAAAAGGAATCATGGGAAGAAGGGGGACAGGAAAGATAGAATGGGAAATTTTTCTTGCATTAAGGAATATGCAAAAAAGAGTTTTTAGGTTGGAGAAGAAAAGGTAATGGGGAGAGAGAACAAAGCTTGAATCTCACTCTCATTGAAATTGGTTCAAAGAATACATATGCACATTCAGTTGTACATAGAAATATAACTTACCCAATCTGGAAATAGGAAAGGAAGGAGACAAGAGAGAGGGACCGAGGGACTGATAAAAGGGAGCCAGATTAAGAAAGACAAAGCTTAGAAGCAGAAGAGACTTTTGAAAAGAGACAGGATCAAAAGAGAAAAAAAACAAAAAAAGATAAGGTGGAGGGAAATATACAGTAATCACAATAATGAATGGGAATGGAAAGAGCTCATTCATAAAACAGAAGCAGATAGCAGAATGTATTGGAAAGTAGAATTCAACAACATATTATTTAGAAAAAGACACACTGAGTTAAAATGCTGAAACAAAATCTAATATGCTTCAGCTGAACCAAAAAGGTAGGAATAGTAATCATGATCTCTCAGACAAAACAAATTCAAAAATAGACCTAGTTTAAAGGGAATCAGGAAAGTTACATTTTCCTAAAAAGTACCAAAGACAATGAAGCAATATAAGAAAATTTAACATCAAATGTCGCTAATAAAGATCTCATTTCTCAATATACTGGTATAGAAATGAGTCAAATTTATAAAAAATGAAAGCTATTTCCCAATTGGCAAATAATCTAAAGCAATCAACAGACTGTTTTTAGAAGAAGAAATTAAAACTATTTATAGTCATGTAGATTGCTTGATCAGAGAAAGATAAAACAACTCTGAGATGCCATCTCACACCTATCAGAAATGACAAATGCTGGAAAGGATAAGGGAAATATAGATAAATTAATGAATTGTTGGTAGAGTAGTGAACTAGTCAAAAAAAATCTGGGGAACAATTTGGAACTAGCCCTAAAGAGCTATAAAACTGTGCATATCCTTTAATCCTTCAATACCCACTACTAGTTTTGTATCAAAGGAAAAAGATCTATATTTAAAAAAAAATTATATTGTCTCTTTTTGTGGAGACAAAGAATTGGAAATCAAGACAATATTCTTTAACTAGGGCATGGCTAAACCAGTTCTGGCATATGTTTGTTATGGAGTATTAGTGTGCTAAGAGAAATGTCAAAATAGAGGCAGTATCAGAAAAATGTGTCAAGAACCATATGAATTAATATAAAATAAAATGAAAAGAAATGGGAAATCAAGGTGGATAGTAACCGCAATGTTGCAATGATTATCAATTGAGAAAAACTTGGCTACTCTGTTCAATGATCCAAGATAATTCCAAAGGATTCATGATGGGGAAAAAAATACTATTCACCTCCAAAGAGAAAACTTTAGAAAAATTCTACGAGCAAGTTAAAATATAATTTTTTTTCATTGTTGTGTCACACTCTCCTCTAAATGGTCCTGCCTCAGTTTCTCTAATTGTCCTGCCTCTGTTTCCCTAAATTGTCCTGCCTCCGTTTTCCTAAATTGTTCTGCCTCAGTTTTCCTGGTTGCAACCCCCTTTTCTGCTCATTAGAACAGAGATAATTAGGGCTCTGTAGATCTGACATTCTAGAAGATAAGACTCCAGGTGTGCTATCTCAGATACCTAATTGCCATTGTTTATATATCTAAGTATCAGACTTCCTGGCTTTAGTTGGACACCTCTTTAACTCCCAGTAAGTAAGAATTTATGGTCCTATCCCCAAACTGTCATAACTGGATTGATGATCCCTACCTGAAGATTCCTGCTCACCAGAGTTTGAACTCCACCCCTCTTTGTCTACCTGAGCTTGGAACTTATATATATGTCATTGAGAACTCACATTCTTTGCTGGATGCTTTGGACATCAGCCCTGGGGGCATCATGCCCTCAGCACAATCTCTCCCTCTCAGAAATCCAAGTAAAATATTAAACAATTCTCTAATCTCTATCTTACCTCAGTTTCTCCAGCATTCCTTTATTTTTTTCTTGCTATTTTTAGAAACAAAGCTAATATAGAAATGTTTTGCATGATGTCATATATATGTAATTGACTGCCTTCTCAGTGTATGCAGAAGTGGGTGAGAGAGAAAGAGAGAATTTGGAACTCATATTTAAAGAAAAAAAGCTTGTTAAAAATAAATGATAATTAAAAATTTTAATGTAATTGGAATTTATGTAACAAGATAAAATTAAATAAAATATAGATAATTACAATGTAATACATTTTCAAACTAAATATGCAGCCCATAGGGATCCTTATATTTAGAGGGTGCTCTTTTCTATTTGACTGTGATATCACTACATTATACCACCTAGCTGCCTGTATTCTTACCTCTCTAAGATCTTTTTGAGAACCATAACCTTAATAAAACATAACCTTAATATGAAGGAATAGGAAAATTTTCAATGAATTTTCTACAGCAAACTATATTTTCACACAGCTGACTAAAAACTATTGTGAATACGGGATCTTAGGATATTTATTGTTTATTAGTTGAAGGACAGCATTTAGTTTCTTAGAAAAGAATGCAGCCTCTAACAATCTCCAAGTAACTCCCATACTTTTTTAAGGTCTTATAAGATTCTTTACTACAAGTAAACACACAGATAACTTTGTTCAATAATCCTTACCAATGTTATTAAAAAAAAAAAAAAAAAGGTAACAAAAACAAAGAGACAAACAATAGCCAAAGCTCTGCTCTCTAGGAAGATGCCCTATTGTGCACTTTATCCAAATCGAAGAGGCATTCCCTAATAGTGAAACTCTCTAGATGCTTTTGTTTGCAGATGACATTCTACTGATTTCACTTAAACTCAGAATACTATAATACTTACCTAAGAAAATCCAGTCTCTGAAAAGAGACAGCAATTCATATGAGGTGGGGGGCAGAGGAGGAATTGGGTAAAGTATGAAAATTGCCCAGGTAGTGACATATACCCACTGGGTATAGATGGACAGCCCACTGAGTTAGTTCACCATCAAGTATCTTAGACAGGTATCATAGAAGGACAATATGTTGAATCTAAAATTGAATAGAAAGAGGAAAATGACCTCAATTGCCATTGGGAAATTAGGAAGTAGTACTTAAGGTGATCTCAAACTGTTCCTACCACAAAACAACTGTCTTTTATTTTTTTAAAACACCATTATTCATATAGTGAAGCTACAATCTTTTTCCTCTTCTCTTAAACTCTGATGAAGTTAACTTCCTCATTTCCCTCTATATAATCCTATCATATCCTATCTCCTATAGTTGATTGCCTCCACAATCACCTCTCCTCTAGGTCTAATCTTCAAACTATCTATTTCTTTTATGCAATCTCTAATAAATGAAAAAGCTGATTATACAAATAAAAAGCCAAGACAGCTTTGGTCCTCAATGAATTTATAATCTAAATATGGAAAAAAAATACAAATAAAATTATGGCCCAGAAGGCATATTTTAGTTTGGATCTGGAATAGTAAACCACAGAAGAGTAGATCGGCACACCTTTTCCAGTAGTAATGGCAGCACTGACATAATGATTCCATTTCTAAAAAAGAGAGGAATAGAGTACAGGAATGGTAGCAGAGTTGGCTGGGTTTTCTAGTGAAACATGACTAAGGCAAGTTAAAGATAGTGAACTACATCATTAATCATTGTGTTGTCATTAAGCACCTATTACATGCCAGAACACTATGCTAAATGCTGGGAATGTCAAAAACAAAAGTGAAATAGTTCCTACCTTAAAGGATCTTAACATTTTATTGGGGAGACAACATATATAAACCTATCTATAATATTTATAAGATGAATACAAAGTAGTTTCAAGTGGGTGTGCACCAGCACCTGGGGATATCAAGGAAGGACAACCAATGCAAAGGCATGGAAATATATTATGTGTTCAAAAGAACAAGTAGATTATTAATGGCTGAATTGAGTTAATGTTGGGTTTAAAATGGGAAGTGGGGCAAGAAGGAATAATGTATAAGAAGACAGAAAAAGTTAAAAGGGTCCTTGTTCAGATGAGATTTAAATGCCAAAAAGAATTTTTATTTGATTTAGAAGAGAAACTCTTAGAATTGACTGTAATTCTCTCCTCTCTCATCCTCTTCTTATATACATTGAGAAGATTAGTAATATATATATATGATATTTAGGAAACTGAGAAGAAACAGTCAGTAAAAGAAGAAATCAAAAAAGTATTGCAAAAACCAAAAGAACATAAAGTATTTAGGAGGAAGGAGTAGCCAACTGCGTCAAATGCCATAGAATAGTCAAAAAGGTTGAACAATGTGATCATTAATAAATTTGAAAGCAATTAAAAATGAGGTTGGAAGTCTGAAAATTATTTGGAAGAGAGTAAGAAGAGGGGGAGTAGAGGCTTAGTTTGGTGAAAAAGTAAAAATATAGAATATCAGCTAGCAGAAATGATGGGATCTAATTGAAGGTTTTTTAGGGAAAGGAAAAGCCTTGGGAATGGCTGCAGGGAAGGAATCAGTAAATAGCAAGAGATTGCAGATTAGAAAGAGGAATAATCATTTGGGGTATAATCCACTAGAAAAGATTGAGAAGATAGAATCAAGAGTATACATAGAGATTTTAGTCATCAGAAACTGGAGTAAAAAGGGAATATTAATGGTATAAACAATGATATCAATTGCAATATGAAGTATGAGAGTAAAACATATTTAGAAAAGATGAGAGGGAACTCTTGATTTTTTAAATAAAGTAGGAGATGAGAATAGCTTAGGGCTATAAGGAAGGTATGCTTTTGAATATTTGAGGAAAGAAGAAAAGATTGGGAATATTCACTGTGGACAATGGTGGGATAGGACATTCTTGAGGAGGAAAAGTATTGTTTTGCTACAGTGTGGGCCTAACTATAATTAAATAATATGAATTTATAAGTGCCATAGAAGATGCTTAAAAATCAGAGCAATATAAAGTCTGGTAGGTGTTCCAGAACCGAATAGATTAAATCCCACAGATATGTTCTCTTATCTTTAGAGTAGAACTGAGAGTCCAAAACAAACATAACCTTCCCATCCTTAAAAATTTTTCCAAGACACCAAATCAGACTCTCAATCATCATTCAATGACATAACCCTTGTGAAGATGCAGCCTTACAAGTGTCTCTGCAGGTGCTATAATTCTTGCCTCTTCAGTAGCCATACCTGGGTTGAAAAAGAAAGCATTTGGCACCAAAATCCTTGCTTCTGTCAAGTGATCCAACAATAGAAGCAGATATAATTTTATAAATTCAGTGAATAGAGTTATGGGCTTGGAATCAAGAAAAATTCAAAGCTAGTCTCAGACACTAACTGTATGATCCTAGGCAAGTTACTTGATTTGTTTGCCTCAGTTTCCTCAACTGTAAAATGGGAATAATAACAGCACTGACATTTTAGAGTTGTTGTGAGGATCAAATGAAATAATATTTATAAAGCACATAACACTGTGCCTGGAACCAAGTAAGCACTATATAAATGTTAGTTATTATTGTTATTATTACTACCATTAGCTTTGCTACTGTCCCTTCCAATCATTGGACCTTTTCATCTGAATTACAGTTGAAACTTCCTATATGTGTGGTTTACTCTGTTAGATAGCTAGGTTGTATAATAAGTAGTGTGCTAGAGTTAGAGTCTGACTTTAATTCAAATCCTATCTCATAGTTTTTACACAGGTTATTTATCCTCTCAGCCTTTGTTTTCTTATTTGTAAATGGAAGAATTAGACTTGATAACCTCCAAGCTCCTTTCCAACTCTAAATATATGCTTCTATAATGTAAGTTTCTTGAGAATAGAAATTATCCTCTTTTTATATTCCCAAGAATTTGTTATATGTTTATTTGTTAATTCATTATTTTATTTTATATCATATTAATTGTTGCATATGTCTGATCATCTTATTAGACTGTGAATTCTATGAGAAGTAGGACTGGATTGTTTTTCATCTTTGTATCCTCAGTATCTTGTATATTGTAGGTATTTAAAAAAAGTTTGTTGAATAACATTAAATGAATATAGATGCAAAGCCTAGCAATTCCCCAAATATGTGGATTGGGAGATATCTATTACTTTAGAAAATATAAAAAGTCCCTACTGAAATGATAAACAGCTTCCTTTATCTTTTTCAACATCCAATCTTTTATTCTATCCATCTTTGATTTCCCTAGAGCTCTGTATCGCAAACAAAGGAGAAATGTCACATCTAAGGGTTGCCTTGATTCAAAGATCCTGATGACATGTAGATAACAATTTCCTTACAGATAGGCTAGTCAATAATGTCAGGAATAGAGGGAAGCAGGATCTTAGGATTCCCTTCCTTCCTGAAAGAATGTATACTTCATCGAACAGGGATAGTTTTGATATATAGAACCCCCTACAAATTGGTCTTCTTTGGAGCTGTAATTCAAAAATACTGAGAAGTCTTTATGTATTCTTCAAATATCTTATCCACTAACTGATCTATGAAATACATCCTGGAATTTCCTTTACAAAGGTAAAGACCTTAGGACTTTGAGCTCAATCAGAATGTCAAATATCATGGGAGGAGTAACATTTAACTATGACTATAATAATTTATTATCTTGTGACATCTGGCATTCTGGCTGTCCTGCATACTAATTCTGTCACTTTGAGCAAATCATTTAATCTTTCTGGACCTCTTCATTTTTTTTTTTATTTTTTTTTTTATTATTATTATTATTATTATTATTATTATTATTATTGCTGAGGCAATTGGGGTTAAGCGACTTGCCCAGGGTCACACAGCTAGGAAGTGTTAAGTGTCTGAGGTCAAATTTGAACTCAGGTCCTCCTGACTTCAGGAGTTAGTGCTCTATCTACTGCACCACCTAGCTGCCCCTATATAAAGATATTTTATGGTTGAGGAATGTGATAGCATCCATCTAAATATCCACTTAAAACCATACATCATGTGCCCTTACTGATATAATACTTGTACCAGAAGGATTAGATTTAAAATTGTTTAAATCAAAAGATATTTAAATACAATAGCAAAATAGATGAAAAGAAAATTTCTCCATACCTTCACTCACATATTTTCTCAGTATTAACCACCTCACTATTTTGACGTGTTAATTAAGTCCCTGTTCTTCCTATTGCTTCTTAAATTTGTCCTATTATATCTTTTTTGAACACTGATTTTGTTATCCATTGTTTAACTACCATGAGCTTCATATTTTCACCCATGCAATGGAAAAAATGTATAATAAACAGAACAAGGTCAAGTCCTATAGATATAGATATAGCTAGAAACAGTTACTGGTTTCAGTAACTGTTTGTCTTTCTCAGTAGTTGAAAAAAAATTGTCTCACTTGCAAAGAAAAAAAAGACAAATGAGAGCTACTACAATAATCCCAGTAATATAGATATTGAGTAAGAAAAAAAGGTAGCCACATGGAGTATAAAAGGGGATAATTTTTAATATTACTTTTTATGTGTGAGTATATTTTTAATTCCAGATATCATGTCTCCCATTACATATTGAATTTCTTATATCACATTGTATCTTTTTCAGTGATAAGTCAAAAACTTCTGATAGAAGACAAAATATACCAAATCTAATTGTCAAAAGTAGTGATAAGTTGAAATTTTCAGGTCTTGCCTCAAGTGAATAAATGCCTTAACCTGAATTTAGACCTGACAATAGAACTGTAAGGTTAAAATAAAAAAAAATTTTAAATCTTTCAAAAAATCCAAAATCTTATCTCAATCAAGAGTAGTGCATCAATCTAGTTATGAATTTTTTTTAAAGATTGTCAGATCATAGACACTATATTTTAAAACAAACAAATTTAGATCGAGAATGTACCTTGTTGGAATCTTTACAACTGTTAAGTCATTAGAGTTGATAGAGACAATAATTATCTAATTTAGCATGGTTCAGTATGATTGATCTAATCCTATAAGGAGATGTTATGGGCCAGAAAAAACAAGGTACTAAGTAGAACTAATTGATACAATGCTTGTGTTCACACTTTTACTTATTGGAGTTCATACATTTGGGAGAGTATGAGATATCTGAATTCACACCTCCCTTGAAGCTCTTAGGGCTAGAGAGCACTATGGGAGAAACCCATAATCCCTCTCTCTCACATCCCACAATCCCTCTCTCGAAGGAGCATAAATAGAGCTTCAATGGGCCAGTCAAGAAAGTTTTTCAGAGTGAAGAAGCTACGAGTAGAGAGTGGAGCTGAATTTAGATTGAGAGGGGAGTGTCAAGCGAGTTCAGCCAGAAGCCCTCTCTGAGTGAGGAGTTTTACTTCGGAACATTGACTGGGGTCGGAGAGGAGCACTCTGGGAGATTGAGAGCCAGAAGCCCTCTCTCAGAGGCAAGACAGATTCAACTTGGTGCTGGCTCTGGAGGCTGAAGAAAGCAGAGGCAGAAGCAAAGGACAAAGCTGCAAGAGCTCTTAGAACCAAGCAGAGAGATAGGCCTCAACTAACCGGACTATTTTAGAAGGAGAAAATAAACATTTGCCTTTTTACCAGCTGGCTGCATTTTGGATGATTATTACTTTCAACTGAAACTAAGGCTGCCTCCAGAAAACCTCCCTGAGAAACCAACCTTCTCCCAGAGAGAACCTTTTTATTATTTTAAAGAAGAAAAACACCACATTTTGGAGCCCAACGTTTTTTCTGGCCCATAACATCTCCTTATAGGATTAGATCAATCATACTGAATCATTGCTAAATTAGATAATTATTGTCTCTATCAACTCTAATGACTTAACAGTTGGTAAAGATTCCAACAGTACCTCACAGATTTTTTTTTTGCAAATACTTTGTAAACCTTAACATACTCTATAGATGAGTTATTATCATTATTATTATTTAAAAGCTATGATCATAGTCCAGGCATGATGCCAGTACTGCATTAGATAAATTTGTAACTTTATATATAGCAGAGAATGAACAGTTCTATCAGAGCTGTATGTATCCAGGCATTTAATATGGGCAGGGAGAATGCACTCAGTCCTTCACTCTATTATCAGGTCTACCTGATCAGGTCAGACCTTTTCTTCAAGGCCCAGTAGAAATGTCCTCTTTACCAAAAAAGCTTTTCTCTTTCTTCCTAGTAGAAAAGCCATCTTCCTCCTTTAAAGTAACATATCACTTTGTATATTTCCTATTGTACTTTTACATACTATATTATAATTATTTACTTACATGTCCTATTCCCTCTGTTAGAAAAAAAAACTCCATCAACACAGGAAATATGCTTTTTCTACTTTGAAATCTTTGGATACCAAGCATTTTGCTTCTTATATAGCAAGTAATATTTGTTAAATGAGTGAATGAACAGATGAATGAATGAATATTTCTAATCAGAGTGTGGCAACTTGTTTCACATTCTAATTTTGAGAAAGAATCCTGTCTTCTCATATCCAGTTTCTTAATTTCCTAATTTTATCCTTCCAAACTAATTTTCTGGGGGTGAGAGGGAGGAAAAGAAAGAAAAGTGAAGCTCTCTCATTTATTACTAGAGAATAAGATTTAATGTTGCATTTTTTCTTATGGAAAAATAATCAAGTCTTTGTTTAAGGTGTAAACACTATATGAGGGTAATTCTTCTATTACTGAGATAAGGATGGAGTCATGGAAAGACTGCAGTCCTTGTAAACAAAGTATACTTGTACTTACTAGCTGTTTACTAGTTCTGTGACTATAAGCAAACCTTCAGATATCTCTGAGCCTCAGTTGCTTCAGCTGTAATCAAAGTTTATTTTAAGGATGGCATAGAATGTGTGTAAAATGCTTTATAAATCTTATGGCATTATATAAATATCAGCTATTATTAAAGTAAGTTCAGTTTCTTTGGTATAAAGTTCAGAAATCATAGGTGTGATTGGTAGTACTGAAAAGGAACTTAAAGATCATTTAGTTCAAAACTATTATTTTAAAAGTGAAGAAAACTGAAGCCCATTACTTGAGTCATATTACATTTCTGATCATATAGCAACTAATTAGAGTTGAAAGATGATAAAAATTCTTTACTCTTTTAAGTCCCAGCCAAAATCCTACCTTTTATGGGAAGCCTTTTGTGGTCACTCTTAATTCTTCTTAAGTCTTGATGCCTTCCCTCCAGTAATATTTACAATTCATCACATACATATATTGTTTGTACATAATTATTTGCATGTTGTCTTTCATTGTAAACGCCTAGAAAGAAGAGACCATCTTTTAACTCTCTTTGTATCCCCAATTCTTAGCACAATATTTGGCATATAGTAGGAACTTGATAAATATTTATTGACTGATTGACAATAGTTTGAAACTAGCTAATTTAAATAATATGCAAATAATCTTTTAAAATGAAAAATACATAAATTTATCATGATTTTCTACAAAAATTAAATGATAGGATATAAATTAATCACCATAACTAAGAAGCTAACAAATCAGAGAAAATGCTTTATTTAACAAAGATTTTTCTCCTCTCCAAATTAAGAGACATAGTAGCCACACCTAACACTAGTTTAAAAATTACTTGGCAAAATATTTTGGAGAAAGATGGTAGAAAATTACAAGCAGCATCACTTCACAAAGCAGTAAAGAATATTGGAAAGGAAAACAAGTCTGAAGATTAATATGGTAATCAAGTAAATCAGATAATCCCAATAGCATTCATAGAGAGAATTTATAATGATTTATAGGGAAATGGGAAAGATAACAAATGAAATAAAAATGACACATCTTATAACATTTCTATAGTAATAATGTATTTTATAAATGAGGATCATGAAACCATCATGTGGAGTCTTAGCCAGTGCAGATATAGAAATGATGCTCAAAAAATGACAGGAATTATATCCACAGAAGAATTCTGTTATAAATAACATTATTTTGAAAGCATTAGTTTCTTTTAAAATGTATTTCAACTTATAATTTAGAAAAGGTTATATATGAAACTGTGAAATTACATGTAGTATTTTTTTTTTGTTTGTTGTTTTTTGCTGAGGCAGTTGGGGTTACACAGCTAGGAAGTGTTAAGTGTCTGAGGTTAAATTTTAACTCAAGTCCTCCTGACTTCAGGGCTAGTGCTCTATCCACTATCTATCTATCCACCTAGCTGCCCCTACATGTAGTTTTTAAAGTATATTTTAAATTTAACATGATAGTAGCAAAACCATCTTGCTGCTCTTTGTCTCCTGAACTTTCTTCTTCTGTATGAAGAATTTAAAAAAAATTTTAATGTGTTTTTTAAAAGTTTCAATGATATTCTTCTTTTTCATACTATTAAAATTTTTAAATATCACAATAAAGAATGAAGCCTTTTTTCTTTTTTTTTTGAGAAATTATACTTTATTTATATATAAAAAAGTTCTCTGCTTAGGCCATTCTCAGAGTGCTTAGAACAAGGTATGAATCTATTTAATTTTCATTGTGTTTATTTTTGAACCTTGACCAAAGTCCTTATATTATGTGTCATAGCATAGAGCTGACCCTGGATTCTTGAAGGGTTTGAAAAGTACAAACTTTTATATGTCTCACTATTAAAAAAAGGCTTCCAAAAAGAGCCCTAAAACCCTTTGTCTGTCTTCTGAGACTCACGTCTACAAAAGTAGAACCTAAATGATGAATGACTTGCTTTTTGGACATAGCAGATCATGAATCCTCACATCTGAATTTTTGAAAGGACAAGATATACACCTTTTATACAAATGCACAAATTAATGTATGCTGTGAGACCATCCCAGAGTAGCAAATTTTATTGGCCATGGCTCCAAATTTTGCACATGGATCTCCATTAAAGATAACCAGACTACTGCATAATTGGCAATGGATTTTTGAGGAGAAGGTTTCTAAGGTTCCTCTTAAAGGACCAACTAGTTTTACAGATGCAGCCAAACAAAATATTTGTGCTGTATACTCTCCTGATTTAACCATAAAAAGAGTAGTCAGAACTCCTTTTCAGTCCACTCAGCAGAACAAATTATATGCGATCATGCTAGCTCTCACTTATTACCCAGGCAACATAAATATAATATCTGATTCAGCCTATTCAGTAGGTGTGGTACAAAGAATTGCCACAGCCCAAATAAAATTTTCAGCTTCTAATATATATCAGCTCTTTAAGGAACTTCAAGAGCAAGTGAGAAAGCATCCAGGAAAGATTTATATCCTGCATGTCCACTCACATAGTGGACTTCCAGGTCCTATTTTTGATGGCTCCTCAGGAGCTGCCTTGCCAGAAGGAGATCTTCAAGCAGGGTGGGGGAAAATGTCCTAGAAAAGTGTGGGATGATTCCTTGGGGGGCAGTTCCTGGGGCGTGAAGCTGTGATGGGTCGGATCGCGCTGAGCCATCTCTCCGTCGCTCCCAGCGAGGCGGCCTCCTGGGGGCTTCATATCGGCTTGTACCAGCAAGGTGGTGACCTACTTCTTCTTGTAGCGGTGGGTGGCGATGAGCACCATCACGCCGTCCTTGATGGAGAGGGCATACAGATGGTTCAGCATGACATGGTTGGGCTCGGGCAGTAGGGCGGGGTCACACGAGATGTCAGTGTCCTTATTCAGGATGACCTGGAGCAGGTGTGGGGGAAGAATGGGGGGACTTTTGAAACGTTCCTCTGGCTTACAAGTATAGGGCTCCTGATGGTAGGGTCCTGGCGGCGAACTCGACAGCTCAGACACGTCAATGAAATTAGTGATCCCAAAGAACTATTGCTACTCAACAAAATTTCTGAATTAATCAAATTAATTAGCATGCTGGATAATTTTTTCCATTTCCAAAAGCTGGAATAAAGTGAATTTATTCCATTTAAATAATATAATCAGGATAATCTTGAGTTTCAGCTTTCCATTTCTATAGACAACAATCCACCAAATTTATCTTAATGGCATATTTAATTATTCGTTGTGCCTTTCTCCTTATTGCTCCCATCTTTTTCTTCCTTTCTTCTCTCCTTTATCAATTGGAGTCATAATCACAAAACATAATTCTCTCATTTTCATAGAACATTTATTAACACAAATTATAATAGAACACTATTAAAGAACATCTATTAAAACAAATAGCATATTTATCAAAGCAAATTACAATCGTTTGCTTTTTTAAAGCCTAGGGAATATATAATGACTCTTCAGGACCTCATTGTTCCCTTTTATGCTATTTTAAAGAGTTAAGAAAAAAATTTGAGAGTCCAATTATAATTGCTCCAAGTCTTCAATTAGCAAATGGAATTGATTACTTCAAAGCAGGAGAGGAGTGACTCTATTGAATAAAATATCTGTCAACTTTACCCTCATAGCTTTCAAATTTCTTTTCTCACAACAATCCTGTGAAATAGATAAATCAAATACTATTATCTCTATTTTAGAAATGAGAAAATTGAGACTCTAAAACAGCACAAGGATAATAAATGACTGAGCAATGGCTGAAACAAATGACTCCAAATCTAAGATTCTTTCAATTGTGTCCCTGCTACGTCTATATTATTTTAACTATATTTAAAAGAAACAATTTTTGTAGGAACCATACGTGATTCCATCTTAATTTTATTAAAATTCATTTTATTCAAAAGCATTTTTAATTATTTGCTTTGCATGGATATCTTGTATATTGTAAATGCTTAAAAGTATTTGCTAAAGTGATGAAATGAATAAAAAAATGAAAACATTTTAGTGCTTACAATAATCCTTTGAGATAGTTTAGTAAATAAAGTTGCTATAATTTTTCAAATGAAAACTTTGGGTATGTAATTGTTAGGTCATTCAAAAGACTGGTGGTGTAATAGACATTAAAATAAACAACTTTTGAACTGCTTGCTACTTATTCCATTGTTTTTACAGGTTGAACCAAAAAGTTATCATAGAAACTTGCCCATTTCTTACTTATCAACAGATAGTTTGAAAATCCCACTTAGGTTTCAGGTCCTAGAATATAAATTAAACTTCATATTAAAATTGATACTTTGTCTTAAGGTTTGTCTTAAAGAAAAAAAAAAAATCACTCTCCTTCCTTATGTCAAATCTCAATTCTTTCTTCTCCCTATGCCCTACCCCACCATGTTTTTGTTTTTGTTTTTTGTTTTTTGGTGAATAAGGGAGTGAACAAAGATTATCTTCGAACAATCTTTCACAATTCATTGTTCAGATGCATGCTTGAACCACAAAGTCAGTCACAGTTCCATGACCAATTAAAATTTTTTCTAACAATGAAATGGAAAGGCTGTTTTTTAAATGATTAAATAGATACTTTTCAGGCTCTGCTGAATATAATCAATCTTATTACTACAACTAATCTAAAAAAGTGACTAAATCCTATGAAATAAATTTGAGTGTTATATATAAAAACTTATTAAGAAAACATTCACTTTATTACTTATGAAATTCTGTGTTAATGGTGTTTCATAATTGCTGAAATTTGGAGTATTCTGTTCTTCATAAAATCTATTTATAAAATAAAGTCTTCTTCAGCTATAAAAATATGTATTATGCAACCCTGGAAACATTGTTGAACAGAACATTTAATTACATTCATTAAAATTAACTTATTTTATTATAATATGGAATAATCAACTAAAACATAATATGTATGTTTAAATTTTTAACACTTTTGAAATGTTTATTTTTATTTTTTTATTTCTGTATTAAATCTTAGACAATATATTTTGATCTGAACCTGTGACAGTTTATCAGACTCTTGATGTGGAAATTCTTTTCACTGATGGAACTCAGAAACTCTCTGTAACCAATAAAGAATTGCCTAGAAAACTGAAAACTTAAGTAAACTTGCCCACAATCACATTGCCCGCATGTGTCAAATGCAGGATTTAATTCCAAGTCTTCTTGACTCCAAGGCTGCCTCTCTGGCCACTATCCCATCCTCCCTCTAATTGTAAAATATAAGTTATTGATTGTCAATTCAACATGTTAATCTGTTTAAGGATTAAAGAAAATAATATTGCATTTCTCATAGAGCTAGAATAGTAGGACTTCATTAGGTACTCTGTAAATACTCTTAAAATAGTTTGCATCATTATTCATTTAGAATCTGATTTCATAGCACATTTTGTTCTGTTCAACAAATATTTGAATATTTATGTTTTGATTATTATTAATATAAATAAAATATAAACACACCATCTGCATAACAAGTCAAACAAATTTAAATATAAAATTAAAATAGAATTGTTGGTTAATTATTATCATGTATTTTTATTAAACATTATTTATCCTTTTACTATTTCCTAATACATTCTCCATATTCAAAACCTTCTCTCTTGTGATATCTTAAAAGATACCCAATTTTCACTAATATACTATTTTAGTGAAAACATTCTAGAGAACAATTATTTTAGTTGTAAAATCTGCTTAGTCTGGGAAGATATTTGAATGGATAGTAGATTTAATCACAGCCAAAACGACATTAGAAAGAAAATACATAATTGTTTAATGATTAACTAGCCAAGAATATCTAAGTTGGAGAAGTGAATGGAGACTGGGACTTTGGAAAGCCATACTCAACATGTAGATTGAACAAAATGTCCATGTTTCTAGTACATACAAAATTATGCTTTATTAAGATATATTGTCCACTATTTTTTTCCACCATCAGGATATAATAATATACAGAATGTCTCAAAAACTGTAGGGCAGTTTTAAACTTTAATAGCTTTAAACTATATTAAGACTTTTGAGATACTTTACTTGCACTGCTACTTTCAGAATTAGTTAAGTAACTAACAAACTGAGACTTTATCAGGGGTCTTATCTATTATCAGTCCCAATTCTATATTTTTAATTTCCTGGGAAGTTGAGGACTGACAGATGGGAGACATGATTTTTCAATCTGCAGCCTAAATGGCCCTTATTCATATTCCTATGTTGCAGTTTTAACCACTAAGTGATACTGCTGGTCATTAACCTAATTCTATTTTTAAAAGGAAGGATAATGCTCTGTGAAGTCCAGTGCTGAGATTAGTCATTATACAATCTATCTCAGTAAAAGGACTGGGGAGAAGTCAACCTCTCCATAGTTCTCAGAATTTGGGCAATCTTCTTTCTCAGCCTTCATCTTTTTCTGATTAGCTAAGTAAGGTTACTTTCATGATAGCGGAACATCCCAGAACAGACTCTTAAATTACCTAGAAAGGGTTCCAACTTACTCCTTCCCCCAAACCTTCTCCCATACTAACTGGAATTTTTCACTTGGTTCTTGAAGTTATACCAATACTCATTCCATTAGGGAAAAAAGTGTGTGTGTGTGTGTGTGTGTGTGTGTGTGTGTGTGTGTGTGTGTGTATAAATGTATATACATATGTTTACATCCTCTTTTTAAAAATACAAATATTTCTACAAAAGTAAAGAAGCTTTTCAAGACTTAGATCAGCATTTCAAAAGATCTATGATTTAGTGTTATGGACACAACCCTAAATCCATGCAAATCTAAGCAGCATTATTTTTCCTGAGTTGCTATGACCCAAAATAATCCTGCACTTAGTAGCCAGTCTGCCTCCTAATGATAATCCTCTCTGAACTAAGCTCAATTGTTCTATCTCTGGGCCAGTATCCAAAGCCTTTCTTCCAGTTTCATAGAACCTTAGAAGTCTGGGCTCCACTGGTATAGCTTCCAGCAATCTAAAGCCACTTTTGTACCATAATGAAAGACCATAGTAAGCCTGTAAAAGCATTATTTAGCATAATTTGATTCAATAAGAATACTTTTCTGTTAACATTTAGGATCAATTACACTGACAAATAATGGGGGCCCTAACTAAATAAAGAATAAAAACATAATTTTTTATTTTTCAAAACATATGCATGCATAATTTTTCAACATTAATTCTTGTAAAACCTTCCGTTCCAATTTCTCCCCTTCCTCTTCTTCCTCCCCCAATGTTAAAAATGGTAGAAATATATGCTAAATCCAATATATGCATACATCTTGATGCAATTATCTTGCTGCTCAAGAAAAATCAGATCAAACAGGAAAAGAAAGAGAAAAAATAAAATTCTAGTAAATAACAAAAAGAGTGAGAATGCTATGTTGAAAAACCACAGTTTCCAAATTCCTCTTTCTGGGTGCAGATGGCTCTCTTAATCGCAAGATCATTGGAAATGGTGTGAATCATCTCATTGTTGAGAAGAGTCATGTCCATCAGAATTGATCATTGTATAATCTTGTTGTTGCCATGTACAATGATCTCCTGGTTCTATTCATTTCACTTAGCATCAGTTCATGTAAGTCTCTCTAGGCCTCTCTGAAATCATCATCATGCTGGTTATTTCTTACAGAATAACAATATTCCATAACATTCATATATCATAATTTATTCAGGGAAGCATAATTTTTTAAGGCACCGAACATTTTAAGGATAATAATGGTCTAGAACAAGTGATGCATTGGGATCTTAGGGCAACAATAGGGCACTGGCTATCTACAAAATTTAGAAAGAAAAAGAGGTGGGAAATAATATCGATAAGGATATAGAAAGTTTACTAAAGACAAACCAAAGTTCAGGAAAGGGTATAGAAATTCTTTTTTTCCTTTATCCTTCCTCCTCTATCACATAGACCTTCTTCTTCCAGGAAGGATTCAGATTTTAAGCTAATACTATTAATACTATCATTCAACTACATTATTGGTTAAATAACTAGCTTGGAAACCTAAACACCATTTATAACATAGTCTTTATGAGAAAATATGTTCCAAGATCCAAACTAACTTATATAAGAACTTTTGTAACTAACTTTTTTCTAAATTGGATTATTGCTTGTGCAAATATAAGATAATGATAGCTAGCATTTCTATAACTTTATAGTTTTAAAGGCTTTCAAAGCCCTTTATATATTGTATCTCATTTTGAGATGTTAAAATTTATAAATTATTTTATATTTTTTATCTCATTTGATTTTCATAAAAGTTCAATGAGGTAGGTATTATTATCTCAATTTATAGATTGAGAAATAGAAGTATAGAAAGATTATGGTTCATGCAGCTAAAATGGTCAAGATCTTTCTGACACTTAGCTCCAAGTTGAAAAGAAATCCTAAAAGTAAGCTTGGGATGAGGACAGAAAATAGATCATAAGGCAGAGAGACCATAATTAATTATTCATATGTACTTACTTCACTGTTTCATTTTGAGAATTTTCATTCCCTTATATAATATAAAGGAATATAATATGCCTTCAGAAAGAAGAGACTGCATCCCATGAAGGAATGAATACTAAATAGTGAATGCTGGGGGGAGGGGAAAGGAAGTGGTTTAAAATCAAAATAAAAACAAACATTTACTAAATACATAGCATTTTTATTAAAGCTTTTTATTTTCAAAACATATGCAGAGATAATTTTCAACATTCACTATTACAAAATCTTGTGTTGCAAACTTTTCCCTCCCTTTCCCTAATTCTTCTATACATATTTTCACAATTATCATGCTGCACAAGAAAATTAGATCAAAAAGGGAAAAAAAATGAGAAAGAAGGCAAAATGTAAGCAAACAACAATTTTTTAAAAAGTGAAATACTATGTTGTGATCCACACTCAGTCCCCTCAGTCCTCTTGCTAGGTGCTGATGACTCTCTTCATCACAAGACTATTGGAACTGGCCTGAATCACCTCATAGTTGAAAAGAGCCAATTCATCAGAATTGATCATCATATAATCTTGCTGTTGCTATATACAATGTTTTCCTAGTTCTGCTCATTTCACTTAGTTCATGAAAGTCTCTCCAAGCTTCTCTGAAATCATCCTGCTGATCAATACATAGCATATTAAAGGCTTGGTTTAGTTCAGATAAAGCACTATATTGTGAATTGGATTCCAATTTCCATCTGCTATCAGGTTAATGCTATATATGGTCTTGCATGTCTTAAAAACAATCTTCTTTGTAAATACATGTGAATTCTTGGAATAAAAGCGAATATTTTCAGTTAATGAGCTCACATTTTTAATGGCACAAAATAAATCTCCTTTATATTAATTTGTCTTTAACTGCTACTTCTTAGAAATATTGGTGTTTGTAATTATTCCACCAATGCATTATCTATTGACTTAGGGAGAATAGTGATTCCTGAAATGATAACTGTAAATATTAATATTTGTTACACATGTGCATTGAAAAGATAATAACAGTCCATGTGGATTCTTTAAGAGGTTTTAAAATCTAGCTTATTTCTAGAAATAAGTCAAAGCATTTTTATATTTATAGCTAATCACTTTAATCCCTTCATTCATTCCAAAATTGTTTGAAATAATTGTGAAAATTATTCACATTCACTATGATCGGAACATGCATACTTTAGTTTAAGAATTTTGTACTAGGGATTATTGGAAAAATTCTGAAAGTTTTTGCTAATAGAAGATTCACATGTTCAGTGGGTAGTATAATGAAGGCCCTAAGGAAATTAAGAAATTTAAAATGTGTTTACTCTATTTCAGAAATCCTATTCTTTAACTTTTTTGTGATTGTTATAGGTGTAATATATTCACCAATGAATTATCCTTGAGGAAGAAAAGGATTATTTTTAATTGTTGGTAATTCAAACTTCATAAAGCAAGATCTTTGCTACTGTGGGTGATACCTTTTCTTGGGCTAACTAAAAATAAAAGTACAGAAGGCGATATTTTGACAATCATTTTCAGCTTATCAAGCTAAAGGGAACACAGAGATGTTGAAATTAGCATTCAAATCTAATGAAGCTTAGTGATACAAATAGTACAATTTTAAAACTAGAAAAGTGGGAGATCCAGGTACAGATTCAAGTTCTGTTTTTAGACTGACCTCTTAGAAAAATGAACTATTTTATTGTTACATGATATTAATTCACTTATACTGCTGTCTCAATAAAACCCTGTCTTTACTTCAAAATGTGAAATTAGGTTTTTGCTTTTCTTCTTCATTTTTTTAGCTATTGGAAACTAAAACTGGATCTCTCAAAATATGATTCAAATACTCATAAAAGCCCTCCTCCCAGTTTCAAGAGAATCTTATGGGTCTTTCAAGAGGGAATTCTTTTCACACTGCTGTTAAATAATTATCACTGTTGTGACAGCATAACCATGACATAGGGAAAATAACACTTACTAAAAGAGAGAGGAAAAAGGGAAGGGTAAAGACAAAAGAGCAGAGAAAAAAGAATTAGAAAAGAAAAATTCAATCAAGTAGGGAAAAAAACCAAAACACTTCCATGTCTTAAGCACTACCAGGAAGCCAATTATGTAAGAATTACAATCTATTTATATAAGGAATAACATCATTTCAATAACTAGTTTCCTTTTAGATGTGATTATATTTCCTGAAATATTAGCTAAAGTCATTCAGAAAAATTACTTTTAAATGCTCTTTATAATTCATGACTTTTCACTTTTTTTCTGGTTTACAGGATTCTATTTTAAGAATTTCTGAAAAATTGTTAATAACATAAGGATCCATGATTCTGTTTTCTGCACTTCTTACAACAATGAATCAGCACACCTCTGGTGAAAGGGAATGCTAAAGAGAGATTGGAGATGAAAAACTGACCATAGACCAAGAATTAGCACATCCAGCACAATGGAAGCAACAGTAGTGGGAGGGGAGGAGGAGACATCAAAAGGAAAGCAGACAAGTAGACAAGTAAGGGAAGGACAATCCTTTGGCAGTGCTCAGGTCTGTTCAGTAGGTTGGTGGAGAAATTGAGCTGAACCTTTGGGAAAGAGAAGCTACTTTCTATGTTCACCTCCATATTTTGTCTAGAATAGCCCTCTTCTCTGTTTACTATTCTGTTAGCCTTATTAATGTCTGGGGGAGTTTAAGGGAAACTAACATCTGACATTTCCAGGTGAAATTCCAGGTGGGATTATACCAGAAAGATATAATGGAGAGAGAGAGGCAATAGAGAAGAAGAAGAAGAAGAAGAAGAAGAAGAAGAAGAAGAAGAAGAAGAAGAAGAAGAAGAAGAAGAAGAAGAAGAAGAAGAAGAAGAAGAAGAAGAAGAAGAAGAAGAAGAAGAAGAAGAAGAAGAAGAAGAAGAAGAAGAAGAAGAAGAAGAAGAAGAAGAAGAAGAAGAAGAAGAAGGAAAGAGAGAGAGAGAGAATGAATCAAGATAGAACAAATGCTCAAAAGCCAGATAATATGCTTTTATAAACATAGATTTATTTTAAATAGGATGTACCTATTAATTGATTTTTATGAGGCAGAGCTTTTCTGATATTTTGTTTATATAAATAAGAGACATTTGTTTCCTCCTATGTTGCTAAATTAGAACTTTTCATTAACACTAATTTCAGATGACAGCTTGGCTTATAAATATTCAACTAATTCTGTTGAAGTTTATGTTATTTTATTAGTAATATTGTTAGTGTATAATCCAAAATATTCAAAATAATACCATTTTTGTATAATTAGAATTATAGTTCCTTTTGGTAAATAAATATATTTAACTTACATTGCAGTTTTATGACACGACATGCATAAAATAGAAAATTAAGGGGCAGCTAGATGGTGTAGTGGATAGAGAACCAGCCCTGACTTCAAATTTAGCCTCAGACAACTTAACACTTCTTAGCTGTGTGACTCTGGAAAAGTCACTTAGAATTAATAAAACTAAAGGAATAAATAATCTTTATACTTCAGAAATAAATGAGTTAAAAGAAAATGAAAAATTTACCATTCAAGTTAATGTTCATTTTTTTAAAGTAAAAGCTCTTTTTAAAAAATTATAGGTGTTTTTTATACTATACTTATTTACAAATATAATACCCCCATATATACACAATGCTGTACTTTAAAACAAAGAAAATCAATTCTGCTATAATGATAGGTTGGATGTAACTGTCATGGTATAAAATATTCATATCTCTAATATGTCTCTGCTCTCTTTGTTCTCTCCCCTAAGTAAAGAAGTATATTTTACCAATTGAGTTCTGGAAGCATTATTGTTCCTTGCATTTAATTGGAATTTAACTGCCTTTTAGTTTTGTTTTCATTCATATTAATGATGTCATTATACATATTGTTCTCCTGCTTCTGCCTTTTTTTCCCCTTGTTCTACAACAAAAGAATTTGTCCTTCTATATTTTTTTCTTATTAGATCTTTGTGCTTCATGTTAATTTTAATGAGGGATTAATATAATTCTTGAGAAAAAGACCTAACCTAACCTATTAAATTCAATTCATCCTAATCTTAGCAAACTATTTGGCCAAGGCTTTCTCTTCTTCATGAATATCAAAAAAACATTTTCAGTTGTTCTGTTAAATATACTTATTATTTCTCATCTTCTTGTAGTTTTCCACTTTGTAATATCACACAGATTGGATTAGGAGAAAAAGAAATAGTAGGCAAAGACAGAGAGACCTGATGCGTGAGTAGTTTAATAGCCCCCATAATAAGAATAGACTACATTAATGGAAATAAGAATTAAAAAGGAGCTCATTTATTTGTATGTGTGCATTTCATCTATTTGAGAGAATTGTTAGTATAGGAAACTCCCTCAACAGGTGCAGACAAATAATTAATTTGCAAACTCATAGACATAGATAATTGACTGGGACCCTACAAGATTAAGTGAATTCACAAAATGAAGTCACAAATCAGTGACACAGAGAAGTCAGAAGCAGGATTTGAACCCAGATCCTCCTAAAAAGCAACATGATATATTGACTGAGGAAGATGAAGGAAAAATCATAAGGACTTGGTGACTCCCCCACCATCCTGTACTAACTAATGTTCTCCAGACTTTTTACTTATAGAGAAACACAGGTTTCTGTTTATATATAAGACTGATTAAGTCAATTTTTTCTTACATGTTGTTACTTAACTTTTTTTTTTTCTGCTAAGGTAATTGGGATTAAGTGACTTGCCCAGGGTCACACATCTCAAAGGTGTTAAGTGTCCGAGGCCAAATTTGAATTCAGGTCCTCCTGATTTTAGGACTAGTGCTCTAACCACTATGAAACTTAGCTGCCCCCTACTTAATTCTTTCTGGACAAATAAATCTATTCTAAGCATCTGATGCCAAATTTGAAATCACATCTTCATGACTGCAATATAAACTACCTATGGATAATTCCTCCCCTGACTTTTGAGGTCTGAACAAATTGGCTTCCTTTTAAATTTTATCACTATGCTATTCTACTTCATTCATTCCACATTTCAGGCATATTGAAAAAACTCTTCCTTGAACTCATCATGGCATCTCCTTCCTCTATGAATTTGAACAAATTTGTATGAATTTCCTTCCTTCGTATTCATCTTGAAATCTTCCCAGATCTACTAGATGTTAGTATCCTTTTTTCACTTCAAATTACCTTGTATTTATTCATCCATGTGCATGTTTTATCCCCAGATGAGGAAAAGGAGAGGGAAACAAACAAACTTTTTTTCCATTTTTATGCTTTTTTTCCCTAAAATATATGCATAATTTTCAACATTCATCCTTGCAAAACCTTATGTTGCAAATTTTTTCTCCCTCTTTTCCCCCATCCCCTCCCTTAGATAGTAAGCAATCCAATATATATTAAATATGTCCAATTCTTCTATATATATATTTCCACAATTATCATGCTGCCCAAGAAAAATCAGATCAAAAAGGAAAAAAATAAGAAAACAAAAACAAGCAAACAACAAAAAGGTGAAAATACTATGTTGTGATCTACACTTAGTCCCCACTGTACTCTCTCTGGGTGCAGATAATAAAGATGGTTTCTTTTTTATAGCACATTGAAACTGGCCTGATTCGTTAGGTTATTGAAGAGCCACATCTGTCAGAATCAATCATCACATAAACTTGTTCCTGTGTACAAAGTTCTCTTAGTTCTACTTCACTTAGCATCAGTTCATGTAAGTCTCTCCTGGCCTTTCAGAAATCCTCCTGCTCATCCAAACAAACATTTATTAAGCATCTACTATGTGCCAGGTACTGTGCCAAACACTTTGCAATTATTACGTTAGTAAGCTTGTTAAAGACAAGGATTGATATATTTTTGTCCCTTTTGTCCCTACAATTTAGTATATTCCCTTCCATATAGTAGGTGTTTAATAAACATTTATTAAATTTTATTTAGTTGTATTCAATAATACTATAATCCTACTTTTCACTAAAACTATGTTCTTTGCTTTTTCTGGTCTCAAAAGTGAATTTTAATAAAAATTGCAGTTTTCTTAATAATTTAAAATATTTGGACTCTCCTTCATTTTGATTCATCTTTACCATAGATAAAGACTACCTATGTAATTGTAAAACATCCTTTAAATTCTTAAATGTTTGCACCTTCTTTTAAAAAAGCATTATAAATAAAATTATATGTGGCATAACAGAAGAAGTAAACAAGTAAAAATGGATCTAAAAAAGTTAATCCAACAAACTTGACCATTTAAGGACCAACAGTTAAAAAAGTAAAATAGCTTTTATAGAAGTCAGAGACCTGGCAAAAATCAATAATAATAGCTAGCATTTATATAATGGTTCAAGGTTTGCAAAACACTTTACAAATATTATCTCATTTTACCCTCCTAACCATTGTGATAGAGAGGTGCTTTTATTGTCATTCCCATTTTATACATAAGGAAATTGAGGCAGACAGAGGTTAAGGGATTTGCCTAGAGTTATGTCATAAGTATCTGAAGCACAATTTGAATTAAAATCTTCCAGATTCCAAATCCTCATATTAAAATGAATAATAAAAAGATAAAATACTTTACAGTATCTAATGGCTTTAGAAGAAAAAACAAACACTACCATTTTTCTTCCTATTATTTTGCTATAAAAATAACATCAACGATCTAGCATAATTATATACAGGTGAAATTGACTACTTTGAGCCCAGAAATTCTACAAACCCGAGTTCTCTGCCACAGATACTTTCTAGCTATGGTAATTCAAGAAAGTTATTGAACCCCTTAGTCTATTTCCTCACCTACTTTACTTCCTACAATTTAAAAATAAGATTACTGGAATTTGATGAGACCTAACCCCCTTCCAGCTCAAAATCTTTAAGTTCTATATACAGTAAACTAAAACCAATTTTTAGTTTGGTTAAACTAAATTAAATTAAAATAAAATTTTCATTCTCTTTTAATAGATGGTGAGATTAAATCTAAGTGAATAAGGAGTATTACCAGGAAATGAAGATAAGTCCTATCAAATTTTTTTTCTTGAAGCAATTGGAGTTAATTGACTTGCCCAAGGTCACACAGCTAGGAAGTATTAAATGTCTGAGGTCAGATTTGAAGTCAGGTCCTCCTAACTTCAGAGCTGATGCTCTATTTATCCACTGTGGCACCTAGCTGCCCCCTGATAGCCTTTTAATAGCTAATTGATATCATGAAAAAATAATTATCTTTGGGTCTTGACTTTTGACTTGAATTTACATGTAAATTTCATATATATCCCTGCTTCTTGAATGTTTATTGCTGGTTTTGAAATAATTTCCATCCCCAAATAAGTCAAAGTGAAACATACAAATATAATTCCCAGTTATCCATAAAGTCATTCTGACTTATGCTGCAGACAATTAGCATGAAATGACTAGATTAAGCTCAAAATAATGGGGTGATAGCATTAGCCAGAAAAAAAGTTTTTACTTTCATAAGGTGAAAAATATGTTTATAAGTTTTTAAACTTTAAAATTGAATAATCATGCACTTTCAAAAGAGAAATCTGTGGGGAAAAAAAGGAGAATTCTACTAGTCTAAGTCCTTTGGGGACAATCTTACTTCTGACCTATCTCCCATTTAAGTTCTATCTTTCTCTTGGTTCCCAGGAAATCCAGGAATTTTATTTGTCTACTGTTTTCCATAGTTATCATCTTTTTTTCTTCTCCCCCCCCAAAAAAAAATTTAGTTTCTTTTTACTTAAATCCACTCTGAATAGGATACATGTTCTCAACTTATTGCTACTCTGATAGCAATAAAATCAGTATAATAGAGGATATATATATATATATATATATATATATCCCATTAAAAGCAAAACTTTGTGCTTTGGTCTTTAAACCTAAAAATCCTATATGTCAAAGAGATAAAGGGAACATGATATACCAATGGAAAGGGAAATTAAGAATATTCAAAATTAGTGTGGGGGGGGAAGAGGATTGAGAAACAAGATGACTTGAGAAACAAATAAAGTTTTTCTCCATGTCTAATTATGCTTGCTTATTCCTCTTCTTCACAAACAATAAACCAGATACAACAAGTAAAACTTCTCCCTGGAACAAAATGATCCAAACTAAGAAAGGCACCAGCCTTCAGGATTCTGTTGGCACTAGATTCAAAATTTCATTACCACTGCTCAAAAGAGATCCCTAATGCTAAATTCCTCCTTCTTTATCTAAAAAATTAGCTTTAGGGGCAGCTAGGTGGCACAATGGATAGAGCACCAGCCCTGAAGTCAGGAGGACCTGAGTTCAAATCTGATCTCAGACTCTTAACACTTCTTAACTGTGTGACCCTGGGCACTTAACCCCAATTGCCTCAGCAAAAAAAAAAAAAAAAAAAAAAAAAAAAAAAGCCTTATTGCAAGAGTAAACTTATGGGAAGGATAAGTTTTGAACCATGTCATATTGTTTATACCCAATTTCTTAAGCTATAGTTTGTTGTTTCATAACTGAATGTGGAAATTGTGAAATTACAATTTATTATCAGTAAATGTGTCATTTGTATACTTATTTTATATACTTTTATATTCAAAGTCATATAAAAATTTCTCAATCTAAAAAGGGGTTGTTGCCAAGATGGTGGAGAGAAGACATGCCTTTTTCTGAGCTCTCCCCATGTCCCTCAAATTAACAACAAATCCAGCCTCTGAACTGGTTTTGGAGTGACAGAACCCACAAACATTTGGAGTGTAACAAATTTTCAGCAGAAGATAATTTAGAAGATCAACAGAAAAGGTCTGTTTCAATCTAGCACAGAGGAAGGCAGGCAGAGCACAAGTGACCAAATGCAGGCAGTGTACAGACCCATGGTGGTGTAGGCTCCATGCACCAGAGAATCTACCAGGAGGAATCTACAGCAGTGTTGGCTACTCTGTGCTGATTGCAAGCCAGTAGATCAGCAAATTAGCTGTAAGACATCTAATGAAAGTACAAAAGTCAAATAATGAGCTCCTAGAATATCACATGACCAGGCCATCCCTATGCAGCATCTGAAGCTAGTCAGCACTAACCCTTATCAGACACTGTCACCTTTAGAGGAATCTTGGGTAACCTCTCCTTTGCCTCAACCTTTTTTAAAAAATGAGCAAAAAAGCAAAAAGAATTTCAACCATAGATAGTTTTTAAAGAGAAAGAGAAAAACAAACTTCAACCCAGAAGATACTAAAAGCAGATTGTCTCCAGATTAAGCCCCAAAAGGGGATATGAATTAGTCCCCATCTTACAAGGCTCTCTTGGAAAAATTCAAAAAGGCTCTTAAAAGAGAATTAAAATAAAAATGGGAAAAGAAAATAAGAACTTTGCAAGAGGGTTTGTAAAGGGAAACACAGAAATTATCTGAAGAAAATGCATTACAAAATAGATTTAGTGAAATGGAAAAAGCATATAACTCTTTACAAAATAGATTTGACAAAATAGAAAAAGAAAACAACTCCTTAAAAAACAGAATTTGTGAAATGGAAAAAAATGCAAGGAACAAAACCTCTCATATCAGATTTCAATTGGCCAAATGCAAAAGGAAATTAAAAAATAATTCACTAAAAATTAGACTTGAACAAATGGAAGTGAATGAGTTGATGAGACTTCAAGCATCATTCAAACAAACCCCCTCACCCCCCCCCCCCTCCAAAAATAGAAGAAAATGTAAAATACCTCATTGGAAAAACAATTACCTGAAAAATAGATCTAGGAGAGGCAATTTAAGGATTATTGGACTTCCTGAAAACCATGATAAAAAAAAAAAAAGAACCTAGATATTATCTTTCAGGAAATCATCAAGGAAAACTGCCCTGATATTTTAAAATCAGAAGATAAAATAATTATTGAAAGAATTTACTGATCATCTCCTGAAAGAGACCCCAAAATGAAACTCCAAGGAATATTGTAGCTTAATTTCAGAACTATTGGACCATTGAAAAAATATTGCAAGTAGCCAGAAAGAAACAATTCAAATACCAAAGAGGCACAATCAGGATTACCCAGGACCTAGCAGCTTCTACCTTTAAGAATCTAAGGGCCTGAAATCATATTAAGTATATTTTCTTAAATTGTTAAGACTGATTCTACCAATATATGAAGATCAGCATATTTACCTATTGCTCTAATCAATATCTAAGTCTACTCTACTGTACAAGTTGAAGATGGAGGTAGCATAAGGAGAAGACAGGAATTTTAGTTGCTGTAAATTCTTTTTTTTATTTTTTATTTTTATTTTTATTTTTATTTTTTTTTTAATTTTTATTTAATAATTACTTTATATTGACACTCGTTTCTGTTCCGATTTTTTTTCCCCTCCCTCCCTCCACCCCCTCCCCTAGATGGCAAGCAGTCCTTTATATGTTGGATATGTTGCAGTATATCCTAGATACAATATATGTTTGCAGAACTGAACAGTTCTCTTGTTGCATAGGGAGAATTGGATTCAGAAGATATAAATAACCCGGGAAGAAAAACAAACATGCAGATAGTTCACATTCGTTTCCCAGTGTTCTTTCTTTGGGTGTAGCTGCTTTTATCCATCATTTATCAATTGAAACTCAGGTCTCTTTGTCAAAGAAATCCACTTCCATCAAAATATGTCCTCATACAATATCGTTGTTGAAGTGTATAATGATCTCCTGGTTCTGCTCATTTCACTTAGCATCAGTTCATGTAAGTCTCGCCAGTCCTCTCTGTATTCATCCTGCTGGTCATTTCTTACAGAACCATAATATTCCATTACATTCATATACCACAATTTACCCAGCCATTCTCCAATTGATGGGCATCCATTCATTTTCCAGTTTCTAGCCACTACAAACAGGGCTGCTACAAACATTTTGGCACATATAGGTCCCTTTCCCTTCTTTAGTATTTCTTTGGGATATATCCCAATAGAAACACTGCTGGATCAAAGGGTATGCACAATTTGATAATTTTTTGGGCATAATTCCAGATTGCTTTCCAGAATGGTTGGATTCGTTCACAACTCCACCAACAATGCATTAGTGTCCCAGTTTTCCCGCATCCCCTCCAACATTCATCATTATTTTTTCCTGTCATCTTAGCCAATCTGACAGGTGTGTAGTGGTATCTCAGAGTTGTCTTAATTTGCATTTCTCTGATCAATAATGATTTGGAACACTCTTTCATATGGGTGGTAATAGTTTCAATTTCATCCTCTGAAAATTGTCTGTTCATATCCTTTGACCATTTATCAATTGGAGAACGGCTTGATTTCTTATAAATTTGAGTCAGTTCTCTATATATTTTGGAAATGAGGCCTTTATCAGAACCTTTAACTGTGAAGATGTTTTCCCAGTTTGTTGCTTCCCTTCTAATCTTGTTTGCATTAGTTTTATTTGTACAAAGGCTTTTTAATTTGATGTAATCAAAATTTTCTATTTTGTGATCAGTAATGGTCTCTAGTCCATCTTTGGTCACAAATTTCTTTCTCCTCCACAAGTCTGAGAGATAAACTATTCTATGTTCCTCTAATTTATTTATAATCTCGTTCTTTATGCCTAGGTCATGGACTCATTTTGATCTTATCTTGGTATATGGTGTTAAGTGTGGGTCCATGCCTAATTTCTGCCATACTAATTTCCAATTATCCCAGCAGTTTTTATCAAATAATGAATTCTTTTCCCAGAAGTTAGGGGCTTTGGGTTTGTCCAACACTAGATTGCTATAGTTGACTATTCTGTCTTGTGAACCTAGCCTTTTCCACTGATCCACTAATCTATTTCTTAGCCAATACCAAATGGTTTTGGTGACTGCTGCTTTATAATATAATTTTAGATCAGGTACAGCTAGGCCACCTTCATTTGATTTTTTTTTTTCATTAATTCCCTTGAGATTCTCGACTTTTTATTGTTCCATATGAATTTTGCTGTTATTTTTTCTAGATCATTAAAATATTTTCTTGGAAGTCTGATTGGTATAGCACTAAATAAATAGATTAGTTTAGGGAGTATTGTCATCTTTATTATGTTTGCTCAGCCGATCCAAGAGCACTTAATATTTTTCCAATTATTTAAGTCTGACTTTATTTGTGTGGAGACTTTTTTATAATTTTGCTCATATAATTCCTGACTTTCCTTTGGTAGATAGATTCCCAAATATTTTATGGTATCAACAGTTATTCTGAATGGAATTTCTCTTTGTATCTCTTGCTGTTGGGTTTTGTTGGTGATGTATAAAAATGCTGAGGATTTATGGGGATTTATTTTGTAGCCAGCTACTTTGCTAAAATTATGAATTATTTCCAATAGCTTTTTAGTAGAATCTCTGGGGTTCTCTAGGTATACCATCATATCATCTGCAAAGAGTGATAGTTTGGTTTCCTCATTGCCTACTCTAATTCCTTTAATATCTTTCTCGACTCTTATTGCCGAGGCTAGTGTTTCTAATACGACATTAAATAATAATGGTGATAGTGGGCAACCTTGCTTCATCCAGATCTTACTGGGAAAGGTTCCAGTTTTCCCCCATTGCATATGATGCTTACTGATGGTTTTAAATATATGCTCCTGACTATTTTAAGGAAAAGTCCATTTATTCCTATGCTCTCAAGTGTTTTTATTAGGAATAGATGTTGGATTTTATCAAATACTTTTTCTGCATCTATTGAGATGATCATATGGTTTTTGTTTGTTTGGTTATTGATATAGTCACTTATGCTAATAGTTTTCCTAATATTGAACCAGCCCTGCATTCCTGGTATAAATCCTACTTGGTCATAGTGTATTATCCTGGTGACGATTTTCTGTAATCTTTTTGCTAATATTTTATTTAAGATTTTAGCATCAATATTCATTAGGGAGATTGGTCTATAATTTTCTTTCTCTGTTTTCAGCCTACCTGGTTTAGGTATCAGTACCATGTCTGTGTCATAAAAGGAGTTTGGTATAGTTGCTGTAAATTCAATATGAGCTAACAAGGGGACATGATAACTCAAAATGTAGCTTTAGGCCAATTAATAGAAGCAAAGAACTTCTGCTATACTCCTTCATAGTTAGATTATAATTGAAATGCTACCCTTCTTAATGTAGCTTAATCTAAGATCACATTAGTTTCTTTTTATTCACATTGAGTTTGTAATCCACTTCTTTTTCAGATGAACTGCTGTCTAGCTATCCCTTTCTTTTATTTGTAAAGTCAAGAACCCAAATTTACATTTGTTACCATTAAATTTCATTCTATCAGATTCAAACCAATGTTTTAGCCTTTCAATTCTAACTATAATATTTAGTGTGTTAGGTATCCTTTCCAACCTTGGTCATCTTCAGATCAAAAGAATGCTATTTATGTTTTTATCCAAGTTATTGATAATAATCTTAAGTTTTTTGTTTTTGTTTTTTAAAAAGAGCTAAGCCCTGGGTTCCTAAAATGGAAATCTTCTGAGATGACATTAAATGATTAGTGATGACTTGTGGAATCCAAACATTCAATGGGCTAAAACCATTGCATAGCTAACATCTTTCCATGTTTTCCATGGTAAAACATAAAGTAGGTCATTAAATGTTTTGCTAAATTCTAGATAAACTTTATCTACAATATTTTGCTGGTCTATCAGATTAATACCCCTAAAAAGAAAATAAGATTGGTCTGGCATAATACAAGATCATAGACTTAGAATTGACAGCTTATTTCTAAAGAAGACATACTTTCTTTGTGATTTTTCCTTTTCTAGATAGTCTCTGTCCTCATGAAGTCTTTCTAAATTCATGATGTAGCTTTTCCTAAAATTTTCCAAGACAAGATATGATAGCTTCTTCAGGGAGAGATAATTATATCATGGCTGCAGGAGATTAAGATGGGATGAGAAGAATGAGATCTGTTTGTCATGGGATTCGGACAGAATGGAGAAATGAAATACTACTGGGACACAGCTTCAAAACTATCAGAAAGGTTAACAACTGGAGGGAAACATAATCAAGGGCTTTTCACCTTTGTCTGCATAAGCAAGATGCTGAGGCATCTTCTCTCAAACCTTCTTTTCCCCCTCTGTTTACAGATAGAATTTTTTTCCCTAGAGCTTTATACTCCTATTATTCAGATCTTTATCTATGCATGGTTTTGAGCTCTTACTAGGAAATTCAAGGACATTATGTAGGAAGCAAAGTTTCAGATGTGGACTGATAGCATTCTACTGATATATGTTGACCAGTGCTAAATTGGATGATGTTTTCCAGAGGTGGATTCAACTATGACTTGAGTGCTCTCTACCAACCAGGAAAGACCAGTGTGGATATAAATCTCCTGTCCAGTAAGCCACATAACACCAAAGCTATGGTGAAACTAATTGAAGTAATAAAAGCTATATGTGAAACTAAAGAAGTGAATTATATACAAGCATTTGGAGGTAGAGATGAACATTTGAGACATCCTCCAGACTGCATACCAGTAGCATACATGAATTTCACTTCATTTAAGCACCCTTCTTTGCCTTAGTTGTCTTTGTTGAATAGAATGAATGAGTGTCATAAAAAGGTAATGACTGATAAATGATTATATAAAATTATATAAACCCAGAAGCAGGTCTATGAAGTCAGAACCAGTCAGTTTTAGACATCATACTATTGATATAATAACAAAAGTTGGAAGTATGCAATATAATACTGGGCTGAATGGTCAATGTTCACACATAGAATACCAGGAAGTAGTTGATGCTACCCAGTTCATATCTCTGTAGCCATAAAAGCTTAACAGTGGTGGTTGGACATGTAGAGTAAGAAAGGACTTGAAAGCTAGTAAACAGATTTTACTTACCTACATATGACTTCAAATATGCCCAGGAAGTGTGAGACTTATGTTCAAAGAAAAATTGCTAATTCATGCTGCATATTTATAGAATATTAGTAAACCTTTGGAACTTCCCTGTTTTAATTATCTTTGGGAAAAGATAGCAAGAACATAAGTCATCTATTGATGATGACTGACGACTTTATTAGATATGCTTAAGTATAGTCAACCAGAAAACAGAAAACCTCCAAAGTTGTTAAAGTACTTTGGAAAAATATTTCTTAGTGTATGAACTTTCTACCAGGGTTCATATGGACTTTGCAAATATACTGATAAAAAAAAAAAAAGTTATCTATAGCTACTATTAAATCTAAAATGAAACTTTACCAGCTATAAATAGACCTACAACCTGAACATTTTAATTATACTCTAATAAACAAGTTAGGAACACAGAGACCATCATCATCATCACCATAATAATATTTGTATAACACTCTAATGTAAATGCTATTATTATCTCCATTTTACAAATGAGAAAAAATGATTCTGAAAGAGGCTAAGTGACTTTTCCTGAATTACACACTTTATTAGGTATCTGAGGCTGGATTTGAATTCAAGTCTTCCTGTCAAGTCCAGCACTCTCACTGAATTCAAATATGCCTTTAGACACCTAACTAGTTGTATGACTCTGGAGAAATCATTTAACCTTATTTGCTTTGTTTGCCTCATCTGTAAAACGAGTCAGAGAAAGAAATGGCAAATAACTCTATTATCTTTACCAAGAATACCCCAAATGGGATCATAAAAACTCAGATGCAACTGAAAAATTGACTGAACCACAACTAGAACTTTCTGAGGATTGAGATACTACAGATATTCATGACCTCTTAAATGAAATTAGCTAAAAGAAGCTTGCCTCCTAGCTATAATATCAGCTCAGAGGAAAATAAATGACAATATTTTATCCATGTTCACTGTCAAGACATTCAACATATTGTCTGAATTCTGCTAAAAAATCTTGATGTTCATAAGACATATGTATTAGTGGTTCTATAGAAACTATTCCATACCTAATTGTGGGGAGACTTTTCTGTTTACAAAATATCCCCAGAGATTGACAAGGGCCCTGAAGAGATAAGCCTTGCAATTGTTGCCAATTGTGAATTAATTACATGCCCTGATTGACAAATTGAGACTGATATGCTTACCTCAGTAGATTTAAAGTGATACAGATTATCTGTCTATCATGCAATGACTGTTGGATACAGACAATGGAGTAGAAACAGATATTCCAAATGAAGAAGGTTTTATTTACATGCAATAACCAGTTCAAATGATTGTAGAGCAATGAATCTAGAGATAATATCTTTTCTGCCTAATACTTCAGCATATGAGTATTTTAAGACACAATACAACTTGGTAAAATGTAGAAATACTACTTATGCATTTTAAAAGATGAAATTATGATAGTAAGTTGGTCAGAAATAAGAATTCTCAGAGAAGAAAAGAACAAAAAAAAATCACAGAGGAAACAATTTAGAACACATGACAGAATATCTCTAAAATAGTAAAGATTCTGAAAAAAGAAAATGATAGACTTGGAACTAAAAAGCAAAAACAAAAATAGGAGTGGAAGATTTATCAGAAGAAAAAAAGATAACTTTGAAAGTATGCAGGAATTCTATATAAACCAAATGACTGATTTTGAAAATAGGATGCTTGTAAATCATTTGTCTGACTCATCTACATCCAGTTAATTATACCATTTCTTTACCAGATACTTCTCAACTCCTTATAGTTTGATTTTTTTTTTGTCTTAATCATCCTCCTGAAAGTGCACTATCAAAGGCTGACAATGATCTTCATTACAAAATGTAGTCTCTTCTCAGTCCTCTCAGTCTAGTCTCAGCTATTTTTTATCTCTCTTTGGTCACTCTTGACATTCCTTCCTCTTGAATCCTCTCTTATCTTGGCTTCCTTGATACTGCTCACTACTTTCTCTTCTCTATTTAACTAAGTTTTTTGTTTGTTTGTTTGTTTTTATTGAATCATTTTCTATTTCTTTCTTTCTAAGCTGGAGTTTCCCCCAGAATTTTGTTCTAGGCATGCTTCTATTCTCTCCCTCCAAGTTCTCCCCTTATGATCTCATCATCTCCCATTTCTTCTGAATGCATATAACTCTGAAATCTAAGCCTAATGATTCTCCTGAACTTTAGTGATATATTTCAATTAAATTAAGCTTTATTTTAGCCATTGGGGACACAACGAAAAAAATGAAATAATACTTGCCTTCAGGAAACATATTCTGAAAGGAATGCAACACTGTACAAATTAAGTATGACACAAGAAATATCAGCGAGTGAGAGAACATTGCTAAATAATGAACATACTCTCTTGGATATCCCTTTGGGATCCCTAATTCATCTTGTCTTAAATGAAACTCATTATTTTCTCCCTTCTAATCTTTCCTGTCCTCTAAACCTCTTTACTTCTATCGAAACATCATCATTTTCCTAGTCATCTATGTTGTAATTTTGGAAACATCTTCCATTCTTGTCTCTACTTTATCCTGATATTCAGTTATCAAATCTTGTAGATTATCACTTCTACATCATCTCTCATACCTTTCTCTTCCTCCCATAACTATCAATCCAATGTTTTTATCCTTATTACTTCTTGCCTGAAAATAATAGGTTTCTAAATGTTTTCCTTGATTCTGGACTTCTCATATCACATCTTCCAATCAATCTTCTACTGTAATAATCTTCTTAAATTACAGGTTTTGCCATGTCATTTGCCCATTCAAAAAGCTTTATAGATTCTCTTTGGTTTCTAGAATAACTATTAACTTATAAATTTGGCATTTAAAACCTTCAATATCTGTCTTCTACCTACATTTCCTGCTTTAATTCATATTAATCCATTTTATGAATTCTACATTCTAGTTAATTGTACAATTATCCATTCCCCAAAATTAGTATCTATGTTCTCCTTCCATTCATTTGTTTATGCTGTTACCTTGGCCTGAATATACTCTTTATCTTTGCCTATGGCTACTTCACTCAAAATATTACTAGAAATATTATAATCACCTGCTAAATCCATCAGTGCTTCCTCCTGCACTTTCATAAAAACTGGGGACATGGACTTGGAAAATATAACCCATGTTTGAAATAGGCTTGTAGAAGGAATCATTAGACTACTGGATATAACTGGAATAGGGTAGGTAATTCTAAATGATAGACCAAAAGTATATGTTATATTTTTAATCATTGCTGCCCATTTAAGAAAGAAGTTTCTAAAGAAATGGGAAAACTAGGGAAAAAAAAGACTTCTGGTTAATAAGATGTTGTCTGAGGAGGATTTGGTTATCTAGAGCATAAGTTAAAATTTAAAATATGATGGACTCTTAATCAGAGATACAGTAAGCCTAATAAGGGATGATTTTAAATCTATTTATCTAGAATCCTATAATTCTAATCCAAAGGGCTTTAGTTTAAAAGGAAAAGAGAGAAAATTGCTGATTGATGTTTACCAAGTTATCTGTTATAAAGATATAGCTATCTTTATGTATCTTTAACTATCAAAGAAGAGTTACCATATTGGAACAAGAATAGCAATAGAAATGCTCAATAGACTCTCCTTTCTCCACCCCCCATGCATTTTAAGAAATTCTAAGAAAAAAATCAGCAGAAAAACCTTTAACCTCAGATACCTAAAAACAAGTGCACAAAATATGAATAAGATGAACTTGACACTCTAAGATAAGAAGTAAACTTTAACTTTTTATTTGTAATGGTGATAATTGAGGTAACATCTTGATCTGTTGGCCTGGGACTATCTCCTGGAACTTGTGTGAGAATGGCCTTATACTCTAGACACTACACGTTTGCTTAAAACTAAAGAACATGAGCAAGCAAAAACATTTGACTAGTGTTTAGGTATGCCCATAATTCCCAGGACTATGTCAAAGAAACAGCAAGAGTGACCCACTCAGTGAATTCTAAAAGAAGTGACTTCACCGTAACTCCTCTTTTCTTTTGTGGTGAAGGAAATAAACTGTCCATATTTGATTTACTTTGTATATTAAGAGCCTTTCTAGGAAGAAAACTATTAATCCCTTTTGGGGAAATGCTAGATAAGTTAAACTTAAGCTTTCTATCTATATATGTATCTATATCTATCAGTGTACTCTGAGATAGAGACATAATTATTGTTCATCCTTTGTTTTTGGAGATGACCAATGACATCATGAGTGATGACTTGTGTTAGAATTAGATTGAGGCAGCATTGAACAGAGTTGCCAGTTTCATTGTGACAAGACAAAAGTAAAAATGATTGGTGAAGGCCCAAAATAAAGTGTATGATTTGGGCATGTTTGATGCCTATTTAGCCTTTAAACCTAATCCTTACTTCAACCTCCTTCATGAATGTTGGAACAAATTATTCTTATCCACCCATTCTACCAGGGAGAGTGAGCCTGTTGGTTACTCTTAACTTGGTTTAGCCTGTTGGTTGAGACAGCTTTACATGGAGCCAAAACTGAGAGTTGGGTGGGGGGAAAGGTGGACACCAAAGGGCAGCCTTGGAAAGGTTTGGTTAAACTACACGCAGATTATTAGATTTGCTTCTGGGCTCCATATTTTAGAAAGGACTGATAATCTAAAATAGTAGTCAAGATAATGATGAGTCTTAAGTTCATTATCTATGGGCAAGTTCCCAGGATAAAGAAAGTTGTCCTGTTTGACAGGGCATTAAGTAAATTGTCTAAGCTCACATGGATAACTAATAGTCAAATCTATTGTTATTATAGTTGTTGTTGCTGTTTGTCCTTCCTTCTTGAGGACAACCATGACATCAAGGAGCAGGGGTGCCATGACATGGCACTGGATTTGAGTGAGAGAGGGTTGTGCAAAGTCACCATCCTCACTTTCTCCTCCAGAGCCATCTAAGTTCAGTAGGCAGATATAGCTAAAGATGCAATGGGAGACCTTGGTCTTTTTAAGCAAACATCTATAACAGGTCTCGCTTTGACCCAGGCAACCATCCATTCTGTGATTAAGACTAGGTCAGAAAGAAATGAGGCAAAGAATGGTTTCTTTTACCTTGCCAAAAAAAATCTGGGAGAGAAAGATCTCAGGGTTTCTGGTCAAAACAGAAACAATTGCTATTTACATTCCCTCTGAGTCATCAGGTTCTTACAAAAAAGAACAAGTGGGACTTGTCCTGGGACTTTTTGTTGGCCAATCAAGGAAAACCAGAGTGATTTGGGTTTAAGGGATTGTCCTTAAAAAAGAAATATATTTTAGCAAGGTATCAGCTATAAAAATTCATATTCCTTTTGGCAAGGCATCCATAAGAAGGGAAAGGAAAGGAAGGAAAGGAAGGGATGAAGAGATGGAGAGAAGGAGGTGGATGAAGGGAGAGTGAAAAGGAGGGGGGAAGATAAGAAGGAACAGAGGTAAGGAGAAAGGAAAGGAGAGAAAAGAGAGAGGGGGGGAGAGAAAGAGAGAGAGGAGAGAGAGAGAAAGAGAAAAAAGAGAGATAGAGAAGAAGAAGAAGAAGAAGAAGAAGAAGAAGAAGAAGAAGAAGAAGAAGAGGAAGAAGAAGAGGAGAAGAAGAAGAAAAGGAAGAAGAAGAAGAAGAAGAAGAAGAAGAAGAAGAAGAAGAAGAAGAAGAGGAAGAGGAAGAAGAAGAGGAGGAAGAAGAGGAGGAGGAAGAAGAAGAAGAAGAAGAAGAAGAAGAAGAAGAAGAAGAAGAAGAAGAAGAAGAGGAAGAAGAAGAAGAAGAAGAAGAAGAAGAAGAAGGGAAGGAAGGAAGGAAGAAGGAAGGGGAAGAAAGGAAAGAAGGAAGGAAGGAAGGCAGGCAGGCAGAGAGAAAGGGAGCAGGGAAAGGAGAAGAGAAGTAAGGAAGTTGTGGTGGCCTGGTTCTCAGTGAGACTGCTCCTTCTCAAAGATTCTTGTATACCTTTCATTTTTGAAAAGGGTCATGACTTTAAGGGAGTGAGCCATGTCTTACAAGTGAATTGGATTTAAGTGTAGGAGGGCTGTGCAAAGTCACCAGCCTCACTTTCTCCTCCAGAGCCATCTGGGTCTAGTGGTCAGATATAGATCAGGACTGGAGGTCCCTGGATGCAGTCAGACATTATGCTAAGCTCCTAGGTAAGGAAATATTATTGTATTGTTTGGAAAACTTTATTAATATTGTTGAGATTAGTTTTATGTGGTTAGAAAATTGCCTAATCCAAAAATTAACTGTAGAGGTCAATTTGACCTCAAAGATCTCCAGTGAAGTCAGATGGTTGTAAGGAATACTTAGATCGAATTTTGTGTTTGTTTTCGGTGAGCTCAGGTCTTACATTTTGTGTTTCTTAAATCTGATTGACTTATCTGCTGATATACATTTCCAATTGTACTTTTCTTAGAGATTATCTATAGCCAATTTGAGGCCAATGAAGGGAATATCCTTATGCCTTTGTCTAAATTCTATACACTGTAACTTCACAAAGACTTCAGGAAAAAGCCACACATTGCTGGTGCTCTTCCCACTAGAAGACCTAATAAATTTTTTTTCTAAAACAATTTCAAATTTTAGAGTTTGTTCTTTTGATTAACAGATACAAAAAAAGGTAAAAGATAATCCCTTGAAAGGATGTCCATCAATTGGAGAATGGTTGAGTAAACTGTGGTATATGAATGTTGTAGAATATTATTGTTCTGTAAGGAATGACCAGCAGGATGAATACAGAGAGGACTGGCGAGACTTACATGAACTGATGCTGAGTGAAATGAGCAGAACCAGGAGATCATTATATACCTCAACAACGATACTGTTTGAGGATGTATTCTGATGGAAGTGGATCTCTTTGATAAAGAGAGCCTTAATTGATCAAAGATGGACAGAAGCAGCTACACCCAGAGAAAGAACACTGGGAAATGAATATAAACTGCTTGCATTTTTGTTTTTTCTTCCCGGGTTATTTATACCTTCTGAATTCAATTCTCCCTGTGCAACAAGAAAACTCATATGTGTTCTGCACACATATATTGTATCTAGGATATACTGCAACCCATTCAACATGTAAAGGACTGCTTGCCATCTGGGAGAAGGGGTGGAGGGAGGGAGGGGAAAAATCGGAACAGAAGTGAATGCAAGGGATAATGCTGTAAAAAATTACCCTGGCATGCGTTCTATCAATAAAAAGTTATTAAAAAAAAAAAAAAGATAATCCTTGCTCTCCAGAAGTTCATTGTCTAATTGTGTGGGACTGCAAGCCCTTACTCAAAATAACTACTCAAAAATATCTCAAAGTGAAGAACAGAAGCTTTATTAGAATTTCACAAGAATTGGACAGTCCACTCACTGGAATCTCAGAGAGAGGAGATCAGTTTCACAAAAGCTAAGAGATAATTTAAATGGTCAAAAAAAAGAAAAGAAAAGAAAAAATTGCAGAAACTATTCATCCACCCATTTCCTGTTAATCTTCCTAAAATCTTTGGCAAACTCGACTTTGATTCCTTTATTTGTTTCTGGAATATAGGTAGACTTTTGCGGCACTAGGGTCCTGGGTAAGCAATACCTGTTTCAAAAGAGTCTGTTCTGCTTCTAAGATTAATAATCAATTTAGAGGTTTCTATGGAGACTTTTCTCAATCAACAAATAGAGATTAGCTAGTTGGTAGAGTTCTCGAATATCTCAGATTCTTCTCTAAGCAGTTATCTCTTAAATATTCTCTCTTGGATTAAGGCTTCTTCCCAGAGCCTTAATGATTAAACCGTTGGTGCTTAGTTTTATTATTCTGAGAAGTCCTCAATTTTCTCTTTCACCCATGGTTAAAGTGTTATAAAGTGTTACAATAATTGATACATTCCAGTCTGTAACATGCTTACTGAAACCAATATGGTTGACTTATTACACATGTTTGCTCACATTTAGCTCGTCACTATACTTAAACAATTTTAAGTTCTTTATCATGATAGATATACAAAGAATTTCATTTCCCAAACCCATCAATTTACTTCATATATTAAAATCTTAATGGTAGATTCCATCTATCTTAGTGATTCTATGAGAAACCACATAATCCCTCACATAATGGAGGATACAACATGCAAATCATAGAGTACAAATAAACTATAGAAAGGACAAATTGGAATTCACTTAGAAAGAAGATATTAGAATAAAGAGGGATAAGAAGAGATTTTTCTATAAAAAATAAGATTTTAGCTGGCTCTTGAAGGAAGCCAGGAGGCAGAGATGAGGAAGGACAGCATTCTGGGCTGGCAGGGAAGTAGTAAAAATACCCAGAGCTAGAGATGGAGTGCAAGAAACAGCAAGGAGGCCAATATTAGTGGAATACATGAAGGACTAAAAGAGGTAAAGTAACTGGAAAGAGTTATGGGAGGTGGGGAAGCAGGTTAAAAACATTTTTAATGCCAAACAGGATTTTTTATATTTTATCTTAGAGGTAATAGGGAAATGCTAGAGTTTATTTATTTATTTTAAAAATTCATTTATTTAATAACTTTTTATTGACAGAATCCATGCCAGGGTAATTTTTTTTACAGCATTATCCCTTGCACTCACTTCTGTTCCGATTTTTCCCCTCCCTCCCTCCACCCCCTCCCCCAGATAGCAAGCAATCCTTTACATATTGAATAGGTTACAGTATATCCTAGATACAATATATGTGTGCAGAATCAAACAGTTTTCTTGTTGCACAGGGAGAATTGGATTCCGAAGGTATAAATAACCCGGGAAGAAAAACAAACATGCAAGCAGTTTATATTCATTTCCCAGTGTTCTTTCTTTGGGTGTAATGCTAGAGTTTATTGAGGAGTATGGTGGGGAAGCAAAGTATGACTTGCACCTTAGGAAGATTATTTTAATAGATGAAAGGAGGATGAATTGGACTGGGGAGAGACTTGAGTCAGGCAGACACATCAGTGGGCTATCATACTAAATAAAGCATAAGATGATAAGAACCTGCACTAAAAATGGTGGCAATGTCAGAGGAGAGAAATAGACATATTGGAGAAATTGAGAAGTGAGAATGATAGATCTTGGCAAAAGATTGGGTATAGGAGATGAGAGAGTTGGGAATGAAATATGACACCTATATTATAAACCCAGGTGACTGAAAAAATGGCAGTATACAACAGAAAAATAGAAGGCTTTGGTGAAAAGATAATGAGTTTATTTTTGTATATGTTGAGTTTTAAGATGCCTATGGAATACCCATTTTCATATGTATAATAAGCAATTGGAGATACAAGAATGGAGGTCAACAAAAAGGATAAGGTTGGATAAGTAGATCTGTCTTGGAGGTTGGTAGACAATAGCTACAAGAAATTTGATTGGGTGATAAATATGAATTGAGTGGAGCTCAGAGAAATTACTGAATGATGATGACAAAGGGAGAACTTGTAAGTTGCTGTGGGGGAGGGAATTTCTCTTGATTGAGAGGACCAGAATCTTTTGGGAAAAGTATACCTAACATTGTAGTGGGGGCAGAGGAGGAAAGATGGGGGAAAGGGGATTTAATGACTATAAATCAAAGATAGAAAGCCAAATGAAACAAAAGATATATTTATTAACATTGTGAGGAAAATTACTCTCACAAAATAGCAGGGTACAGTTTTAGTTTTTACTTCTCTGGCCTATTTAGAACATATAACCAATTAGAAGCATTGTACAAAAATTTAGTATTGATAAGTAAAGCATTTCACAGCAGAGAAAAAGGAAAATCAACCTAGGAAGAAAAGGGAAGTATTTGCAATGCAATTTGCAGGATTTATTCTAAGAAAAACATTTCCTATTCAAAGGCAGGGATCAAAGGGAAATAACCAGGTACTTTTACAACTGTGAAAGAAGTTTTTTTAGATAAAACTGCATTTATTTCTCCTTCAATAGCAGTTGGGGACTTTTTAATATTAGTTGGGGATTAGTTTATCAAGATATAACAAAATAATTGTGGTTCCTATTTTCTTTCCACATTTCTTTAAGCAGTCAAAGTGATTTGATTAATTTGACTGACTACAACCTTAGAGTTTTATTATTTGTTGTAATCAATCAGGTAGAATGGGAGTGCACAGGATTAGTCATTAGAAGATTATTAGATTTTCTTTTTTGAAGAGGACCAAGGTTATCTGAAGTGTGATATCTTAATTTGCAAATGAATTAAATGTGAGGCAGTTGTGCTATAATCAGCCTTACTTTCTCTTCTAGGATCTTCAGAGTCACAGTGGTAAGATCTAGGTCAGGATAACTGATGATGACCTTGTATATAGTAGGAGACCCTGACCTTTTTAAACTTTAACATGTTTCTCAGTTTTCAGACTCAGGAGCAGCCAGGCAGTACAGTGGATAAAGCACTGACTCTGGAGTTAGGAGGACCTGAGTTTAAATCAGTCTCAGAAACTTACTAGCTCTATGATTCTGTTCAAGTCACTTGTCTTCAGAGGGAAAAAAAAAATAGCCACTGGAAGAGGCCTTCTGTTACAATGCACTTGGCTCAAGAATCTCTGGATCTGGGGGCAGCTAGATAGTTCAATGGATAGAGCACCAGCCCTGAAGTCAGGAGGACCTGAGTTCAAATCTGGTCTCAGACATTTAACATTTCCTAGCTGTATGACCCTGAGCAAGTCACTTAACCCCAATTGCTTCAGCAAAAAACAAACAAACAAAAGAACAAAGAAATGAGGAAGAATCTCTGGACCTGTAGTGCTCATTTGGAAAATTAGGAGATTGAATTTGATGGACTCTGAGGTCTCTTTCAGGTCTAGATCTATGATTTTTTGATGCTAAAACATAGGGTCTAGTTGTGTTACTTGACTTCTCAGGGCACCAATTTTCTTATCTATGAAATGGAAACAATAGTGCCAACTCCTGGAGTGTAGTGATGTTGGGATGAGATAAAAGGTCAAGAACCTTGCAAATTTTTAAAGATTATAAAAGTATTATTCTGCTTGAGTCCAGAAAGAACTAGGAGCGATGAACAGTTTCAGAGAGGTACATTTCAATTTTATATGAGGAGAAAACTTCCTAACAATTCAAACTGTCTAAGATTTGGAATGGGCTTCTTCAAAAGAGTCCCTCATCACTCTTTCTTCCAACTAAGAATGAATAACCACATATGGAATTTTGAAGAAGGGATTCTTGTTAGGAACAGGTTTGATTAGGGCTCTTTTAGTCTTTCCTACTCTTTATTTTGTGATGTTCTAGTTCTAGTTACCCTTAAAGACATGGAAGTGAAAACATACCACTGCATCACATTTCTTGCCCTTTAGAATAGGAGAAACACCAGGTCATCACATCTCTTGTCTGATCTCTATCACTGAGAGGAAGAGAAGTAGCACTTTCTTCATCTCCCCCAACTTTTCCCTTTATCTGAGCTGCCTAAGATCCTATGAGGACTGTATTCTAAGACCAATTATGTAAGGATGCTGATAACCTATTTTAATTTATTTTTCAATGATCCACACACTCTCACCTGGTCATATCCTCCCCATCCCAGTGATCCTGAACCTTTGGCTGAAATTATACAAACCACTTTTCCAACTTTCACTGGATCATCTCTTATTCATATTCCCTTCAGCTCACCCTCTTCAATGTACCAATCTCAAGCTATCTATCACTTTCACTACAATCTCTAGAATGCCTGCTTCATAGACAATAAACTTATTTTCAACTTAAATTTTTTTCCTTTCCCACTTCTTACATCTTTTGACTGTCATGGAGCCCTGGATCCATCCTGATGATAAAGTTTCCCTGATCTCCCTCTTCAGCATAAATTGCATTTTCACTCATTCTTCTGTCTCTCTAATTAAGGTTGAGGGAGTTGGAATATTCTTTCCTTCCTATTTGTATATGAGAGGAAAATTAGAACCACAGGGGCACTGTGGTTTCACAGGGGTGACCTGTGAGGTCACCTGAGTTCAAATCTGGCCTCAGATACTTAATACTTTCTACTTGTGTGACCCTAGACAAGTCACTTTACCCCAAATGCCTCAGCAATATATATATGCCACAATTATATTGCTATAACAAAATAGGATAGGGAAAGAATCAATGGCCAAAAAAGGATATAGAGAAACACAGAATGGATGATTTTGAATATTATAACTTTTAACATTTTTTGCATAAACATAACCAGTGCAGCTAAGATCAGTGGGGAAATCAGTTCCTTTCTTCTAAATTGCCTTTGGGTCATTAGCATATCAATAGAGAATGAAAATTGAAAATGAACATAAATTTCAACTTATATTTATATTACCCATTCTGTTCAAAGGTTTTTCAGGAAAATAGGATTGAAATCACTAACTAAAGTTTTGGGGATTGTTTGAGAATTTCTTTTATCATGTTAGCTTTCTTACTTTCTCTAGCTCCTCTCTTACTAGTTGTATGAACACTACCAATACACTTAAACTTTTAGTGGCTTACATAATTTTCTTTTGACTATAAATTAAATAGGACTTGCTGAGCAAATTTACAAGTCTAGACCAAAAGAAAAATAATAATGAATTATAGTTTTGTTTTTCAATGTCAGAGAAGCAACAATTTTTTTATTTTTACATTTAAAAAATTCTCCAAAAAAATCAGAAATGAATGTATTAAATTTTATAGTACATTCAAAAGCCAAAACTCATCAATTAATTTCAATAATGAGTTTTAAAAAGAAGGAACATTTTACCATAAATGAGATAGGATAGAATCTTTATTTGTCTATTTGCAACATTAACAGATTGGAACAAAATAATTATTTGGGAAACAGTTATACTTCCAAATAACCATTTATATCCACTAACTTGAAAATCATTATTTAATCCATTCATGTTTTAAATTTCTTTTCCTTTATTATGTGAGCTCTCCCTTAATAAGAAATAAAAGATGTATAAGGATATTCATATTTATTAAGAACATGCACCTTCTTAAATTATTAAGTGACAAACATGATGAAGCACATGAATTTTGTAAGATAATGGCTTCCTGCTATGAGATAATTTCAAAAATTAAGTTCATGTTTGCTTCTAACTTGAAAAAAAGAAACAGCTTCTAAATCAGTGATTATATGACCCAGTTGTTTATTGAAAGATGTTTGCTTTTAAAAATTAGCATGGATCCTTTGACACTGTTCTATTTCACCAATTTTATATTCAGTTGAAAAATATATGATGGGGAAATAGTTCTAAGTTACCCACAGAATGTTACTATAATGTGATGGATTGTTTATGGAATCATTGTTGAATATAGAAAATTGTTTGCCTCAGTCAAGGAGAAAAGCTAATCCATACAGATGCCATGCGGAATTAACATAAAACCTTCTAAAACAAATTCATTTTAATCCTAATTTACTATTAGCAAATTGATTTCATTTGATATAATATAAATTACAATATTGCTCTCAAATGTGTAGCTCAAGATAATAGGAATAAAACTATAACAAAAACCTATAAAAATGCCACTGAAATAAGGAGATGAAATAAGGAAATCAGAAGGTAAGATGGTGATATTTGGCAATTATATTCATGGGTTTTTGTTTTTATTTATTTTGTTTCTTGTTTCTTATACATGAAAATGTGTTGTGTTTTTTTTTTTTTTCAACAGAAGCTGAACAATGATAAAGACATCTGGATAGATTTCAGTACCTCTCTGATATCTCTTATGAAATTTGGGTAGCAGGCATTTAATAAATGTTTGTTGAATTGAATTGTTCTTTAAGAAAAACAAATACTTAGTCTCTCTTTTAAAGAACATTTGTATGCTTTTTAAAGCAATTATGGATTTAACAATATTATTAAAGCTATTGAAATACTATGTCTTCCTACTTATGTAATCACAGAAAGCTCAATTGTATCCATCAAAAAGGTAATCTAGTTATGAATAAGTCCTTGATCAATTTGAGAAATTGTTGGGATCATTATATAAAGAGCACCTCACACAGTAAATATCTTCTGACTTTCTAAAAAGAAAATCAAACACTTCTGGGTCTGTGTGTTTTTAAACAATGAGCCATCTAAGAATCTTCCATTCCTCTGGCAGACCAATCTAGTTATAGAAAAGTTCTAATCAAATCCATGAGAGGAAATCATTTCTGGGCTTAAGGAAAATATCTTTAAAGTTTTCTTACCATATTACTCTGGCAAATATTTGCTCAACGTTAATTGAGACTACTGGTTTAAGAGCAACAGGAAGCCCAGTACTTGTGAATGAAAACACTAGAAATCCAGCCCTCAGGGCTATTTAAATCAGAGTAGTAATAGAATTTTTTGGGGGGAAGGGAGTGGTTGTGTCTCAATCTGTGGGTTTGAGTGCTTAGCTGCTTGAGGGAATGGCTCCAGAGAAGGAGTTGTAATTAAAACATAAAATTTTCCAATGGGGCAACTTAATTGAAATATATTATAATGGAATAGTTCGATTCCCTCCATTGACATTTTAAGCATATGATTACTCTTGTCTCACTATATAATTCCAGACTTTCAGAAATTAAAGATATCTCAGATTTATTTTATATAAGCCTTTCTTCAAACAAGATTTCCCTCTCAAACATTCTTGATAAGTAATTATCTTCTTATAATTTGAAAACCCTGGTTACAGGGAACTCACTTTCTCATGAAGGAATCCTTTTTCTTTTTAAATAGTTCTAATTGTTAATAATTGTTTCCTTGTGGCAAATCAAAATTTGCCTCTCTGCAACTTTCATACATTGCCTCCAGCTATGCCCTCTTAAAGTAAGCAAAAAAAAAAAAAAAAAAAAAATCTCATCCTTGTTCAAGATCACAATATTCAAATGTAACTTTCATGATACCCTCTGCCCTCCTTAAAGGATGCATGTATATCATGTGTTCTTCAGAGAAAACACACACAAGTTTCTTTAGCCAATTCTCCTGTGGCACAGTTTCAAGTCCCCTTAAATACTGTCTGTGCCCTCCTCTGCACAGCTAGATGCACCCAATACTTAGCACAGTACTTGGCTCAGAAGGTACTCAATAAGCATTCACTGTTATTGACACTGTCTTTCCTAGATATTATCTTTCCTAAACATAGTAATCCATAAGATCCCAAAAACATCAAATAGAAAGGAATCTTAGAGGCTACCTATTTCATTCTTTTATAAATGAGGAGAAAGAAGCCTTGCTTTGTATCCTCAGCAAATAACACACTACCTTAATAATGTGTGATGCTTAATAAATGTGTGATGGACCAGCCCAAGCTCATATATCTAATAAGTGTCTCAGTTGATATTGAAATCTAGGTCTTGGGGCAGTTAGGTGGTCCAGTGGATAGAGCACCAGCTCTGAAGTCAGGAGGACTTGAGTTCAAATCTAGCCTCAGATACTTAACACTTCCTAGCTGTGTGACCCTGGACAAGTCTCTTAATCCCAATTGCCTTGTTTTTAAAAAAAAAAAAAAAAAGGAAGAAAGAAGTCTAGGTCTTTCTGTCTCCAAGTTTATAGTCTATATAATAACTATAAGATTTCTTTTCAAAGATCCCTGACAGGAACTCACCAATCATTAATTCTTTCACTACTTTGAAATATGTATTTCATATGGGCCTAATAACTTGAAATTATTGAAAACAGCTCTCTGATCATTTGATTACATATATGGGTTTCAATTCATTTTAACTTTTGTCTATACGTTCTAGTATAAAAATCATTCTCCTTGATAAAAAATAGAAACAAAGTACTATAAAACTTAAATAGCTGACTGCTCTGGTTACTTGTTATCATTGTACTGATGGGGTGAATGTATCCTAGCAAAATACTATGTCCCTGGCTTTATCTGAATGGATCCCAGTGTCTGAGTGGGCCCCATTAATGAGCAAACGAACCCCATAAAATTATCTTGTACTGACAAAATTATTATGTACGAACAGAGCCATCCTATATTGATTCCTCCTGATTAATCTACAAATATCAAACTCCCAAGGCTATCTTGTTTAAATAGAAGGTGACCACCAACAATTGATTCACTGACCTACACAATTAGCATAGTTAACTACCTTGCTTTGAATCCTTTCCCATAAAAGGACCTAACTTATCCTCTTATTAATAGTAAATTCTTTAAGAACTTTAACCCTGCTAAGTGTTACAATAAAGTTTTGCTTCTTGATTTGGAAATGGTCTGATCTGTGAAATCATTCTAGTTGACTACCACCTTCATTACTTGTACCTTTTTGATGTGTTGTATTAATGTAGGTGAACTCTGTAAAAAACTGTGTCCCTGTTTGATGTGTAAAATTAGCACTCTGAAATTGTGTACCCTTTGATTTATAAAGAAGGGAGATTGCACTCTCAGGCCCGCCTGGGCAACATATTTCCCCAGACAAGATAAGTAGCTTCATTCAACTGGGCCTTTTCTAAGGCAAATCATCCCTCCCCCTCCTACCCTCACCTCCCCATAGGTAGTAGGATCCTCATTCAGGAAGCCTTCAAAGTGATTTCCATATAATTGGAAATCTGGGCCTGATATTGATAAGCATCTAGGCTGGGAACTTTGGTTTTCTTTTCAGTTTGAAACTTGAGCCTCAGATTTCCTATCAAAGGGCAATTTTAAACTCATTTCTTTACAGAATAACCAAAGTAGGATTTATGCTTCTACCAAGAGACCTCACTTGGCACAGCCTCATACTAGGACTCCTGCCCATTGTGAAGACATTCTCTTCTCAGTGTTAAATCCCATTTCCCTACTAGAACCTTACCACTGAGGAAGTTAGTCTCCTAGCAAAGCTGACTTCTGCAGTATCAATAAAACTTCCCTTTTGCCATTCAAACTTTTCCAGTTTATGAATTCTTTCATGAAGGACCTGGGCCAACCATAAGGGGGTTCCCGCAACTCAACTCTCTGCACTGCCACTAACTTCATCAGTATTTCATCACTTTCTTCTACTTCAGTGTTCTCCTAAAATCATTGTAGCTTAAAAAATCAATTAGAGGACATTTTTGTTGTCATTAGGACCTTTCACAAAATAAGCTCTGAGATTTGATTCATTGAGAAGGGAAGGAAAACACTAATTTGCAAATTTAAAAAAGAGAGAGAGAAAGAAAGAAAAGGAATGAATTTTAGGTCAAAAGACCTAGATGTTGATCTTAGCCAAATCATCTAGCCTCTTGCCTTCAGTTTCTTTATCCTTACAATGAGGAAGTAGAATTAGATGATATCTGAAGTGCCTTGCTGCAACTTTTTGTATTTCCACTCTTGTATTCATCCTAATACTTGTGGTTACTCCTGTATTCTGAATGTCTTTGTAAAATCAACATGTTGCTAATTCTTCCTGAAAAGATTCAGGTCTTTGTTGGAAGAGCTTGGAAGCTATTACACAATTTCAAAGATCTGTCATTCACATTCTATTCTCACAGGTCTGGATTTCTTATATTTTAGGATACTTTGTGTTTTAGGATTTTACCTTATAGCACTTTGAGGGCTTACATGAATTGATACAAAAGGATAGGAATAGAGAGTGGGCCTGTGATTTGCAATTATCTCTCCACATTGCAAATTTCCCTATTGCAGTTTTGATATATTACAGATTGGCATAAAAAATTAAGTAGCAACTTTTTAGGCATTTTGCTGAAGCCATAGATGACAAGTGAATGCCAGCAGATGACACAGAGCCTATGATCAAATACTTAACCCAAATTTTATTAAAAAGTACTATAAGCACCCCATAAAAGAAAAAGAAAAAGTTCATAATTCTTCTCTGATACAAAAAAGGGCCAAAAAATTTTACTTGGATTTTTAAGATTCAAGGAGCACTACTACCCTAACCCCCAAGATATGGATCGAATAACTATAATTGTTAGAAATTCACTTTAACAGTCACCATATTTTCTGCAAATTAAAGTCTTAGACTGCTAATATTTGAGACCACTGTGCCCAGGTCACTGCCGCAAGTAAGTATTTGTCAAAGGAAGAACTTGACTTTAGGTCTTCCAACTTCTAAGACACACTTTTCTTTTAAATAATAGTTTTTAATTTTCAAAATACATGCAAAAACCTTGTGTTCCATATTTTTCTCCCTCCCTTCTCTCTTACCCCTCCCCTAGAAAGCAAGAAATTCAACAGATGCTAAACATGTACAATTCTTCTATCCATACTTCTACATTTATCATACTACACAAGAAAAATCGGAAAAGGGAAAAAATGATAAAGAAAGAAAGGAAAGGTGCAAATCTTATATTGTGGTCCATATTCAGTTCACACAGTCTTCTTTCTGGAGTTGGCTCTGTGGAGAATAAAGTGAAGAACTTACAGGAATGTATGAATTCTTTTTCTGTATTTTATTATTTCTATGAATCCCCTATGACCTGTATAATATGCGCAGGCTCATATCTACTTGAGCCTTGGCCAGCTAGAAACATATTTACTTAACCTGAGCTGATGATATTTATTGGTATTTGACATTTATCGATATTTAGTCTATTAGCTGGACCACTGTTTGCTTGATTAAACCTGAAGACCTGACTTTCTGTTTCCTAGAAATCAGGAGATTTCAGGAAATAAAAACCTTCCATTTCAATCTCCCCAAATAGCAACAACCAATTAGATGCCTCCCCCTCCCCTTCTCAATGCTCTCTTACTTGTGATGTAATTTCTTGTATAAAAGCTATGTATCTTTACTACTTCTTTAGCCCTCCTACCGCGAGCTTTGTCTTTCTTACCTCGCCATAGGACGGCTCATCCTCCGGAGGTTTTCAATAAACAACTTTTCTGCCTTCTACTGAGTGATCTCTGAGTAGTCATTTTGGGTAAGGGTCTTCTACATCCCTCACAGCTCTTTCCATTACAAACCCATTGGAATTGGTCTGAATCACCTCATTGTTGAAAAGGACCAAGTCCAACAGAATTGATCATCACATAATTTTGTTGATATTGTGTACAGCATTCTCTTGGTTTCCCTCACTTCATTTAGCATCAGTTCATATAAATAAGATACTTTCTATCTAGTATGTCCCATTGCAAAGCAAAACCAAAATAACAATTCACATAATAATTATGTAATTACGTAGCTACTCTGGGGGAGTATGTTATGGGAGAAGTTCACCAAAAGAATGCTACTTTAGATTTCAGGTCCTCTTGAGTCATGAACTTCTAACACTATAGTTTATTGGACCACATTGATATGTTCTCTCAAAGCGTAGAGGATTACTAGAATAGAATTGTAATATTTATAGTGGAACCTTTTCCCCTTAGAAGTTTATGACATATTAAACAACAAATAACCAAAGCATTAATGTGGTAAATGAGCAAACCCACAAGAGGGGCCCACATGTGGATGGGCAGCTCACATCATTGATGCTCTTTAGCTCCTAATTTCTTCTCATGGTGAATTGTAGAGGGCTTCAGATAGTGGGGGAATTCTGGATAAGGTATAAGGCCCTTCAGCCTGGAGGAAACCTGCTGACAATGTTTGGTTTGGCTCCCCACCTCCTTTTGGTGTTCTTACCTTTCCTGAGAAGTCAAGATGGGCATGATCATCTGTGTTCTACTTGAAGCAAGGGATACTTAGAGTAAGAGGCATTTACATAGCAGGGTGCTTATAGTTGCTCAGTGTGACTGATGATATAATGGTTCTCTAGTTGGCACATGCTTAGTGTGCTGTAATGATGTAATCATACTGAGATATCTAAGGACTGAGAGGACTGGAAATAAGGACTCCATCTGTGACCATCCTCCTGGACCTCCTGCCACTTTCACTCCTCCACTAAGACCAAGGCTGGTTTTGAAATCCTCCAAAGAGCTAGTGCAGACATAACATATGGCGCCCTAACATGGGACATAAGAAACACAAGAAACAAAGAAGCAGTGCCTGAGATCTGTTTGTGAGTAGGATCCTCCCGAGTTCCTTCAGTAACCCTTGAGGAAGGAAAGGGAAAAGAGACCTGCTAAGACTTTTTTTTAGTTGGAGTAATTAAACGAGCCAATACGTCAAAGGGCCAAGCCAGGAGACTGATGAGAGACTTATGAAAAATGCCTGTTCTGACTATAGTCCTTTTCTCTGTTTGAAAGTTTGTCTCAATGACATCTCATAAGATTCAACACCTACTATAGTGCTATTTGCACTCCCTAGCATGTTTACTCAGATTTCTTAGCATGTGGACTTGGATAACAGTTAATGCACAAACTTACAGACCATGCTATGAGGGAAAAATAATCACATTTCCATAAAACAAAAAATGGGGAATTGTTAAGGACTATGCCTAGGTGAAGGGACAGATCAGTTCTCTGAGAGCCTCCACAGCTGTGAATCATAAACTTGAAGGAGTTGCAAAGCATCCTTCACAGATGTTCCTTGTGGATTAGGAATGAAATAAATTGGAGGCACGAGGGAAGAGGAGGGAGGTCAGAGAACACAACTGCCTCTCAGTCTCCTTGTATCATCATCATCTCACATGAAGAGATCCATTCTACAGGTCTGAGTTAGACCTCCAACAGCCACTGACAGTTGGTTTCCATATCATAACAGTGAACCATAAAATGTTTCTTGCTAGGCAAGATATTGTATCTAAGTGGGTTTCTTTGCCTGGCTCAGTAGGGCTACACCATTGAGCACCTTGCCAAGATGGTTAGCAAAAATTTCTACAAACTCCACAGACTAAATTTAAATCCTTAACTAATGAAGTGGTAGGTTCTTTCAAAAAGAATTAGGACTTTTACCTTAGGAACAAGAGGAAGACTCCCTAATTCTGCTCCCTTGGAGTCCATTCAGAACCTTTCTGTCTACTAAGCAATTAGGTTTCCTTAGTTACCAAGATCCTTGTCTTTGTATTTTAAAAAAAAAAGATAGTCCCTGCACTCAAGAAATTTACCTTTTAATGGAGGAAAATGACTTGGGAAAGGGATCTGAACATTGAAGGAAGTATTCAATGGAGATCATGGAAGAAAAGTCCAGAGAGTCAGGAGTAAGGAGAGGAATGAAGATAGGTGCATGAAGTTGGCCTTGGCACTTTCTCAAAATGGAGGTTCCAGAAAGTACTGACCAACCAGAAAAGGGAATTTCAGGGCAGAGGGATCTTTCCAGATGAGAAGCGTAGGATTTTTCTAGGGTGATAAGACTGCTCAGAACAATCAGAAAAGTCTGGAAAATTAGGAGTAGAACTGGGAGAGGAGTGAAAATTTTAAAACCTATTTTCTGTTGTGATAAACTGTAGAAATGAAAGACAATATCACTTGACACTTGAAACCACCATATTATGTAATTTTGCTGAGCTATTTGCATGTGTGTGTGTGGGGAGGGTGGGGGGCGAGGAGATCTGTGTTTTCTAGAAGCTAGAGAGTAGGAGGTATTATTTATTGGGAAGTGACTGATATGTCAAAACAAAATGTGTTGGGAGAAAATGAAGGAAAGAAGAAAAGGAAGTAGGAAGAAAGTGCTTTGTAGAGATTTAAAAAAATACAACCATTTCAATCTTTCTGATAATCATGAGGCATTCTTCCATCTCCTTTGTCACCTAACACTGGAGCACAGTTTCTGCCATTTTCCTACATTAGCTTATCCAATTTGCACAGATGACTTTGATCTGAAATGAACAGATTTTTGCCAATGCCATAATACAAATATTCAAGTGTCCTCAACTATTTGCTTCTGTCCTTTTCCTTCCACTTCTATCACCACTGACCCAACATCTAATGCCTTCTTATATCATATTGTATTCAATATCTCTTCCAATGTCAAATTAGTTTGTATAGTTGTGTTCTTTTACATTTTCTTATAAACTTAAAAAGCTTAAAAATATATTTGACAATCATTTTTACTTAAGAAAATAGTTTTAAGAGTATTGAGGTAAATACTTTTATATTTTGCTAAGGCTCAGAAAATGTTCTTCATTCTGCCAGTTTCCGGAAATACTAATTCACAGAGCACTAATTCAATATTATACCTTCACATGACTTTCCCATATGAATTTAAAGACAAAGGCAGCACTGTTAGTTCTCAGAAAAACACTAATAAATAAATTTCTTTCATTTTGAAATGAAAAATGAAAGCATAGAACAACTTCCAATTTGTAGGTCTTATTTTATGATGTGACAACATATGGACTCTACAACATAAGGACATATAACCTTCCAATTCCATGATATGCCCCACTTCTTCTCTCTCCTAGATATGTGCAATTCTTCTAAACATATTTCCACATGTATCATACTGCGCAAGAAAAATCAGATCAAAAAGAAAAAAAAATGAAAGAAAAAAAGCAAGCAAACAATAACAACAAAGGTGAAAATACTATGTTGTGATTCAAATTCAGTCCTCATGGTCCTCTCTCAAGATGCAAATGGCTCTTTCCATCATAAGTCTATTAGAATTGATGTGAATCACCTCATTATTGAAAAGAGCCAATTCATCATAGTTTATCATCACATAATCTTGTTGCTGTGTATAATGTTATTTAGGTTTACTCACTTCACTAAGCATCAGTTCATGTAAATCTTCCATTTTTGAAATCATCTTTCTGAATGTTTCTTATAGAACAATAATATCCCATTACGTTCATATACCATAACTTATTCAGCTATTCCCCAACTGATGGGCATCCAATTAATTTCCAATTCCTTGTCACCAAAACAAGAACTGCTACATTTTTGTACATGTGAATCCTTTTTCCTTTTTTTTTTTTTTTTTACCTTTTTGGGATACAGACCTAGTAGAGACATTGCTGGGTCAAAGGATATAAACAGTTTGATAGCCCTTTGGGCATAGTTCAATGTTGGATCTATGGTTGGTTGGATCAGTTCAAAACTCCAACAGTGTATTAGTGTCCCAGTTTCCCCAAGCTGCCAACATTTATTATTATCTTAACCAATCTAAGAGGTGTGAAATGGTCACTCAGAGTTGTCTTAATTTATATTTCTCTAATCAATAGTGATTTAAAGCATTTTTTCATATGAATAGAAATGGCTTTAATTTCTTCATTTGAAAATTGTTTGTTCATATCCTTAGACCATTTATCAAGTGGAAAATGGCTTATATTTTTATAAATTTGAATTAATTTTCTATACATTTTAGAAATGAGGCCTTTATCATTTCCAAAATATATAGAGAATTGACTCTAATTTATAAGAAATCAAGTCTCTCCAGTCCTCTGTATTCATCCTGCTGGTCACCCTTTAAAAGGTTTCAAACTAGCTTCTTCACAATGATCTTATTTGAAGACTTAAAATCCAGTTTGGGAAACAATACTGATCTTATGGGGCTTTGTCTTTTTTCTTTTTCTTAAAATTTTAAAAAGAGTTAACTACAAAAGCTTAAAAAGATTTTTTTTAAATATGAGACTTGTTTCAAAATGGGTCAGAACACTATATAGTAAATTGCAAAGTGAAATTATTTTAATTCCATAAATATGTACACATGAATGTATACATACTAGCACCATAATAATAGCACCACATAAGCACCAGTAAGCAAGCTTTTACTCTGAGCTTGGCATAATGACAACCCTTTGCCTTCACTCTCTGGATGACTTCACTTGGCAAAATCACATAATTATTGTATTGCTTTGACCATCATCAAGTGTTTTCCAAGACGCAACAAGCACAAGACAACTCAGACAAATTGTGGTCTTAAGTCCTGCTAAGAATCAAACTGGACACATTGTTACTGTACCCTAATTGTCACGGTTACAGCTCACTGCATAGCCATAGGTATATTGAGAGCTACCTACAGTAAAGAGAGTCCTCGTATAGGAATGGGGCCCCAGCATATGTGTCTAACTTACCTCCTTGCTTACAAACCATTTTCCTCATTCTATAATTAAATTTCCATTTGACTCCTGACTCTCCTGTTTTTAGCCTGCTTTGTGTGGTTCTGGCTACTTACAGATTAGAGGTCAGTTTTGTCCAGTTGATAATTCATCCATAAATTTATTTAGCTCATCATTTATATTTAACCTCTTACCAAAGCCCATTGGTATGTGCTTTATTGATGGAGATGAAGGCTGGATAGCTCCTGCCTTTACCAATCCCCATATGGAGACTTTTCAAGATAGAGTGCCTCTTTAGGATTCTAAGCATTTGAACACAGCACTGAATCAGCTTCCAGCTTCTACCAATCCAGTTTCAGATTCTGAAGGAAAAGACTGAAAAGACATGAGAGAAGCAGGCAGTCTCTGTCATATCCCTATTCCTAGTTTGCTACTCTAAATACTTCAGGGAATTTTCTTCTTAAGGGGGATCAAAGACATTCTCTCTTGATTAAGCTGAATTATCTCACTCTCAATGGAAGAATTCCTTCATTCTGTATTGTTTGCATTTTTTTTCTCCAATGTATACCTTCTCCAAATTCTGTTTTACTATGATTTGCATAAATGGATTTCTTTGCTATTTGTTACATGTGTTGCTGTGGAACTGGTATTTGGCCTGAAAGGAATCAAACCTTGCTTATAGATCTTGAGGTCTCCCTTCCCCATAACATGACAAAGTGATCAAAAGTTAGCTTGAACCATTTTTAAGGAAGTAGATAGATACAATACCAATTAGGCACACTCTCTCTGAGAACAAAATGATGGCCTTTGGCTCCAAACTCCTGCTTTCCCTCTTGAAAGAGAAAAGTGGAGAAAAGTGGAGGAAAGTAGGCTAGAGATGTGTATTTAGCTTTCCTTCAAGCTATATGCAACAGTAATCTCTCTCATCATAAGTGGGGCTCAATACCTCTTTCTTTCTATATGAAGGTTGCCTTTTTTGCTACGTATATAGCACTTAAAAGTCTATAATGTGCTTTAAGTACATTACCTCATTCCAGACTACTAACAATAGTACTGTTAAGATAAGGAAATCACATTCCTTGCATACAAACACTGTTTTTTTTTTTTTTTTGCCCTTTCTCAGACCCCTTTCAGCCATGTTTTTTATTTTCTTAACTTTGCCAAAGAGCTCAAAATACCATCTAACACTGAAATTTCCCTTAGTCCCAAGGGCTTCTTCATCTTGGACATCACTCTTCTTCTTCTTGTTCTTCTTCTTTTTAAAAAAAAATTTTGATTTTATTTATTTTTAATGCATATTGCATTATGAATCATGTTGGGAGAGAAAAATCAGAGCAAAAGGGAAGAACCATGGGAGGATAAAAAAAAAAAAACAGAAAAAATAAGTAAACATAGCATGTGTTGCGTCTCCTTAGTTCTTTTTCTGGATGTAGTTGGCATTTTTTCTCCAAAGCCTATTGGATTTCTTTGAATCACTGAACTACTGAGAAGAACCAAGCCTTTCATAGTTGATCATCACACATTCTTGCTGTATAATGTATTCCTGGTTCTACTTGTTTCATTTAACATCAGTGCATGTACATTTTTCCAGGGCTTTCTATAATAGCTTGTTTATTTTTTAAAAAGAAAAATAATATTCCATTACCCTCATATACCACAACTTGTGCAGCCAGTTCCCAACTGATGGGCATCCACTTCTTTTTTAATTCTTTGATACCACAAAAAGAGACACTACAATCATTTTTGTATATGTGGATCCTTTTCCCTCTTGAATGAATTCCTTGGGATACAAACCTAGTAATGACACTGCTGGGTCAAAAGGTATGCACACTTTATGCATACCCTTTGTTCCAACAGTGTTACTACTGAGCTTATATTCCAAAGAGATCTTAAAAAAGGGAAAGGGACACACATGTGAAAAAATATTTGTGGCAGTCCTTTTTGTAGTGGTTAGAAACTGGAAATTGAATGGATGACCATCAATTGGAGAATGGCTGAATAAATTGTGGTATATGAATGTTATGGAATATTATCATTCTGTTAAACATGATCAGCAGGATGATTTCAGAGAGGCCTGGAGAGATTTACATGAATTGATGCTAAGTGAAATAAGCAGAACCAGGAGATCATTATACATGATCTTATGTTATTTATTATATGAGATTATATGATGACCAACTCTGATGGACGTGGCTCTCTTCAACAATGAGATGACTCAAACCAGTTCCAATTGTTCAGTAAAAAAGAGAATCATCTAGACCCAGGGAGAGAACTATGGGAAATGAGTGTGGAACACAACATAGCATTTCCACTCTTTTTGTTATTGTTTGCTTGCATTTTTGTTTTCCTTTTCAGGTTTTTTCTTTCTTTCAAGGTCTGATTTTTCTTGTGCAGCAAGATGACTGTATAAATATGTATATATATATAGGATTTAATATATACTTTAACATATTTAACATGTATTGAACTACCTGCCACCAAGGAGAAGGGTGGGGGAAAGGAGGGGAAAAGTTGAAACAGAAGGTTTTGCAAAGGTCAATGTTGAAAAATTACCCATGCATATGTCTTGTAAATAAAAACTATAATAATAATAATAATAATAATAATAATAATAATAATAATAATAATGTATGCACAGTTTTATAGTCCTTTAGTCATAGTTCCATATTGCTCTCCAGAATGGTTGGATCATTAGTGTCCCAGTTTTCCCACATCCCCTCCAACACTTATTATATTTTCCTGTCATCTTAGCCAATCTGGGAGGTGTAAGGTGGTACCTCAGAGTTGTCTTAATTTGTATTTTTTTTTTGAATAGTGATTTAGAGCATTTTTTCATATGACTATACAGATGGCTTGAATTTCATCATCTAAAAATTATCTGTTCATATTATTTTACCATTTAACAATTGGGGAATTCTTATAAATTTGACACAGTTCTTTATATATTTTAGAAATGAAATCTTTATCAGAAATACTGGCTGTAAAAATTTCCCCCAGCTTTGTACTTCCCTTTATTTTTGTTGATTTTATTTTTGCAAAACCTTTTAAATTTAATGTAATCAAAGTTGTCTATTTTGCCTTTCATAATGTTCTCTACTTCTTTGGTCATAAATTTCTCCCTTTTCCAAATATCTGGTAACTAAATTATCCCTTGTTCTCTTAATTTGTTTATGGTATCCATGTATCCATTTTGACCTTATTTTGGTATCATCTACACTGAATTTCTGGCATATTTTTTTCCAGTTGTCCCAGAAATTTTTGTCATATAGTGAGTTCTAACTTCAGAAGCTGGAGTTTGAGGATTTATCAAAAACTAGATTACTATAGGCCTTGATTATTGTGTCTTGTGGGTCTAATCTATTCCACTGATTCACCACTCTATTTCTTAGCCAGTACCAAATGGTTCTGATTATTGCTGCTTTTTAATATAGTTTTAGGTTTGGTACTGCTAAGTCACCGTCCTTTGTATTTTTTTTTTCATTAATTGATATTCTTGACCTTTTGTTCTTCCAGATGAATTTTATTATTTTTTCTACTTCTATAAAATAATATTTTGAAAGTTTACTTGATATGGCACTGAACAAGTAGATCAATTTAGGCAGTATTGTCATTTTTTTTATATTAGCTTGGCCTAACCATGAACAATTGATATTTTTCCAATTGTTTAGATCTGACTTTATTTGTGTGAGAAGTGTTTTGTAATTGTGTTCATATAGTTCTTGGGTTTGTCTTGGCAAATAAACTCCTATTTTATTTTGTCTATAGTAATTTTAAATGGAATTTCTCTATCTCTTGCTGAAGCACTTTGTCAGTAATATATAGAAATGCTGATTATTTATGTAAGTTCATTTCATATCCTGGAACTTTGCTAAAATTGTGATTATTTCCAGTGGATTTTTGGATCATTTTCTATATTCATTAAATATACCATCATATCATCTGCAAAGAATGACTTTTATTTCTTCATTGCCTATTCTTATTCCTTTCATTTCTTTTTGTTTTCTTATTGCTAGAGCCAATATTCTAGTACAATGTTAAATAATAGTAGTGATAATGGTCATCCTTGTTCTATTCCTGATCTTATTGGGGATGCATCCAGCTTCTCTCCATTACAAATAATGCTTGTTGTAAGTTTTAAATAGATACTGATGATTATTTTTTAAAAAGTTCCCTTTATCCCTATGCTCTCTAGTGTTTTTAATAGGAATGGATGCTGTATTTTGTCAAAACTTTTTCTGCATCTATTGAGATTATCACATGATTTCTGTTGGTTTTGTTATTGATATGGTTAATTATGGTAATGGTTTTTCTGATACTGAACTAGCCTTGCATTCTTAGCATAAATCCCACTTGGTCAAAATATTCACTTAACTGCTGATAAGTTTCTAAAATAATATTTTATTTAAATTTTAAATTTAATTTATTTTAAATTATATTTTATTTAAAATGTTTTCATCAATATTCATTAGGGATAGTGGTCAATAATTTTCCTTCTCTGTTCTGGCCCTTCCTGGTGCAGGTATCAATGACATATTTGTGTCACAGAAATAATTTTGCAGCACTCCTTCCTTACCTATTTTCCCAAATATTTACATAGCATTAGAATTAAATGTTATTTAAGTGTTTGACAGAATTCCCTTGTGAATCCATCTGGCCCTGGAGATTTTATCTTAGAGAGTTCATTTATAACTTGGTCAACTTCTTTTTCTAAAGTGGGACCATTTAAGTATTTTATTTTCTCTTCTGTTAACTTGAACAATTTATAGTTTTGTAAATATTTATCCATTTCAGTTAGATTGTCATGCTTGCCATATAATTGGACAAAATGGCTCCTAATTATTATTTTTAATTTCTTTTTCATTGGTGGTAAGTTAACCCATTTCATTTTTGATGCTGGTGATTTTTTTCTTTCCTTTTTCTGATCAAATTAATCAAATGTTTATTTATTTTATTACTTTTTTTCATAAAACCAACTCTTAGTTTTATTTATTAGTTCAATAATTTTCTTGGTTTCTATTTTATTAATCTGTCCTTTGAGTTTCAAAAATTTCTAATTTGGTACTTAATTGGGAGTTTAAATTTGTTCTTTTTCTAGCTTTTTAAATTGTATACCTAATTCATTGCTCTCCTCTTTCTCTATTTTATTTATGTAGCTATTTAGAGATATAAAATTTCCCCAAAGAACTGCTTTGGCTGCATCCCACAGATTGTAGTATGTTATCTCATTTTGCCATTTTTTCAGATGAAATTATGGATCATTTCTGTGATCTGTTGTTTGAACAACTCATTCTTTAGAATTAGATTATATTTAATTTCCAATCGGTTTTTAGTGTATCTTTTCCTGACCCTTTATTGAATATAATTTTTATTGCATTGTGGTCTGAAAAGGAAGCACTTATACACTTTTTTGCATTTGATTTTGAGATTTTGATGCCCTACTCCATGGTCAATTTTTGTGAAGGTGCCATGTACTGCCAAGAAAAGGTATATATTCCTTTCTGTCCCTATTCAATTTTCTCCAGAGATTCAGCAAATCTAGATTTTCTAGGATCCTATAAACCTCCCTAGTTTCTTTATCATTTATTTTTGTAATGCCAAAGAAACTGAGCAAGACAAGAGATTAGAGGCCAATTTAATAGTTTATTAAATGGAGAGAAATACTGGGACCAATGGTCCATGGTTGATCCCAGGGCTAGAAGAGACTATCATCTCAGAGTCTAGCCCCGAGTATCAGGACAGCAAGCTTTTTATATAATTACAAGAACAATGACATGATGGAGGTACCTAGGTGGGGATAACGTAATGGAGGGAGTTTACTGATATTCTAATGACATCTAAAATGTATAAACCTTTATCTTGTCGAACATTAAGAAGGAATGTCTATAAAACCTTTATCTCAAACATTAAGAGGGAAAGGTTATAATCTAAGGCAGAATGACTAAATAGGACAATTGGAGAAACTGGGTCACAACATTAAAAAAGAACTTTGGCATAACATTTTGTGGTTAAATTTGTCTGATTCTGAAAGGGGGCGGTGGAAGTACTGCACTAGAATAGTTTTGTCGTCCATTTCTTCCTATAACTGACTTTAAATCTTCTCTAGACATTTGCCTGTTTTATCACTTGGTGCATACACATTTAGTACTGTTACTACTTCATTATTTATTGTATCCTTTATCAAGATGTACTTTGCCTCCTTATTTCTTTTAATAAGATTGATTTTTACTTTTGTTTTTTCTGAGATCAGAACTGCTATGACTGCTTCTTCTTCTTTTTTTAATCTCAGTTGAAGCATAACAACTTCTGTTCCACCCTTTTACCTTTACTCTGTATCTATCCCTCTCTGTCACATCTCTCTTTCTCTGTAGCCTTCTTACCTTGGTACATAATCCCAACATCTCTTCTCCTACTGTTGAATTATTCATAGGGCCTCCATTTTGGAAAATGGTCCAAGCTAGGCACATTTCATTTCCCTCTAGCCTGTGCTTTTGATGGAGGGAACCCTGAAACTGTCCTCCTTGAAATTGTCCTTTTAACCTTTGGGGTGAGCCCTGAAACTCTCCCGACAGGGACCCAGCCTTCCAGGCAGCTAAGTGGTTTCATAAAGATTGGCCCAGGACCACTCCCTATTTAGCTCAAACTTAAGTGCTCTCATTTAGCTGGAGATCTAGATTTGATATTTCTATAGATCTCTATTGAGCTGGAACTTGGGTCAGGACCATCCCAGTAAGTGGTCTCTCAGAAATCTAGGCCTGGGGGCAATGACAACATTAAAGTAATCTCATTCAATTGAAACTTCAATCTCAGATTTCCTATTTAAAGGGCAATTTGGGGGCTCATTTCTTTGCAGAGGCCCATGCCAAGGAACCTCTCTCTCCTTGGCATAGTTGCCTGTCAGGACCCTGCCCACTGAGAAGATACCCTTTTCTGAGTGTTAACTCCTCTTTATCTCTTTCTCTGCCAGGATTTCTCTCCTAGACCTTTATTTCTCTGTCAGAACCTTGCCAATGAGAAAGTCAGCCTCCTAGCAAAAGCTGATTTCTCATTGCCAATAAACTTTTTGGCAGTCTAACTTTTTAGATTCATGAATTCTTTCACATTGGACCAAGACTGACTAGAAGGGGTTCCCACAACTCTCTGCACTGCCATGTACCTCATTACTTTCAGATCTCTAAGACCTCTCCTTTGCCTTTCCCCCACAACTTTTCAGCTCTATGCTTCATTCTCCACCCCTGTAGAAAGAGGGATGGACCCCTGTGTCCATCCCTGTGTCCATCCCTGTGGTGATCTTCTTCTTTTAAAATAAGTAGAATAGTTCTCTCTAGGGGAGAGAAGGCAGGTTTCTCGGGGGAGGTTGTCTGGGAGGCAGCCTTAGTATCAGTTCAGATCAATAATTACCCCAAATGCAGCCAGCTGGTAAAAATACAAATGTTTATTTCTCCTTCCAAGTCTTGTCTCTTTCCTTGGGTCCGGATAGCTTGATTCTTAGAGGCCTATCTCTCTGCTTGGTTCCAAGAGCTCCCTCCAAATGTCTCCAAATCCAAAGGTTTGTCCTTCAGTCTCGGCCTCTGCTTTCTTCAGCCTCCAGCCAGCACAAAGATGGAATGAATCTCTTGACTCCTTCACTTGGGGCTTGGCTAGCTTTCTGGCAAGTCTTTCAGACCAGCTTGGTCTCAGTGGGAGAAGTACAGGAGCCTAGCCACTACAGAGAGCCTTCTCAATCTCCCGCTCAACTCTCGACTCTTAGCTTCTTCCTCTCAAAACTCTTCTTCCGCTACCAGCCAGCCAAATGGAAAAATATTGGAATGAATCACTCTTCACTGGCTTATATATGACTCTTCTGAGAGAATGGGATTATGGGGTTTCTCCCATAGTGCTCTCTGGCCCTAAGAGCTTCAAGGGAGGTGTGAATTCAGATATCTCATACTAAACCCTGAAATTTCCCAAAAGTGTGAACTCCAATGAGTAAAGGTGCAAACACAAGTATTGTATCAATTAGTTCTACTTAGTACCTTGTTTCAGGTTCTGGCCCAAAACATCTTCTTGTAAAAGCAGATCAATAATCTATCAACTCTAATGAGTTAGCAGTTTGTAAAGATTCCAACACCCTACTCTGCACCTTCTTTAGACTGTATATTCCTTGAGGGAAGGAATTATCTTTTTGTTTATGTCTATATTGATAGTGTTGTGCCACAATTCCCTTTTAATGTCCTAACCCAGGTTCTCTAATTGTCCTCTGTTACTCTGCCCTAAAACCCCAGGCTATAATTATTCCTTCTTAATGTTTGATAGGATAAAGGTCTATACATTTTTGACATTAGAATATCAGGAGTTTCTCTGGTACTTCCCTCCATTATGTCATCTAGGTGCCTCCCCCCCATTAGGTCATCCTTATTAAATCATTCCCATCCAGGTACCTCCCCCATCATGTCATCAGTCTTATTACCCTATAAAAGAATCTTGTATGCGACATTCCCTGCTGAATTCTTGGAGACTATAGTCTCATTCAGCCCTGGGACCAAATCATGGATCTATTTGGTCCCAGTAAAGCTCTCCCTTTTGAATAAAATATTAAATTGTTCTCTAATCTCTATCTTGCCTCAATTTCTCTGGCATTACAACAACACTTACTGTAATACCTGGAACACAGTATTTAATAAATGCTTCTTCCTTTGTTTATCTCCAGTGCCTAGTATAGTTATTTCAGAACAAGCACTCAAGTTTGGTAACCAAGGTCCAGGAGTCTTGTTTTACTCCTTGAAAGACTTTAGTATTGTCTCTACCAAGCCAAAATGGAAGTGTTAGGTCTTTGTTCTTCCAAATATCATGAGGTTAAGATTGGGCATTTTCATTCATCTATTCCTTGTGTGACAAACAAACTCACACTATTGTTCTTGTTCTCTGTTTCTCTATTACTTAAATCACTGACTACCCAGAAGTAAACTATCTACTTCACACCTACTTCTAGCTTTTGTAGAAGAAAATTGTGGAAGGAATAGAAGAAGAATGGAGGATTTGGGCCCCCTGAAAAGGAGGTGAAAATGGAATCTAAGATGGAAGGGCAGAAATTAAATTTGGAGATAGAAAATTTGGTGAAATTTATAAGAAATTTAAGGAGAGCAATATCAGGATCCAAATTCTATTTTGAGGTTGAAAATAAGGCAGGATTAAGGATGATGAAAGAAAATATAAAAGGATTAAAAAGGATTATGGAGATTCAAGAGGCTTTAGGGAGTGGTATGGACTTTATATGTGCAATATTTATAAAACAGTGGTATATATATGGTGTATAAACATACCATAAAGAGGTAAACTCCCGAGGATAAGGATAAAACAGTAATTAAACAAAAGTAAGTGTAGTAGGTAAGATGTAGATAAGTAGGTAGTAGGTAAGAAAAAGTTAAATGGAACAATTAGAGGGTAAAGCAAATTAATAGAGTGGGTTAGTGGGTGGAACAAACTAGTGAAATGGGAGCTTGATATAAACTGAAGCTCATGAACATGACTGATGAGCAACTAAAACTAAGGAAAGTTGGAGCTGATCCTATTACCACAGAGCAGAAAGCACCTAAATTGCCTCTGTCAGAGCCCATGGGGGTCTAAAGGCCTAGCAGGTGGAGACTAGGGATGAGGAAGGGACCAGGATGGGAAGCAGCTGAAGGATGGCTTGTAAGCTCCTGGGACAAAAAGATGACAGAAGGAAAATAACTGGAAGGAGACTGTGAATGAAACAGGGTTCCAGCTAAAGGCAGACTTTAGGTTGAAAGCTCTTAATTCAACATTCAGAGTCCAATCAGTGGCAGTTTTCAGTGAATGAAGTGCCACAGAAAAAAGAAATGGAAGAAAAAAGAAAGAAAAAGGAATATTTCTCTATGCAGAAGCTTTAAGAGTGATGTGTAGGAAACATAAACTAATGCAGTATGACTTGGAGATAGCTGCTCAGGCTATCTCCTACATCTGGCTTCCAAATGCTCAGTCAAGAAACTCCAGAGCAAAGAGAAGCCTGAATAGAGATGCTAGAGGAATAAATATGTGAAGAACAACTGAAGTCTAAAACTCTAGAAGACAGAATTTGTGAAAGCTGCTTGGGCAGATTATTGAATGCTTCAAAGAACAAAAGAACCATAATTTAAAGGGGGGCTATCATAAACTATGCATAAACTGTTCAGATTAGAATGTGTAAAAAGGGAGTTCAAGTGTGGACCAATGCTAAAGAATACTCCAACAAGATATAATACTATAGAAATGAATTCTTCATCAATCAAGTACCCCATAGCAGAAGCACAAGTACATAATGAAGACTTGAAATTTTACCTTTTATACACAAAAATTTACAATTTAATCATTTGAGTAAATACAGTATTCTTTTTTTACATGTTGAAAATGTTGCAAAATATTGTGGAAATTGCCAGACTTCATAAAAGGAAGAAGCATTGTACTTTTTTTTAATAGTTTTTTATTTACAAGATATATGCATGGGTAATTTTTCAGCATTGACCCTTGTAAAACCTTCTGTTCCAACTTTTCCCGTCCTTCCTCCCACCCCCTCTCTCAGATGTCAGGTAGACTAATATATGTTAGATATGTTAAAGTATATGTTAAATACTATATATATATATATATATATATATATATATATATATATATATACATATCCATAGTTATTTTGAGAAGCATTGTTCTTTGAAAAAAAAAAAGAAGAAAGAAAAAGAAACTAAGAAAAGCTAGTTGAGGAGGGTGTCAAGTTGTTTGTTGTTTTTGTACAGTAGTTCAGGGATATCTGACTCTTCATGACCCCATGGACTAAATGACCATAGGGTTTTCTTGACAAAGATACTGGAAGTGTTTGCCTTTTCCTTCTCTAGTTTTATGCAGGTAGGGATTAAGTGACTTGCCCAGAATCACACAGTTAGTATTTGTCTGATGTCATATTTGAACTCTAGACTTTCAGTCTCCTGACCTTGTGCTCTTATCCACTAGGTCACCTAGCTGCCCTTTATCACAGGCAAATTTATTAAATGTTTGTTGATGTGACTACAAACTGGTCCCGGGCCCAAACTTGGTCACAGGAGATGGCATCTGTATTTGAACTGCTTATTTCAGCATTAGTGAAAAAAAAGAGAAGGCTGATTGTAAAGAAAACAACAACATAAAAGCCCCCCAAAATGTATATTTTTATACTACATTAGAACAATTTCTGCATATCTGCAATAAAATTTCTAATGTAAAACAAAAAGCATTTTAAGTGACCAGGAATAAAAATCTTAGTCATTACAAGGAGTAGAGAAAACTCCTAGACACTAGAAGAATGTCTCTGCAGATTTAGATTGTTGGATACAAAACACAAATTTAGTATTCTTATTGAAAAGTAAGGGGAAAGATAGATGCTCTGAGGAAAAAAAAAACTGCTTGTTCTCTAAAATATGATACAGTATAGCCACTTTGAGTTTATTGACATGAGATGCCATGGCTTTTACTTTTCTGTGTGTTCTATGAACTTTTGGGTATCTTAGCTGCTGTTCTTTCTTTTCTGTAGCTACTCTCTGTTATCTAACTTGGGAGATATACACAAATGGTCTTCTCCCTCCTTTTTAGTTTAAAACCCCTTTGATTAGATTTGCAAGATACCCAACTTATTCTATAAAGAGACAGATCATGTAGTGAGGGTCACAAGAAATCAAAATGGATAAAAACTATTTACTTTTGGTGATTCACACAGGCATAAATCCTCACTGAAGGTAGTTAGTTGAACTACTCTTTGTTCCCTATTGGAACTTCCAGGTTATCTCCCTACTTAAATCACTCAATAATCTTTCCTCCTATGAGGTTCATGGGATCATGATCAATCAATCAAAATACTGGCAGGTTTTGTCTACAGACTTCCAGGTCATTCCATTTTCTTCCTTAATGAGTTCAATGTATGGCTCATAATTATTTTTTTCCTTCTCTGCAACTCCCATCCTTATATTTGGGGATTTTAACTCATATATTGACTTTCTCCCCAAAACTGTAAATATTCAATGTCTCAATCTACTCACTACCTAAGAGGTACTCCTCCAAACTACCTCAAACTACACACAAAGATAGTCATACCCTTCCTTGATCTTGCCATCACCAACAAATGTATCATCATCTCCCCATTCAAGACTTCAAAAACTCCTTATCTGACCATAAACTATTGACTTTCTATCTCTCTTTTTGCCTTCCCTTACCAAATGCTGTCATTTGTCCAAAATGTGGCTTCCAATAGTTCTAGCTTAAACTTCTCCAGGCCATCTCCATCATACTTCCATTCTCTCTCCTCTTTTATCCAACTTGATTCTCTGTAAATCAGATCAATTCTATACTGGCTTCTTCTCTTGAGTCCCTAGCACTTTGTATCACTGATTTTGTCTTGCCAAGCCTCAGCCTTGGATTACTCCAACCATCTACTGTCCTTGTTCCTACTGCTGCTAAACAGAGGTGAATTAAAAAAAAAATCCACAATCATTCCAATTGGATTCACTAAATTTGTTACAAAATCAACTGGACCATCACTGCTCTTAAGCAATTCTTCCTTATCAACTCACTATCCAATTCTCTAGAGTGACTCATCCAAACTTTTCTTCCCTCCTCAAATTTCCCATAGTTGCCCCTCCCCAAATCTATCATCTGAGAACCTTTCTTCCTATGTTACAGAAAAAAAAATTGAGGCCACTGACCACAAACTTCCTCTTCCCTTTTTGTCATCTCCTATCACTCAGATACTTTCTGCCATTATCTCCTCCTTTACTCCTTTCTCACCCAAAGAAGTGGTCTTGTTCCTTACTATTTAACTACACAAGAAATCTCATTCCATATCTGCTTTAACATATTGCTCCTCTGCCATCTCCATTCTACCACTTATTTTCAATCTCACCCTGTCTGTTGGCTTCTTCCCCACTGCCTATTCACATGCTTATGTTTACTCCTAGTAAACACACATACATATGCACACACCCTTCATTTTATCCTTCCATCCCCACTATCCTCCTATATCTCTTCTGTGCTTTGTAGTTCAAACTCCTTGAAAAGATCAACCATCTTCAATAGGTGATTCTACTTTCTCTCCTCTCATTCTCTTTTTAACTCCTAACAATCTGGCTTGTAACCTGATCAACCTTTGACACTTTTGATTACCTTCTCTTTAGATTTTCAGGACACCCCTTCACTTCTGGCTCTCCTACCTATCTAACCACTCCTAATCACTACTCATCTAACCACTCTCCTTTGCTGGATCCTCATCCAGATTATATCCTCTCACTTTAGGTATACTACAGAGAACTTTATCTATCTTTATACTACTTCATTTGATGATCTCAATAACTCCAGGGATTTAATTACCATCTCTATATTGATGATTCCCAAATCTACCTATGTTCTCCTAACTTTTCTACTGATTGATGATCCTGTATCTGTCTTCCAGGCATCTTAAATTGGATGCCTGGCTTCCAAGGAATTTTAAACTCAACAAGTTAAAAACTGAACTCAATATCTTTTCTCCTAAACTCTCTCCCAATTATTCCTAGTTTCCCTATTATTGTATAGGGCAACATCATCTTCCCAATCCTTCAAGTTCACAATCTAGATGTCAGACAGAACTCTTCACTATCTCTCACACTTCATAACCAATCTGTTGCCAAGTACTATCAATGTCATCTTTAGAACATCTCTCTAATACTTCCCTTTCTCTCATCCGACACAGGTCACCATTCTGGTGCAAGTCCACATTACCTCATGCCTATATGATGGCAATAGCCTTGCTGGTGGGTATGCTTACCTAAACCATTTGCCATCAGTCATCAAAAGGATTTTCCTAAAACACATTTCCAATCACGTCACTTCCCATCTCCCACTCCATAAACTTCAGTGGTTCTTGGTCACCTCCAAGATAGAAAACAAAATCTTTTATTAGGTTTTCAAAGCCCTGTATAATCTAGCCCCTTCCTACCTTTCCAGTCTTTTAGTACCTTACTCCCTGCCCCTATCCTTCAATCCTTCGCCTCCTTGTTGTTCCATAAACAAAACATTCTGTTTCTTGGCTCTGGACATTTCCTATGGTTGTCTCTCATGTGTGAAAAAGCTCTCCTTCCTTATCTCTGCCTACTGATTCACTGGCTTTAAGTTCCAACAAAAATGCCACCTTCTAGAGAAAGCTGTTCCCAACCCCTCTTAATTGCACATATTTCTTTGTTAGTTATCTTCCCCTTTTAGACTATGAGTTGTTTAAAGTCAGAAGTTGACTTTTTCCTCTTTTTTGTATCCTCAGAACAGTCCTGGGAAGTAGGTGCTATTATTATCCCCATTTTATAGAGGAGAAAACTAATTCAAGCAGAAGTAAAATGTCTTGCCCTGAGTTACATATTGGGAAGTGTCTCAAGTGAGATTTGAACTCAAGATTTCCTAATTCCAGGCCTGGTACAGTCCACTGAGCCACCTAACTCCCCCTAGATAATTTTTTATATGAATTAATTTTTTTTATTATAATAGTGTAGTAGCACATATGAACCCTTTTTTTGATAGAAGATGAATGTTGTTTCAGATTTTAAAATTTGTTCCTTTTTAAGGCTGATTATAAAAGGTACTATTAACAAAGTGTATTAGGGTATCCAATACAACAGAAAAGAAAATTATTTTCTGAGCATAAATCAGCCAATATGGTTTTTGGAAGTTTTCAAATGACTACCCATTAACAACAAAAGTACTCAGGAGAGGCAGATAGATGGCACACTGGATAAAATAACAACCTTGAAGTCAATTGAACCTGAGATCAAATCTGGTCTCAGATACTCAATATTTACTATTAACTAGTTATCCTCAATTTCCTGTCTCTAAAAATAAAAAAATAAAGTATTCAGGAGTGTGCTGTGAAATACCTTGTATTTTCGATCACTGAGGGATGGTTTCAGGAAATCTGTGTAAAGAGCTCTATTTCACTGTTGTGAAGAAATAAATAGATATTATTTGAAACAGCATGGTAATGATAATGAGGTCCTGGGTAGACAGGTGAAAATTAGCAGACAAAGCCTGAATCACTGAAAACAATTTGGAAGCCTTCCTATGCTTTGAGGCAAGTAGAGAGCAGCACTGATAAAATCATCTTAGCCTTAAAGGGGGCCTTTTTGTTTTTAAGTAGTCCTTTTGTTCAAATGATCTTTTGATTACAGCCCACCCCAGGTGGAGATCTCTGGTAATCCGATCTTTAATATAGCCTATCAGAAAATCAAGTTATGATGTCAACCCCTCTATATTATATTTTGCCTATAAAAAATTTGGATGGGGAGGGCGGAGGTGGCAGAGAGAACACACATTTTGTTCTAAGTTCCCCTTCTACCCTCACTACTAATTACCAAATTCAGCCTCTGAAATAGTGCTTGACTGGTAAAATCCACAAATATTGGGAGTACAACAAATTACCAGTCAAAGATAATTTGGAAGATTGCCAGAAAAGGTTCATTCTGATTGACAGGAGGAGACCAGCACAGGCAGGGAGGCAGAACACAGAGGCTAGCACACTTAGTGGACCAGGGGTGGATGCAGTCTCCACGGGTAGAAAATTTGCAGGAAGGACTCTACCACAGGTTGGCTGCTCTGCTTTGGTTGCAAAGCAGTAGATCAGCAGAGAAGTTACACAAATGACAAAGTTAGAGTGTATTCCAAGATGCCAGAATTTAACAGGACCTGGCCACACCCATTCAGCACCAGAAGTAACTCAGAATGGACCATAGCACAGCTATGCAGCTGCATTCTGCAGCCTGGGCTTTTGCCCAGGGCAGCCACACAAGATGGGGGAGGGGCTCTGCTTGGGGACCACTCTACCCAGGGCAGTGACAATTCTGCTGCAGGAATCTTCACAGGGCACTTCCACAGCTCAGCCACTCTTTGCAGTCTGTTCACAGGACAGCTACTGTCCATCTATCTATCCCTGTTCTGTAGAGAAACCTGGTAACCTCCTTGCCCTGAAAGCAGATCCTAAGGACTTTTTAAAAATGAGTAAAAAAGCCAAGCGAACTCTAACTATTGATAGCTTCTATACAGAAAGAAAGCAGGTTTCCAACCCTGAGGAGACTAATAGCAGACAGTGTCCAGACAAAAACCCAAAGGGGGATGTAACCTGATCCTCATCACACAAGGCTCTCCTAGAAGAAATTATAAAAGATCTTAAAAGAGAGCTAGAAGAAAAATGGAGAAAGGAAAGAGAAGCTATGCAAGAGAGTACAGCAAAGGCATATAACTCAGTAAAATAAAAATTTGATTAAGTAGAAAAAGAAAACAACTTCCTGAAATGTGAATTGGAAAAGGTAAAGAACTCCCAGGGAAATGGAATTTGTGAATTGAAAAAGATAAAGAATTCCCAGGAAAGAAGGATTTGTGAAATGGAAAAAGAAAATAACTCAGCCAAAAAAATTAGTGAAATGGAAAAAAATTCCATAGAGCAAAACAACTCATTTAAAAACTCAATTGGACATATAAAAAAAGAAGTTAAAAAAAACTAATGAAGAAAATAAGTCATTAAAAATCAAAACTGAACAAATAAAATTGAATGATTCTTTGAGACAATAAGAATCAGTCAAGCAAAACCAAAAAAATGAAAAATTAGAAAAAAAGTTAAATATCTACTTGGAAAAACAACAGACCTGGAAAATAGATCTAAGAGAGATAATCTGAGGATTATTAGACTTGCCAAAAATTATGATGAAAAAAAGAGCCTAGACACTATTTTACAGGAAATCATCAAAGAGAACTGCCCATATGTAATAGAATCAGAAGGTAAAATAGGCATTAAAAGAATTCATCAAACAATTTCTTCCAGGGAAGAAAATGGACATTCAATGAAACAGATGAATTACATTTATTCCTAGTGAAAAAACCAGAGCTAAACAAAAAAAAAAAAAAAAAAAAATTGACCTCCAAATATAGGACTCAAGCGAAGCATAAAATATAAAAAGAACTCTTGAGAACTGTATTTCTATTGTGGGCATACATAAAGAAATACAGAATTAGTAGTTTTAACCATAAATGTTAACTGATACATTGTTGGTGGAATTGTGAATACATCTAGCCATTCTGGAGAGCGATTTGGAACTATGCTCAAAAAGTTATCAAACTGTGCATACCCTTTGATCCAGTAGTGTTACTATTGGGCTTATATCTCAAAGAGATTTTAAAGAAGGCAAAGAGATGTGTATGTGCAAAAATGTTTGTGGCAGCCCTTTTTGTAGTGGCTAGAAACTGGAAATTGAATGGATGCCAATCAATTGGAGAATGGCTGAATAAATTGTGGTATATGAATATTGTGGAATATTATTTTTCTGTAAGAAATGACCAACAGGATGATTTCAGAAAGGCTTGGAGAGAGTTACATGAACTGATGCTGAGTGAAATGAGTAGGACCAGTAGATGATTTTACACTTCAACAACAATGCTACATGACGATCAATTCTGATGAACGTGGTTCTCTTCAACAATGAGATGAACCAAATCAGTTCCATTTGTTCAATAATGAATAGAACCACTTATACCCAGCAAAAGAACACTGGAAAATGAGTATAAACCACTATATAGCATTTCCAATCTCTCTGTTTTTATCCGCTTGCTTTTTGATTTCCTTTTCAGGTTAATTTTACCTTATTTCAAAGCCTGATTCTTCTTGTACAGCAAAATAACTGTATGGATATGTGTGTGTGTGTGTATATATATATATATATAGTATTTAACATATACTTTAACATATTTAACATGTATTGGTCTACCTGTCATCTTGGGGAGGGGGTGGGGAGAAGGAGGGGAAAAGTTGGAACAGAAGGTTTTGCAAGGGTCAATGCTGAAAAATTACCCAGGCATATAATCTGCTCATACTGTAGATCCTTGTTAACCACTTTTTAAGGTTAACCTACTATAGTACAATCCTGCCTCATGGTGTCTTTCTCCATGTTAAGATTTCTTTTGGGGGTTAGTCTGTTTGCTAAGCATCACAATACCTAATATCTATTAGAATTGTAAGCTCCTTTAGCTCTCTAATTCCTTACTTGCCACTCCTTAATGTCCTTCTCCTTAATGGCAATTTAAGTCCTTTATTAATTGCTAAGACCCCTTTCCTTGCTAACTTCTATGAATTTAACTGCTATTAGCAGTGTCATAAAATCTTTTTCTCTTGATTTAGAGGTCTATGCCTACAAATTCTTTTGAGACACCTTGATACAATGGCCAGTAACCCATTATACTTTTGGGATATCACTTGTACCCCATTATTTTGGGGTGTAACTTAGTAATTTTGATGGTCTGGTATGGAGAGAGGAGCAAAGGGACAGTCTGACTGTACTCAATAACTTTAACAAAGGGCAACAGATAAATTGAGTTAAAACCTTTGGAGCTATCAAGGTTTCTCCCTTTTTTCTGCCTCCTACAATGTTCTTTTTTCATTCTTTTATTCAACTGGAAAATAAATGTTGTCTGTACTACCTTTTCTCTCATTTTCCATTCTCAAATGACATTATTTCAAGGTAGCACAATGTTTGGTACATGATAGATGATTAAAGGGAACTTTTTCACTCACTAAACTAGACCAGGCTGATTTAAATAAAATATTCTTTTTATTTTATTTTATTTTTATACAATACTTATTTTCATCTTTAAACAGAAATGGGAGTTGAACTTATTTTAAAGAGAGGTGCCAGTTAATATACTAAATGAGACTATTTAAATTATGTTTATTCTCCACCACTTAAATCTTTTTGTATTCTACTGTATTAAGATTAACAGTTTGATAAATTGCAGCTGTATTTCTGGGGAACTATAATCAGATTAGATCTCAAGTCCCATTAGGAGTAGACTTTTATGTATCTTTGGTCTTCACACCTAAATGAGAGAGGTCAAGTTTATTTACATGAATCCAAGGACAATTCAAATGTAATATAAACTTTAAGAGCTTAGCAAATTACTCAATGATTTATGATCCTTTCTCAAGCTTCCTTGGAGCAATGCTTTCATATCCATTATATAGCTAACTATAGATAGCTATATCCACTTCAAACAACACTGTAGAGCAAAACAAAATGTTTTAAAAAGGAATATGTATAGCATAGCTTAAATGAAGTGATTGAAGAAGGAGGGCTGATGGTTTTATAAATCAATATCTTCTCCAGAGTTTAACTTTTATTTTTTTTTGCAAAAATTTAAAAAAATATTTATTATTTTTATTTTTTTCTATTTACATATAAAACCATTAAAAATTTTTTTCCCAGATTCTCTCCCTTACTCTCCACCACCAGCCTACATTAAGAAGGTACATTTGTAGTAATACAAAACATTTCCATAAAAGTCATTTTGTGATAGAAAGCATAGACCTCCCTCTCCCACAAAAAACCCTCAAAAAAAAAAATGTAAAAAAAAATTTCAAACTGTACTGACACCCTCAGTTTTTTCTCTGGGCATGTATGGATAGCATTTTTCAACATAAATCTTTCAGTAGTCTTGGATCATTATATTGTTGAGAACAGCAAAGACATTCACAGCTGATCATCTGATAAAATTGCTATTAATTTACACAAAGTACATTTCACTTTGCTTGAGTTTATGGAAGGTTTTCCAGGTTTTTTCTGAGAGTATTCTGTTCATCATTTCCCAAAGAACAATTATATCCATCATAATCACGTGCTCCAATTTATTTAGCCATTCCCCAAATAATTTGCCCTGAGAAGAGAGATGCTATAAATATTTTTGTATAAAGAGGTCCTTTTCCTTTTTTTTTTTTTTTTTTAAATTTTTTATTTTTTGGGATTCATACCTAGTAATGTGGTATTATTAGGTTCAAGGATATGTATGATTTCATATCCCTTGGGAACTGTTTATATCTTTTGATCATTTATCAATTGGGGAATGGCTTTTGTTTTGCTGATTTGTTCATAAATTTGACTCAAGTACACTTGAAAAATGAGGCTTTCATCAGCGAAACTTGCTTCAAAATTCTTTTCCCAATTATTATTGCTAACTGTATTACCCCCTGATTATTCTATTAAATCTTTCCTTTTACCCTGATCCTCCTCAAAAGTGTTTTGCTATTCACCACCCCCTTCGTCAATATGCCCTTTCTTATCACCCTCCTCCCTATCATATTTCTTTCCTCTCCTACTTTCCTGGATAGTAAGATAGATTCTACTTCCATATTAAGTGTGTATGTTATTTCCTCTTTGAGCCAGTTCTGAGGAGAGAAAAATTTACTCCCTCCCTCTCTACTCTCCCTCTTTCCCTCTACAAAAAAAAAAAAAATAAAAATTTAAAAAAAGCTTCTTTTGGCTTCTTTTATAGCAGATAATTTATGCCATTCCAAATCTTTCTTTCCCATTCTCCTAATACATTCCTCTCACCCCTCACTTTCTTTTTTTTAGATATTATCCCTTCATATTCAACTCATGTCTTTTATACTCCTTCTAACTGCCACAATAATGAGAAAGTTCTTATTAGTTGAAAGTATCATCCTCCCATGTAGGAATGAATGACCTTGGCATAGGACTATCCAATATGGTGTGCTCTCATCAGAGAAGGTGCTTTGCTTTAGAAACAAAGCAGAATTCAGTTAGCTCAGAAGAAATGTGAGATGTGCAAAGTTAGAGAGTCCACCCCAAATATTCTTAAGAACTATTTGTGTCTGACTCATGGTAAAACATTCTGAGCTCATATTAGTCTGACCAGCCACAATCATACACACTGTAACTTGATTCTAACATAGAGTTGTCATTCTGGTCCTCTTTGAGGAAAAAGGACAGCAACCAACCAACTAATCTCCTTATACTTTTCCTGAGTATTGTATTTGAAAATCAGATTTTCTATTCAGCTCTGGTCTTGGCATCATGAATGCTTGAAAGTTTTCTATTTCATGAATAACCACCTTTTCCTCTAAAGGATTATACTGTTTTGCTGAGTAAGTGATTCTCCAGAATATCATATTCTAAGCCCTCCTATCCTTTATTGTAGAAGCTTCTAAATCTTGTGTTATCCTGACTATGGCTCTACTGTACTTAAATTGTTTCTTTCTGGATGCTTGCAATAGTTTTTCCTTGACCTGAGAGATTTGAAATTTGGTACTAATATTCCTGGGAGTTTTCATCTTGGGATGTCTTTCAGGGGGTGATTGAAATTTCTTTGGTTGGTTCTATTTTACCTTCTGATTAGAGAAATTACAGTTTTCCTTCATAATTTCTTGAAAGATGATATCTCAGATTTTTTTTTTTTTGATCATGGTTTTCAGGTAGAGCAATAATTTTAAATTTATTTCTCCTGGATCTATTTTCTAGGTTAGTTGTTTTTCCAATGAGATATTTCACATTGTTTTCTATTTTTCCATTCTTTGAGTTTTTATTGTTTCTTGATTTCACATAAAGTCATTAACTTCCGTTTGCTCAATTCTAATTTTCAAGGACTTATTTTCCTCAATGGGCTTTTGTATCTCTTCCCCCATTTGACCAATTTTGTTTTTTAAGGCATTCTTATGCTCATTAGTTTTTTGTATTTCCTTTTATACTACTCTCAATTCTCTTCCTAAATTTTCCTTTCTTTTGCTTGGCTTTCAAAATTCCTTTTAAGCTCTTTTGCTGTCTGAAATAAATTTTTATTTTTCTTGGAGGCTTTGGATATAGGTGTTTTGATTTTGTTATCTTTTTCTGAGTGTGTGTGTGTGTGTGTGTGTGTGTTTCTGAAGCAATTGGGGTTAAGTGACTTGCCCAGGGTCACAAAGCTAGGAAGTGTTAAGTGTCTGAGACCAGATTTAAACTTAGGTCCTCCTGACTTTAGGGCTGGAGCTCTATCCACTGCACTACCTAGCTGCCTTTTAGTGTGTGTTTTGATCTTCCTTGTTACCATAATAATTTTCTATGGTCAGAATCTTTTTTCTGTGATTTGCTTATTATCCCAACTTTGGGACTTGACTTTTACATCCTTTGTTAAAGTAGGGCACTGTTTCCAAGATGGAGGGTGCACTGTCTCAAGTTTCAGGGGTTTTGTGCAACTATTTTCAGGAACCTTCTAGGAACCAGATCACAAGCACTCTTTTCTGCCTTGGAACTTTGAGGAGTGTCCCTACTCCACTGCGGCTATAAGTTCTAGTGTGCTAAAACAAGAGAGTTCTTCCTCAGTGCTAGCAAAGAGATCTATTGTAAGTTGAGGCCTTCCAGAAACTGCCATTCCTATTGCCACTCATGTGCACTCCTAGTTTGCTGGGTTCCCAAGGCCCTGTCATCTTACTGCAAATCTTTCCTGCTGATCCTACAACTCTTTGTTGCCTCTAGGCTGTGAGGTCTAGAAATCACCAGTCCTGTCACTGATTGGCCCCAAAGCCAAGGCCTTTTTTTTTTTTTTTTTTTTTTGGGAAGGCCTGCATTAATACTGCATTCTGGATTCCCACCCTGGTACCACAGACTTTTCTAAGTGACCCTCTAAGTCTTTGGCTGGAAAAGTTCCACTTCATCTTTTTGTGAGTTCTGACACTGGAATTTGTTTAGAGTCATTATTTAAAGAAATTTAGAGGGGTCTGGGGAACTGCTAGGTGAGTCCCTGCCTTTACTCTGCCATCTTGACTCTGTCTCCTATAGCTTAACTTTTAGGGGACTGAAGGAGAGGATAAAGTGCTTTATCATGTAATCAATCTGGAAAGGCCTTACTTCAGCACTAGTCAGGAAGTGTTCAGATCATGCTCTTGACATTTATAAGCTTATAAGTAAATGGCCTAATCTCTTTGAGCTTCGGTTTTCTCATTTGTAAAATGAGGATGATATTTTCACTGTGAATAAATCTTAAAAGGATATAAAAATGTAATCTATCATTGTATCACCTGACAGGGAATGATGACTATAATATAAGACTTAGAGCTGGAAAAGTTATTTATAATAATATATTACAACCTTCAAATGATAGAACATTGAATCTCATTTGAAAGAACCTAAGAGATGACACAGATGACTATACTACCATAACCTATGGATAGAACTTTTGTCAGAATCACTGACACTTTACTGTGACAGATCATTCAACATCTCCCTGAAAATTTCCTGTTCAGGATAACTGTTGTCCTCTCAAAACAGTGCCTTATACCTTGAAGTAGATCTAATTGTTAAAAAAAAAAAAAAAATCCTTAAATGAAATCAATCTGTCTTTTTCAAATGTAACCCATAGGTATGTAAGATGCAATACAGTTGCTCCCAGCTCCAGCTTCTACAGCTAAACAGAATAAGTCTAATCCTTCTTCCACTTAAGAGACTTTCAAATATTTAAAAATAGCTATAAGCTTTCCAGTAAGTCTTCTCTGGGATAAATTACGGATTCTTCAATTGATCTTCAAGGCACTCCAATATAAGTCCCTCTAGATTTTCTCACAGGCTTATCAACATTCTTCTAAAATGTGTTCACAAAGCTGATCACAATAATCTAGAAGAGATCAAAACAGGACACAGCACAGAAATACTCTCTTCTCTCTAGTCCTGAACACTATTTCTATCTTAATGTGTATGACTGCATTATTATTTTGGGGGTGTGGGAGGAAGGAAATGGGTTGTGTGCAGCTAGATAGCACTTTGGATAGAATGTCAGGCTTGGAGTCAGGAAGACCTAACTTCATATCTGGCCTCCCAACTTCTTAGCTGTGTGAACTTGTGCACATTATTTTTATCTGCCTCAGTTTCCTTATAATATAATATATAGGATAATAATAGCAAGGTCATAGTAAAGATCAAATGAAAAATATTACAGTGTCTGGCACATAGTAGATGCTATATAAATGCAAGCAATTATTATAGTTATCTTAATGATCATATTATGATTTGATTTATATAAACAGTTCATTGAATCTCTCCTTTTATATCTAAATTATGCCTTCTCTTCCATGCATTGTGAAGTTTGCTTTTGAACACTAAGACTGTTTATCTGTCTTTCTATCTGCATACACATATATGACTTTTCAATCAAGTTAAATTAAATTAAATATAATAAAAAAGTTAATAATAAACAACTCTTTCCCAATACACCCATACACTCATATGAACAAGGATGGAGAGAAAGACATAAAGAAACAGACAGACAAAGAAACAGAGAGACAGAGCCAGAGAGAACTTGAATAACCCAGACAACCTGTGCTCATTTTTTTTTTTTGTTGTAGTAGTCCCAGTAGCTAGCTCTCTGACTTCTATATGGTAGGTGCTTAATAAATGCTTGTTGACAATGATCAATCTATAATGACTCATTTTGAAGATAAAGAATGTATCAGATTTTCAAAATTATAAGAAGTATGCTCTCGCGTCTGAACTCAATAGCAGCTTTCCACATGAGTAGTAATAAAGGACAACAGCAAGTTTATGCCTAACTAATTGTGTAGAAGCTAAAATAGCTTCATTTTAGGCACTCAATTTTCAGATACCATAACCATAAAAAATACAGCAGAAAGCAGATATTTCCTATACATTGTGTTGTTTTGATTCTTGACATATGTTCTTTTTTATTGGCGAATTTTATTTTAACAAGCAAATATAACTAAATATACTAAGAACAAAATATATTCTCTGAAAACACCTGTTTTCAGGAGTCCTCAAACTTTTAAAATAGGGGGCCAGTTCACTGTCCCTCAGACTGTTGGAGGGCTGGACTATAGTGAAAACAAAAACTTTTTTTGTGGGCCTTTAAATAAAGAAATTTCATAGCCCTGAGTGAGGGGGATAAATGTCCTCAGCTGCTGCATCTGGCTCACGGGCTGTAGTTGGAGGACCCCTGAGCTAAAGCAACAAAAACAAGTGATTGTAAAAAAGAAAGTTTGTATGTTTCAAGTTTGATCAATGGCCTAAAATCCCTTGAAGACATTGATCCCATATAGACTGGGTCTGATGCTGCAGATTTGAACACAAAGAGTCAATTTCTTTTTCTTTAGTTCATTGTTTCACCAAGATTAATCCAGGAATGTCTACAAAACAAAACAAAAAAATTGTCTACAAAAACAAAACAAAACAAAAACAATACATGTGATTCTTATTAGCAAGTGATCATAGTCACTTTATATTTGACTTAGTCTTTTCATGTGTAAAATTAAATGGAGAAGGAATAGCAAACTACTCTAGTATCTTTTGCTAAGAGAACTCCAAAGGAGGTCATCAAGAGTCAGATACTACTGAAAAAATGAAAAAATTACTGAATAACAGAAAACCTAAGAACTAAGGATTCACAAGAATCAATGAACATAAGAGACAAGAGTCAAAAGCATAAAGCTCATCAAACAGTCCATTAGCTCCACTTGCCATCTCCAGAGGATTAGCTGTTGAGACTGCCTTTAGCCATTCTGGTGAGTCCCTATTTCTCAGTGTTCTACATAATCTCTTCAAGACACATACTACCACAATGTGATTTAAACTTTCCTCCAAAGATCATTTTCTTCAAAAGTCATTGAAACTTGTTCAACACTGTAAAATCCTTTATGCATTGTGCAAGTAACTTACTGGTTTTGCCAGCTAAGTAATATTTTTTTACAGGAATCTTAAGAAATATGTTCTTCTTTTCCCAAGGATATATGCTGCATCAGAAAACTTCTCAATAGAAGAAGAAAGGCAGTTTTTTTTTTTTTTTTTTTTTTCCCTGCTATAAGGCTGTTTCAAGGTTTACTATCTATGGAATTCAAAATTAGTCATACTCTGAATGGGAGGAGGATGGGATTCAGGAACAATGTTCTAGATCTCCCCACTCAGATGTATAAGCACATATTTTTCACTGCTGAGTTTTTCCTCTATTAAGTTATACTTGTTGCTCTTGTTTGAGAGCTAGGGTACAGAAGTATGAAGAGGGAGAGGTAGAAGGAGGGGGAAAAAAATCTCCCCTATCCCACCTTTGCAGCACTATGAAAGGAGGCATGAGAGAAAAGGTGAAGATTAAGTCTTCAAGAGTTGAAAAGACATCAATATATATATTGATGTCTTCAATATTTGAATAGAATGTGGGGTGAAGAACAAAAAGACTGAGTCAGCTACTTCAGTAGCTTCTCTCTTTGAGAGAAGAGGGAAAATGCCCTGGGAGTCAATATATGACTACTATCAACACCTGGATAAATTGATATAGATAAATGGAGAGAGTCTTTCCAGTGTCCTTTGGATGTTCCACAATTTTAGTTCTTTGGATACTGTATATTTCATCATTCATTGCCATATAGCATCACCAAAATATTTTTGTTGTTAAAAAGGCATAGTTATGATTCAGCAACAAGCTTGGAATCATAAAAAGTATTTTTCAATTTTCCCAGTCTGCTCTTCTCATCCTATTTAATTCTGAATCAGATTCATTGTCTATCCATAGTGTATAGCATTACATATAGATATAACAACTTTATATAACTGCAGATTGTAATCTTGACAACAGGTCCATATCAGTTTGAAGGGCAGAGTGCCTCAAATATTTGTCCTTGCCTTTGTGCTAAATAATATTTTAATTAATTATTTAAAATAGATGACACACTTATTAAACTTTCATACAACACAAAATACAGAAAAATAATTGATAGTGATTGCTGTCCTTTGTTCTCAAAGATGACCAAAATAGCATCACTATGTTGGGACCAAGGTACAGTGGTTTACTAAAGCTAATCAGACCAGTACAAGCTTGGAAGGCTTTACTTCAATTCAGGTATGAATAATCCATATGAACATTTAGAGAGGCGATTTCTCTAAATTTGTATATTTGATGATTCTAATTCACTTATAATTAAGGATCAAATGGATTGAAACAGGCCAGAACTTTGCCTGTTGAGATTCAGATTCAGCAGTCCTGGGAAGAAGATGATATTAGCCTTATTCTAGCTGAATTATCAGAAGTTAAGAGGAGAATGAGAGGTAGAAAGTAGAGGCATGTATTTATATGGTGTTTTTGAGGAGTTTAGCTAGCTAAAGCAGAAGGGATATAGGATGATAGAGCAGATGATAGGATCAAGTGAGAGTTTTCCAGATGCGGAAGATACAGGTATGTTTATCGGCAATATAAAATAAGTCAGTATGTGGAGGACACGCTGGATCTTAACCTTGGTCTCTAGATTAGCTTATTGAAATTACTAAGATAAATAATTTTTAAAATCACTAACATTAGTATCCTTAAACTTATTGGATCCACAGAAGAAAATTGCTCTTTGAACCCAGGTAACCAAATTGAATATTAATATGTGTAGACTTGCTGGATTCAGTAAAATGTCCCAGACATTTACTGAACCCAGACAAGTTGCTATTTTGACTGTTTTGTTTTTTTTTAACACACCTTGTGTTAACGATAGTTAACTATAATCTTTAAAAAAAAAAAATCTGTTTTTAACAACTTTAGTGATCCTCACATCACTTAGAGCAAAAATTTTGGTATAAAAGCTTTGTTCTCCTTGACCCTAATTGCCAATTGATTATCCATGCCTATTTGGTCCACCCACTTTGGTGAGATAAAGCTTTGACTTAAAGAGAATCCTGTGCAAGTGTTCTCACTCGAACTCTAAGCCAACTAACTGCTCTTGTGCAGAAAGTAGATAGGAAAACATTGAAATTAAGTGAAAGAATAGGGATGACAAAAGAACTAATCTGATGGAGGAAATGAGACAGAATGGCATAGCTTAACTATGTCAGCTTGAGTAAGAGATAGTTTTGTAAGGAGTAAGTCCATTTCTTTATGTGAGTCAAGGATAGAGGAGAAAAGGGCACAAAGTATCTGTGTGATAAGAGTTGAGGAAGAGAAAAGAGAGCTCACAATGAATGGATTGAATTTTTTTTTTTTTTCTGTATAACTCGATCAATGGAGGAGTGGTAAAGAGGCAGCTATAGGTTTGTGTCCAAAATAGGAAGTTGGAGGATGTATAAAAAGATTTGGAAGAGCCATTGTGGAGAGTTAGTGAGTTGATTAGGGAAGTAGAATAGGATTGCCTAGCAGCAATTAGGGCTGTAATATGGTGGGAATATTGGTCTAAACCTAATTTCTACCAGGATTTTTTCTAGTTTTTCATCTTGAATTTCAATTCTCTGTCAATCACTTTAATTTTTTCAATTCCTATTATTCTTTTTGATTCAAAATCACGTTTGAATACCACAGAATCACAAGGTGGAAAGAGATGTCAAAAGCTATGCAGTTTCTTACTTCCCCTAAAAAAATCCAGAACACTTACCATTTTGCAGTCCTGTAGCACTTCAAATCCTCCCATTCTTTCAAAGGTCACTGACAGTGACTCATTGATTACGTCAGTTCTTTCACAACTCTGTTATTTATCAAGGTCTTGAACTTATCAAAAGTGTGTTCTTAATATCTCTTCATTTAATTTGTGTTTCAACTCCCTTTAAGCCAATTCTGTTTGATTCTTTCCAGTTCAAAGATCATTTACAGCAGAGAAAAACAAGTAAAGTTAAGGATTTAATCATTCTGATTTTTTGGTATTATCTGTTATCACCACCTCATTGATCTTGAGTACTAATCTTAGTCCTTAATGCTTCTTTGACTTTCTTCTTTTTTCCAATATAACTTTAAAACAAAATAAAAACAACAGCAACAATAAAAGCCTGCCTCTTTTTCTAGGCATTCTGCATCAACTTTGACTTTCTCTTTAGCGCTGCTGACACTTTCATTATGAACACTTTTTTTTCACTTCTCATTTTTCTTTCTGTTTCTTGTACTATATTTAAAATATAGTTCAATGGGTTCCTTGTGTATACATGTGCATTTCTCTAGATATGTACTCCTTTTCTTCCTTATAATTATTTCTTCTTATGTCTCCTGAGTGAACTGTTGAAGAATTTCCTGATGCTTTTCCCGAACCTTTTGGAATCTACTTACTGAACGAGATAAAATGAGATCTTTCAAGACAGTTGTGAAAATATAGTAAGGCTTCAACTATTTCAAAGTTTGAGTAGGCCTGAAGGACTTTAAGGTCAAGGGCATACTTAGTGTCTCCTCCCTGCAAAGTGTCTCCTCCCTGCTATCTTAAGGACATACTTAAAGTCTCTTCCTGATATCTCCTCCCTGTTAGCCCCCTAAGGGCATACTTAAGTCCCCTTCTTGTTATCCTCCCTATTTCAGCCAAATATGGCAACTATGTACTTGTTGGTCAAGTTCAATTTCTTGGATAGTTCCCGGGTTTAGAAGGTAAGATCCTCAGCCAATAAGGATGAGGGTCAGTGGTGGGAGGGGGAATTTGCGCTTTAAGGATAAAAGCGCCGACCCTACCCCCTACGGTGCCTCCTCCCTTTGATTGTCTGCTCGATTGGTGGGAGCCCGTTCTGGAGAACGTAAATAAACTTTGCTTTGCTTCTAGAGATCTATCCAGTTGTTTTATTAATGGTTTCTGACCCACACATTACCAAAAGTATATTGTACATGTCTAGCTTTCTCCTCTTTTACTATAAATTCTAAGATGAGCAGGTCACTTCCCTTCACAACTACAACTGTTTCTCCTTCAAAAATAGTTGTTGGTTGTTGTTGGTCAGAAGAAAGTTCATAAAAGCTATTTCCCTTATTGCTTCCTCTACCTTTCATAGAATGAAATTATAAAGACAAATAAAGGTGATATGTTTTAGGCAGAGAGATCTCTAATCATGTTAGAATAGTTGATTCTCTTCCCTACTTTGCCCCCATTGTATTCCTCTAGTATAGACTTCTGGTTTGTTTCCCAAATTCTTTATCTCTTTCCTGATTTTGAGCAGGTATCTGAGAGACATTCATATTATTTCTTTTGCTTCTCATGATCCAAATGTTAACATCACACTTTCCCCTCTCGTTACTGTATTTCTTCAAAAGTATAATGTAATCTTACTTCCTCTTCTACTATTATATTTATTTTAATAAAGTGTGTCCTTAAAAGAAAGGTATTGTGGAATAGATGGAACAATCTTGAAGGAAGATCAGGGTTCAAATCCTATCTCTGATACAAATAAACTTTGTTATGTACCACCTTTGAATCCTTTAACTTCTTGTCCTTTTATTGATCCTGCCTTGCCAAACTCTAACCTTGCCTCCTTCTCTTACATTAATATGCTACTAAACAGAGAGAGAGAAAGCCAACTGATTGAGCTGGTTGTGTCCATACGAATGCATGTTACATAATCTCAATTTGTCCTTCAATGCTGCAAAGCAACCCTTTCTACTTTCCCAATAACTTCTTTCTCCTACTTATTGCAGTGACCATTTCAAATCTTTTTGTCCTTCCTCAATATTCTCAAGATACCTCCATCCCTCACCTTAACCACTTTATATTTTAATGAAAACATTTTGTTGCTAAATCTTTATCTAGACTTTAGATCCACAATATTTGAGTTTTTTTTTTTTTTTTTGGTTGGTATATTATTTTCTGCTTAACTTGAGAGCTTTGAAACTTAGCTATAAATTTCCTGTGAGTTTTCATTTGGGATTTCTTTCAGACAGTTATTAGTGGATTTTTCCCTCTCATTTCTATTGTACTCTTTAATTCTAAAACTTAGGGAAATTTTCCTTAAGAATTTTTTGAAATATTGTATCTAGACTTTTTTAAAAATCATAACTTTGGGTATTTCAACAATTCATGTATTATCTCTTCTCAATCTGTTTCCCAGATCATTTGTTTTTCTAATGAGATATTTCATGTTCTCTTCTATTTTTTCATTCTTTTGATTAATTTTTTACTATTTCTTGGCATCTTAGGAAGTCAATACATTCTCCTTGCCAAATTGTAATTTTTAAGCAGTTATTTTTCTATAAGTTTTTGGATCTCTTTTTCAATTGGTTGAGTTTCTTATCACAATTTTCTTAATTTTTATGTATTACTCTTCTTTCTTTTCCCCAAATTTTCCTCAGCCTCTTATTTGATTTTAAAGTTCTTTTTAAATTCTTAAGACCAGTGTTGCAAGATATCTCAAAAGGATTGATGAGTTTAAACCCATCTCAAAGTCAAGGGGCAAACATTATTATAATTGTAACACCAATTGAAGCAGGCTAAGTTCCAAAAGGATTTAGCAGAGAACCAAGAGTGAGAAGATAAATTTATACAACAAACTTAGAGAGACCAGAGTTTCATGTTACTTATTTGCTAAAAATTCCACCTCATAACCAAACTCAGAATGATCAGTGGAAAACAAAGAAACAGAACTGAGAAATTGAGTCAGAAGGATCTGATTTTGAGCAGAGGCTAAGGTTGTCCTCCCAGCTATTGCTCAGATAAGACATTCACCTGTGACAATTCAAGAAGGCATCCCTCTCAGTAACTTAAGGCATTTCTCTCAAATGGTGAGTTACTGACTTAGCAATCCAACAGGCAATCATACCCAAATTCAAAACTCAAAAGAATATCAGTTACTGTTCCAAGAGATTTTATCTCTAATAGCAAATTCTGTTAATCACATCTTAGGGCTAGATACATTATTTTAAAAGTTTACCAAGACTTACACACATAGGAAATTTTGTTTAAACTTATCCTGGTGCAAAGATTCAATAATTAAACAAGCTTATAGATTCTTAGTAAACCCATTCCTTATTTAGGAACTACACATCCTAAACAAGTTCATTTCTCAGGGCTGATGACCTTGTTTACCCTGATTGTTTCAAGAAAACTGGCAAATTTACAAATTAAAGGGAGCTGACAAAGACTCCAGAGAGGGGTTTGAGTTTGCTGTTGATCATCCCAACCATTCTTAGTGTTTTTGTGGGCTGTTTAATATCTCCCCCTCATATGTGCACACCCTCATACTTGAAGATGAACTGATAAAGCTTTTACCTCATCTCTCTCATTCCATGCACAGTAATCACCAATTTTAGCTTTAAAGTGATGATAATAACTCTAAATAACTTAGGTACCAATTTTAGAATTTTCCTAATAGCCACATAGTCTTAACTGTAATTTCTTCTTAATTTTCTAGCAAAGGTGAATATACTTAATTCCCTAGGTTACATTTACAAAGCATTATCAAAGAGAATTGGCAAGGCTAAATAAAGTTTCCACTTTCTTTAGTTGTTCAGTTTATTCTTTCACCAAGTTGTTGCAGGAAGTTCTCAGGAAGCATTTCTGTTCCCTTAAATAAGTTTTCCTTTTTATTTTAGGAGAAAAAAAAACAATTCTTAAAATTGAGACAGAACAAATTTTAAGATTGGCTTAACTTTAGTTCATGAGATTCCCTAAATTTTAATTAAATGTTCCAGACAAACTGAATTGTCATTTGGTTATTTTATAATTCACACAAACCATTTCTCTTTTGTGAGCCAGGGAAGGATTAATATGACAGTTTTTACTGACAGGGCCCACAGAAGTCTGACTCTATGTAATTCAAAAGAAGGCTGTTTGTTGCCAGAATTTTTAAGATAGAATAGAACTCCTTTTCTGTTTTCCTAAAGTCCCAAACTCTTAAATTTTCTGTTAACACAGTTTGTACAAAGAGATTACAATTTACATATCCCTTTAGTGGACTTTGATTAGAGCTCCTTTAAAACTGCTTTTACTATCATAGCTTAAATAACAAATTTCACTAAACTAAATGAGTATAATTTCTTTCTCTTCCTCTCAACCCTTCGTCCATGTATGTCTGCTACAGTCAGTAAAGGAAGGAAGAGGGAAGAAAGAGGAAGAGACTCTCTTTCCTCTATTCACTATCTTCCTCAACCTGGGGAGGCCTTAGTTTAGTTGAATTTTGCTTCCAAATTACTTGACACACACACACACACATACACCACAAATCATTCATTACTCAACATACAATTTAGAGAGCAATATATTTCATCGATTTAGGAGATACAAACATGTGATCTTTTTACATAAGTTACCAGAGAAATTTGTTTTGATAACCAATTTTTTTCAACTTCAAATAAAATACAGATTTAAACTTCTAGTAGCAATAATACAATATTAATGCACACATATTTCTATAATTTTATTCCCAAATTCATCAATTGAAAATAATTCTATTATGCACTATTTAAATTTAAATACACAGTAATTTAGGTCACATTTTTGGGAGAAAACTCCTCTTCCTCTGTGGTGATTTTCTTCTTTTAAAATATAAGTTCTCTCTGGGAAAAAGCAGCCTTAGTTTCAGTTGAAAGTAATAATCACCCAAAACGCAGCCAGGTGATAAAAGTTCAGATCTTTTATTGCCTCCACTATAGCCTTTTAGCTTAGAGGCCTATCTCTCTGCTTGGATCCAAGAGCTCCCTCTGAATGTCTCCAAATCCAAAGGTTTGTCCTTCAGCCCAGCCAGCACAAAGGTGAATCTGTCTTGCCTTTGAGAGAGGGCTTCTGGCTCTCAATCTCCCAGACTGTGTCTGTCCCAACATACTCCTCTCCAATCTAATTCAGCTGAACTCTCCTAACTGGGCCTCTGCTTTCTTCTTATATATCAGAGAGTGGAATTATGGGTTTTCTCCCATAGTGCTCTCTGGCCCTAAAAGCTTCAAGGGAGGTATGAATTCGGATATCTCATACTAAACCCTGAAATCTCCCAAACGTGTGAACTCCAATGAGTAAAGGTGTGAACACAAACATTGTATCAATTAGTTCTACTTAGTATCTTGTTTCAGGTTCTGGCCCAAAACATCTCCTTGTAAGATTAGATCAAGGATAATGAACCATGCTAAATTAGATAATTATTTCTCTATCAACTCTAATGACTTAACAGTCTGTAAATATTCCAACATCTCCTGCTTTCTTTTGTTTTAGAACATAATGTGGTCATGACATCCCTGACTTCTCAAGGAGGTGAGAACCCTAAAAAGATGATCACCGCCTTCCTTGACTGCTCAAAAAAGGAGTGAAGACACCATAAAAAGAAGGTGGTCACGCCCTCCCTGACATCTCAGGAAAGGAGATGAAAACACCAAAGGAAATAGAAAGTCAAATCAGATTAGTGGGTTTCTGAAGGGGCTCACTTGAAACAGGTACACATAAATCCATCAATATGGGCCAGAACTTGAAACAGATATACATGGTATACATAAATCCATCAATACAGGAGTCATTACACATAATTTACATAAGCACATAACAATATAACACAGGCTAGTAGTAATGTAACAAATAACATGAATCAACCTGAGAATTTACACATGTACATAAGTCCTAGAAATAATCCAAAAGGAATCCGTTGTCCATTAGTTCATGTATCAGGAATCCAACAGTTCCTGTAAGCTCTGAAGTACTGCAATAGTCTCATCAACAATTTTTCATCTCAAGGAATCCAATGATTCTTGGTGGTTTTTCAAGAACTAAAACAGCCTCATCTTGTGTTAGGATTCCTGAAGATTTTTAAAAGTTCTTTTAATAGTCTCATTGTCAGCCATGCTCTTTCAGTGTCAGATGTTGCTTAAATCTCCTTTGTTTTGAAGTTTTTCTCTTTTTCTGTTTCATCTCGGGGAATCCAATGATTGTTGATGCTTTTTCAGGAACTGAAAGCTGAAGATTTTAAAGTTCTTTTAACAGTCTCATTGTCAGCCATGCTCTTTCAGTGTCAGATGTTTCTTAAATCATCTCCTTTGTTTTGAGGTTTTTCTCTTTTTCTGTTTCTCTCTGATGGACAAGGCGAATATAGCTCATTGGCACCCATCTGATTCCTTCTCCACCTGTGGAAATACAAGCAAACCTCTTCCCCAAGCAGTTAACCTATCTAATTCCCTTCTATTTACCACTTTTGGGATTTCTCCTCATCATCTGGCAATTATTTAAAGATAGTGGAGCTGCCCAATATCTTTGAAATGGCTATTTGAGACCTGAGATAGAGACGCAGGCCCCTGTGAACAAAATGTCAATGACTCATCTCCCCCTAAATTTTATAACTTTCCCTATGAACTGCTGTCCCCAAGACATATAGAGATAGATAGATCTAGATTTTACAAAATCTAGAGTCCCCTGAAAAGCTGATACTCTGGGATTTGGGGAACATAGGGACTTATCTAGAGAGAAACTGACGCTGACTCCAGATCATGGGATTTTGGGAGAGACTACTGTTTTTTGGAGAGGTTGCACTGAACATAAGTCCACATGTAGCAGCCTTGGTCATTCTCCATCTCCTCTAGGGAGAGAAGCTTAAAAACTTAAAAAAAAATTGAGATTATTTTGCATTAAGACGTCTTGCAAGACTTTTAAATTCCCAAATGGTCATTTCCTTTATTTTGTAATTCAGCTGACTGAGAAAAACTTTGAAGACAAAACAGACTCACACTCACATACTTCTTTTAAATTCCTTACATATGAATTTAACTTTTGACATCCCCAGTCCTGGGAGGATCTGTAGTTGGGCCAAATATTACCTCCTCCTAGTTTACACCTAGAGGACTTACCTCAATTTTCAATTTGTTTTTTAGGTTCATGCTCTGATTTATTACTGAATGCCAATTGTGGAGAGGTGGTCCCCTTTTCTCAGTCACCTGGAGGGGCTTATTAGGTATTGCCCTTTTCAGAACTCCCTTTCAGCTTTTACACCTTGGTATACATGTAAACCTTGTGTAACTGTTCCTCTCACCACCAGCCAGGCTTTTCCTCTTATTAGTCTGTCGAAGTTTCTTCTGGTTTCTGTTCTGGCGAGTCTGTCTCTTTAGGCTCTTACTTTTCCCACACCAAAATCTCCCCATCAAGTCCAAAGTCCACTGGGGCTACTCTCCCTGCCTTTGGGAGTGATGAGAGTCTCCAATGAGAGAGCACAATTCTGGATGATCCCTCAGAAAAGTGTATGGGACAGCCACCACTAACCCCAAATAATTCAGATATGATATTTCTCAGAGCCAGAACAGGAAACAATTTATTCAATTTCTATAGAAAAAGGATGTCACCACCATTAGCATAGTTTAATAAAGAAAGGACAGGAAACAGAATAGGTTTTTTTTTTTTAAATACTCTAAAACTTTATCACACCTTGAACCTAGCTATCCCTGACTTACTCTGACCTCAGGATACAAGAACAGGGGGACTATAGATTATAAATCAGTTTGCACAAGATTAAGTAAGGGTATCAGCAAGGGGGAGTTTCCTGAAATTGTAGCCCCAAACTATGGCAGTTCTCTGGGAAGCCCTCACATTGATCCACTCCTCTCCCTCCCCCCCCTCCACACATATAAATTGTTGATATGAATTAATTTTTTTTAACTTCTTCCTAGTGAAGAATGGTTCTTTCTCAATTAGTGATTCTAGATGACATGGACAATTATTGGCTAAGAAGTGAGGTGATATTATCTTAAGAGCAGAAACTTTATCCCTTCCAAATTGTGGCTAGAATATTGGATGTGGAGTCAGGAAAACCTGGATTGAAATCTTACTATACATACTTATTAGTCCTATAATCCTGTGGAAATATAGCTCTACACTAGAATTTCTTCATCTATCTAATGGAGCACTTTGGATCCAATAGAACAATGCTTGTATATTTCTTACCAAGCCTTAAAACATTATTGATAGCCAAGCAGAACCAGACTCTCACCTGTGGCTGGGTTGAGCCAAATAGAGCAGACACTAGAGACAAGACAGTAAGGAATCAAATAAAAGTTTACTTTCAAAGTGAGGGACACAAAACATATGCTTGGGCCCTAACCCTAGTAATGTGAGAAATGGATGGGCATTTGTTTTCCACAGTTAGGAAAATTAAGTTGAATAAATGAGACAAATTGGATAACTGAAACTTACCAGGACATCAAGGAATAATCAAGAGTGGAGTTTATTTTCTCCCAAAGGAATTTCTACTTCCAAGGAGCAAAATCACATAATTATTATATTGCTTTGACCAGTACCAGGTGTACTCTGAGCTTGGATGAGCACTGGGCAAGCTTGGACAAGTTCTGTGCATCAAACTTGTCACATTGTTTCTGTTACCTCTCATTATCAGGACTATAACTTACCATGCAGTCATTGGTATTTAAGAATTTGAGATTTGGCCACACTAAAGCCTGTCCTTCCACTAGAGGCAAGGCCCTGAGACATGTATCTAGTTTGCCTTTTTACTTGTTAGCCATTTCCCTCACTTTGAAATTAATTTTCTATTTTAATCCTAACTTTGTCCTTCCACTAGGGGCAAGACCCTAATACATGTATCTAGTTTGCCTTCTTACTTGTTAGCCATTTCCCTCACTTTGAAATTAATTTTCTATTTTAATCCTAATTTTACTGTATCTAGTCTGCTCTGTGAGGCTCTGATTATCCACAAGTTATAGGTCAATTTAGTCCAATTGATGCTATGTATTTTTCAGCTATTAAAAAGCAGGAATGTTATGAGGCTCAAATGAGATAACAGATATAAAATACTTTACAAAATTTAAAGTGATATGTATTACATATATAGCTATATATGTATGTACATACATTTCCATTAATAATGTTATTATTATTCTTATTATTCTAAAGTCACCATACTTCCAGTCTGATGATGACTTTATTTCTTAAGACTTCTACTAAACTCCTGTTGACTTGAAGCAATGTTAATATAGCAATGTAGTGTTGAGCAGGTAAATATTTAACAACCAGGCTTTCCAGAAAGCAAATTATAGGTATACAAACTTTAAAATTTAATCTTCATAATTGGTTGTTGTCCTTTGGGCTCAAAGAAGGTCAAAATGACTTCATTATGTTGGAGTCAAGGGTACAGTATGTCTGACTGTGACTAATTAGACCAGCATGACCTTGGGAGACTCTACTACAGGTTGGGCACAAGTAGTCCATGTGAACACTTGGAGTGAAATGTCTCTAAATTTGTACATTTAACATTTCTTTTGAGCTACTGCAATTCTGCTTTGCTCATAAAGCACAGCTCCTTTGATATGATAGGCCCTATCCCAATGTCTCCAGAGACAATCAACAATTAATAAAAAAAAGTTGATCCCTGATTTGTAGTGTTTGCTAATTTCTGGGATGTAAATGTTCATATTGAATATTTAACAATCAACTTTCACTAGCCATAGAGTTAGAGCTGACTCTAGCATACTTCTGGTTACCTGCCCATTCTCTAGTCACTATGGGAAATGAACAATTGTTGAATGAATAAGCATTGTATTGATTGTTAAGAAATCCAGGATCTAAGGTTCTAACCCAGATTTGACACTAGTTAAATACTTGTATGACTGGGTAAACCTCTTACTTCCTCTGAAACTATTTATAAAATGAGGTAGATTGTCAAATTTCCATGTTCCCTTCAAAAATTACTTTAAAAAAAGTGGGAAAATTTTTTGCCTGACATTTTAGTTAAGGAGGGTTTCTCTAATCATACAATTTGAGGGAGAAAATAGGAACAGGATTGTTTTTGTGTGATGAATATCCAGAAGAGCAAAACTGGATTCAATTAAAAAAAAATACCTACTGTTGCATTTAAACAAAATAAACTACTAAAGAACAAAACTACTAATTACATATATAAACTATTAATTAGTTATTTGGGCAGTTAGGACAGGCAGCTCCAGACCTGGAATCAGGAAAACTCATCTTCCTGAATTCAAATCTGGCCTCAGACATTGAATAGCTGTGTAATCCTGAGCAAGTCACTTAACCCTATTTGTATCAGTTTCCCCATGTATAAAATGAGCTGGAGAAGGGTGGCAAATCTTTCCAGTATCTTTGCCAAGAAAACCCCAAATGAGATCACAAATAATCAAATATCCCCCTGAAAAACCAACAACAATAACAACTGAAAACCACTAAATTATATATCATTTAATGATCTTGTCATGGCACTAAGCTTGGCTTCAGGAAACTGCTGTTCACATACTATTTTAGACATTAATTATAATAAGATAATCAAGTCATTTAACTTCTTCGATTTTTGGTTCCCTCATCAGAAAAAAGAGAGAGAGATATCATTGATTCTTTTTTGTTGTTCATTCTTTTCAGTTATGTTTAACTAAATGACGCAATTTGAGTTTTCTTGGTAAACATACTAGTACTAGAGAAAATTGCCATTTTCTTCACATATCTAGTAAATGTTTGAGATCATATTTGAACTTAGTAAGAGAGGTACAGATTCCAGGTCTGTTCATTCTACCTACTGTCATATAGTGGCTATTGGTTCTTTAAGTCATTCCAAAGACCTTTTTTTGCTCTGTAATGATAAGATCTTGTGGGGAAAAAAGTTGAACAATTACCTTATTGTGCCTTATCTAAACTGATCAAGTTACTGGATTTGGAATGAAAGAACTTGAATTCAAATTCTGGCTCTGCTACTTACTACCTATGTGGCTTCAATTAAGCCATTTGCAATACTTCTCTTGGTCTCTGTTTCCTTATTAATAAGGAAATTATTAATTTGAGATAGAGGTTAATCAGTTTCCCTCCCAGTATGAAATCTTAGATAATGTAGTTGAATAGCAAGAGCCTTGCATTTGGAATCAGAAGATCTGGGTTCAAAAGATATTTCTGCCATTAGATTTGGCAAAGCCCTTTACAAATGTTATCTCATAGATTTGGGATGGAAAATGCTATCCATATCTGGAGAGTGAACTATGGAGACTTAATGTGGATAGAAGCATTGTATTTTCACCTTTTTGTTGTTGCTCTTGTCTGTTTACTTGCTTTTTCTTTCTCATGGTCTTGATGTGATACAGTTCTTAAGGAGGATGCCTAAAGCCACCTGGCCTTGGGCACACTGTAGTTACACAAACAGTGCTGGCTGTCAGATAACAATCTGTTGGTCAGTTATAATTCTGAGGCAATGAAGTGCTTACCAGACTACTCCTCAACTCCACTTCTAAGCCATAGAATCCAATACTAAGATCACTTCTCAATTCCATAAAATTGGCATATCAGTGACATGAAGCACCTGATCTCTTTTTTTCCTATAAATTTGTCTTCTTGCTCCTGGTCCTTTGCCAACTTTTTTTTGGAACTTAGTCCACTTTAATTGGCATTACAATTATAATAAACTTTGTTCCTTGACTTGTGGATGGGTTGAGCTTGCAAATTCTTTTGAGACACCTTGTAACAATAGTCTGGAACCCCAACCTTTTGGGGGTCTCTTTTGAACCTCAACATATGGTGGCCCATATGAGGAGAGTCTGGTCTCCCCTGGCTTCACCCCCATTTTGTCAAGGTAAGTCCTTTATTCTTTTCTCCCTCTCTCCTATAGGTGGGATACCACAAAAACCTAGGAAGACTTGTCTGGATAATCGGGAGCTCCAAGCTCAGCAAACTTTCCTTGACTGGGAACTTCTGGTCTTAAGAATTCTTATAACCCTTGGCATATGTCTCCAAAATGGGGATGTTTTTGTCTATGTCTGCATCTCTGTGTAGAATGTCTGCATCATGTTTTTCTGTGAGCTACATTTTGTTATCTGGAAAGGCTTAAAATGCAATTAGCAAGAATAAACTTGGGACTGGGAAAACTGGGAAAGATTTCTTAACATCTTTGACTGCCACCTTAAAAAGGTAAAAGTCTGACTTTTTTTTTCCTGTGGACCCCAGTTCTGGCCAAGCTGGGGGCTATAGAAATAAAATTAGCTAATTAAAATCATAGAACTTCTAAAATAACATCTTAGCAGATTCTCAAGGTTTTGAGTTTGTTTGTTTGTTTGTTTTGAGAACATTTTAAAGATTGCAAGAAAAAAAATTCCTGAGATGTTGGGGATAATTCTTGGAATTTATCCCATTCTGAAAGAAGAAAGTGAGGAAAAAAACGCAGCTAGGTAAATAACATTTTTTGGTAGCCCTTCTTTGATTTCTATCTTGTTGAAGTACCCTTCTGCTCCATTAGGGAAGGAAAATATTGTTCACTTTACATGAAGGCAGACCCTGAAAAGGGAAAGCACTCCAGAAGGCATTAAGGAACCTTCTCCACAACCTGAGCATTCAGCATGTTCCATTCCCTGGAGTCCTGAATATATCTTAATTGTGAGAATTGCTATCAAGATCGTTAAAGCCCATCTCCCTCTGTTAGCCTCTCTTATTTCATATCAGTTAAAAAAAACAATGCTGAAAAATTGTAGGGAAACTCAAATTCTGTTCCACTTGTAGAAATGAGGGAAGCAGCAACAGCAGTAGGAACCCCACACACCTAGCCCAAGCACCTCCCCTGCTCAGCTTGGGGAGATGAGGGTAGAGACCCCATGCTCAGCATTCCCTGAGACTTGGCACCTGAAGCTACCACCAAAGAGAGATCCTGGCACCAGTTACCCCAACTTTCAGCAGGTTTCCAGCAACTGCCTCAGAAGAATCCAGGTACCCCTGGAAACACTTAGCATGGCAATATGAGGTGGGAGAGCCAGTCAGCCTCTGCATTTGCAAATTTCTATAATTAGAGCAAATAAATGGTCAGTAGTAACCATGAGCACAATACAAGTGTGTAAGATCTTGCTATTTTCAATCTGAAAATAGGATGTTGTTATTCATGTTTCCATACCAAGTGTTATTCAATCCTTTCATGAATTTTGTCTCTTCTTGGTATAGTTCCTTTGGAGGATGTAACAATAACCCTAAGGCTACCTGGCCTTTAAGATCACCTGGCCTTGGGAGCACTGCAGTTCCACAGACAGTGCTGGCTGTAAGATAGCAATCTGTTGGTCAGTAACAACAAAGTTTTTGAGATAATGAAGTACATACCAAGCCACTCCTCAACATCATCTGTAAACCATAGAATTCCAATACTAAGACCATTTCTCATTTCCATAAAATTAGTTTATTAGTGACATGAAGCACTTGGTCTCTTTTTATGTAAGTTTGTCTTCTTGTTCCTGGTTTTTTGCTAAATTCTTTTGGAACTTAGACTGTTTTAATTGCCATTACAATTATAATAAACTTTGCTCCTTCACTTGGTGATGAGTTTGAGATTACAATTTTTTTTGAGATACCTCATGGCACTGGTTTGGAACCCCAACTTTTTTGGAGTCTCCTTTGAACATCAACAGTTTTAAAAAAATTTTTGATCTGATTTTTCTTGAAAATATAATATATAAATATATTTTGAAAGATTGAACATGTGTAACCTATACCAGATTGCTTGCTGTCTTGGGGAGGGGTGAGATAAGGAAGAAAGGGAGAAAAATTTGGAACACAAAGTCTTACAAAAACGAATGGTGAAAACTCTCTTTACATATATTTGGGAAAATAAAATACTACAAATGTTATTTTATTCTCACAACTATCATGGGAGCTAAATGTTTTTATTAGTTCCATTTTCTGAATGAAGAGGGAAAGGTTAACTGATTTGCCTAGGGTTGTACACAAAAATAAATGTATGAATGACTGTGACTAGATATGAACCCCAATTTTCCTGACTACTATCACTCTATGATACCATCCTGTTGTTCAACCTATGCTCTAATCCATGATCCTATGATGGTTCATATTTGACTTAGGTGTAGAATAGGGATAAAAAATTTAATTATCAAAGATGCTATTGATTTCTAAATATTTGTTACAAAATAAAAACAGCAGCAAGAATCAGCTCGATGGCTCAGTGGATAGAGTACTGGACCTGGAGTCAGTAAGTTCTGAGTTCAAATTTGGTCTCATATATTTACTAGCTACACTTCACTGGGCAAGTCACTTAACCTCCGTTTCCATTAATCCACTAGAGAAGGAAATGGTAAATTTCTCCAGTGTCTTTATAATCCAATGTATATGTGCTCCAGGAGGGTACAAATGATTGGAAATAACTGAATGACTGAACAATAAAAAAGAACATCAGCAGAATGTTTCTCTGTTAGCTGAAATGCAGCTAATATTTTCAACATTTTAAAATGCAGCCACATTATTATTATTATTCGTCATATTATTTCATTTATATTACCTCATTTTATTTTTACAACTTTATAGATAGATCAGTAGTCCTCAAACTGTGATCCACAGATCCCTGAAGTCCCTGGGATCCTTTCAAGGAATCCTCAATGTCAAAAAGAAAGTGAAAACTTTTAATAATACTTATAACACTTATGCCTATTAAAATATTTCTCCCTTTTCCAACTACATATCTGTGTAAAGCCAGATTTTTCCCCAAATGACATTTTATAACAGAGTACAGAAGCATATATTAAAATTCAGCCATCTATTTTAAGACAGATATTCGATTTTTCAAAAATATGTAGGACACTGTCACTCTTTTCAGCAATTTTTTTTTGTTATGGTAAGTATTATTTTCATAAATTAGGTTTTTTCATAAAACAAGTTATGCTAAAATGTAATAGTTTTATTTTCATTATTTTAAACAAATGATGAATAATATTTTAAATGTTATTTATTTGGATATCTACTATTATAAATATTGATAATTATGGCTCAAAAATAAAAATTTAAGGTCTTCAATAATTTTTAAAGGAATCAAGAGATTTTAAGACCAAATGTCTGAGAATTACTGAAGTGGATCATTATCCTCATTTTATAGATAAGTAACAAAAAAAATCAGACAGATTAAGGGTTTTACTTGCCTAAGGTCACAGATTTTGACTTTATAATCCCACAAAAACACATATATTATGTTTGAAAAGATATTGATTAAAAATAAATTTAGTCAATCATAATACATTCTGAGCCTACAAACTCCCAAGCACATGTTCTGTAAAGTGCAATGGACACTTAATAAATATCAAACACTTATGGATAGTAATTTATAAACAGTTCACCTTTAATTCAATTAACTAGAGTCTGGGGTAATAATTTAAATTAGTATCCAACATAAAATATTCATAAGAAAAACCAGTGCCTTTATTAGTCCTTCCTTCTTAACTGAAGCTTTATCTCAGTAGACATTCTTTTCTGATGGTGAGCAATATTTTTTTTTTAATATTTTAATAGCTTTTTATTTACAAGTTATATGTATGGATAATTTTACAGCATTGACAATTGTTGAACCTTTTGTTCCAATTTTTCCCCTCCTTCTCCCCACCCCCTCCCCTAGATGGCAGGATGACCAGTAGATGTTAAATATATTAAAGTATAAATTAGATGTACAATAAGTATATTTTGCTATACAAAAAGCATCGGACTCTGAAATATTGTACAATTAGCCTGTGAAGGAAATCAAAAATGCAGGCAAGCAAAAATATAGGGACTGGAAATTCAATGTAATGGTTCTTAGTCATCTCCCAGAGTTCTTTCGCTGGGCGGAGCTGGTTCAGTTCATTACTGTTCCATTGGAACTAATTTGGTTCATCTTATTGCTGAAGATGGCCAGGTCCATCAGAATTGATCATCATATAGTATTGTTGTTGAAGTATATAATCTCCTGGCCCTGCTCGTTTCACTTAGCATCAGTTTGTGTAAGTCTTTCCAGGCCTTTCTGAAATCATCCTGTTGATCATTTCTTACTGAACAATAATATTCCATAATATTCACATACCACAATTTTTTCAGCCATTCTCCAATTGATGGGCATCTACTCAGTTTCCAGTTTCTGGCCACTACAAAGAGGGCTGCCACAAACATTCTTGCACATACAGGTCCCTTTCCCTTCTTTATGATCTCTTTGGGATATAAGCCCAGTAGTAACACTGCTGGATCAAAGGGTATGCACAGTTTGATAACTTTTTGAGCATAGTTCCAAGTTGCTCTCCAGAATGGTTGGATGTATTCACAATTCCACCAACAATATTTTAGTGTCCCTATTTTCCCACATCCCCTCCAACATTTCACATTATCTTTCCCTGTCATTTTAGCCAGTCTGACAGGTGTGTAGTGGTATCTCAGAGTTGTCTTAATTTGCATTTCTCTGATTAATAATGACTTTTCATTATTAGCATCTTTTCATATGGCTAGAAATAGCCATTCAATTTCTTTGTCTAAGAATTGTCTATTTATATCCTTTGGATATTATTATATGGATATTATCAATTGGAGAATGGCTTGAATTCTTATAAATTAGAGTCAATCCTCTATATGTTTTGGAAATGAGGCCTTTATCAGAACCTTTGACTGTAAAAATATTTTCCCTTCTAATCTTGGGTGAGCAATATTCTGTAGACTTTTTGCATCTTGGTTGTTTCATTTGTCAAATTAGTTTTAAATAAAATAACCCATATGTGGATATGCTTGCAAAGTACTGAGAAGTCCTCAAGCCTGGGTGGGGGGAATAGAGAGGGGAAAAAAAGGGGAGAGCAAATACTATTATTCTTTTGGGATTCAATCATAACTGTTCCAAGCCAGCTGAAAAAAAAATCTATGTTCTATTGCTGTTCAAAAAAGTCACATTCTTTCATCTGTCAAAAAACACTGTAGGAAATCCCTCTGATAGCCTCTACTTTTATTTTAGCAAGTATGAAAAGGCTGAATATTATGCTGTAGACTTGTCTCAGTTTGTACCAATGTAATCAAGTTTTGAGAAAATTACTCATAGGATAAACAAAGACATAAAGCACTAAGTGTTTTCATTGCAATTATAGTTTAAAACCATGTGTGGATCTTTTGTTTCTAGATATGGGAAAGTCGGATTCCAAGATTTTCATCATCTGTGCACAAATTGCTAAACAATGTCCCTTGTAAGCTTCCATTGCCCTTTATTGTCATTCATACAAATCCAGGCAATCATGTTCTTTGGAACTAAGTGTTCCTTTAAACCCACTCTTTGTTTGGCACTGACCTGAAGTGCACTGTAAATATATGCAAATTAAGAAATCTGTTCAAACTCAGGCAAAAAATACTATATGCCCAGGAAATTTTCTGAAAAGAGAATTTCTTTGATATTTTCCTTAGATTATCATAGCTCAGTTACAAATGGCAAAAATCAGTCTTTCACTAACACTGATGTTTTCTTGTTTCTATGAACAAAAAATGGTTGGTAGTGCTCTAAGAATCATAACTTCCTAAGACTGCTATCAATACTCTAAGTTGTGCTACCCCAATTGGTCAAAAAAAATTAATGGGACACACATTTGAGAGACACAAGAATTATGTTCTGACACATTTTCCTTGGTTGCAAAATCTCCTAAGTTGTGACATTTTCATTGTAAAATGAAGCCAAGATGCTCTGAGATTCTCCATCATTTCCCCCCCCCCCCATTATTTTCACTGGAAAAATGCAAATAAAGAGAAGTGGTGGAAGATAAATAATAGGACCTAGATACCCAAATCTAAAAATTGCACTTGATAAAAAAAAGAGTTTAAAACCCAACCCTGATTGTTATTTTAGTTTTCTTGGGTTTTTAAAAAAAACTTTTTATTTTCAAAATATGCATACATAGTTTTCTTTTTTCTTTCTTTTTGCTGAGGCAATTGGGGTTAATTGACTTGCCCAGGGTCACACAGCTAAGATTTGAACTCAGGTTCTTCTGACTACAGGGCTGGTGTTTATCCACTGCAAACATTCATTTCCAAAATCTTGTGTTCCAATTTTTTTTTCTCCCTACTTTCCCTCCATCCCTTTCCCTAGATAGCAAGTAATGCAATGTATGTAAAATATATGCAATTCTTCTATACATATTTCCATAATTATGATGCTTCACAAGAAAAATTTGTTGTTGTTGTTTTTAATTTGTTTTTTGTTTTGTGCCTTTAGAATCTAAGGAATATCCTGTTGGACAGTGAGTGCAGTGTGATTGGCATTGGAATCAAGAAGATCTATGTCCAAATCTTACTCATGACACATTATAGCTTTGTGTTCATGGGCAAATCATTTAATCTCCCAGTTCCTTAAGAAACTCTATTAGACTGTAAGTCCCTGCATGTGTAAGGACCATGATGATAGCAAGGAAAATAAAAGGGGAGGGAAAGAAATAACATTATATCATAGCTACTAGGTACCAAGCATAGTTTGAGCATCTTTTTCTTTTGTTTCTTTTTTTAAAATGACTATCATTTCATTTTATCTTTGTAACAACTTTATGAGATAAAGGAAAGGGAGGCAAATATAGGTTAGTGACTCATCCACACAACTAGTAAGTGTCTGAGGACAAATTTGAACTCAGGTCTTTCTGATTCCAGACCCTGAGTCACCAGCTGCCTTCCCATGAGTCCAGATCAAAATATATATCACAATTTGAATTGATTTTTTTGATCAAGAGCAACATCTAGGTGAGTTGCTTCAATCCTCCATCTGTCATACCAAACAATAGAAGGCTAGCATATGACTGTGAAAGTCTGTAACCTCTCTTTGGAAAAGAAAGTAATTTTCCCATCCCCACCAAAGTGTGCTTCTCCCTCCCAAGGATCCAATTTTTTTATCATTGTACTTCTTCAATCCATCTGACCATGAACTGTGGGCTAATACAATTATATGCAATCAGGGTATACTACCTGTAGGCTGCCTGGATTGTGGATACCTAACAAGATATACATTCATGATCATGAATGCTTACCTGTGGTAAATCAAGGTCTCTGCTTCTTCTATCCCATCTCCATCACCATCAACTGAATTTGTCCCAGTTGCCAAAATTCCCAGCTTTGGGTAAAAAAGTGGGGAAAAGGTACCAATAAGACTCTTCTCTAAATGAATAATTCTTATGTATTCATTCCATCAACTAAAGATTTGTTTGGGTTAAAATGAAACTTATTATATTCTTTTCCCCAAATCAATTCCTCCTGCAAATATCCAAATTTCTTGTGAAACTACTACTATCCATCCATGTCATATTTTAGGGTTATATAACCTAGATTTGCAAATGTGATGTCATCCTTGAATTCTATTTTTCTGTACATGCAATCAGCAATTATTGCTCCCATTACCAATTCTTATTGCTTTCACGGTGAATGATTACAATAGCTTGCTAGCTGATTTCCCTCTCCCCAATCTAGAGTCCACATTTCTAAAAGACAGATCTGGTCATGTCCTACCTCCATTCAAAGATATATAACTCCTTTTTTTTTTTCTCTAGGTGGGCAGCTTGATGGTGGGGAAGATAGATCCCAAGGTCTAGAGTCAGAAAAACCTGGATTCAAATTTGACCTCAGATGCTAACTGTATGACCTGACAAGTCACTTAGCCTTAATCCACTGCAAAAGGAAATGCCAAACTACTCTAGTATCTTTGCTAAGAAAACCCCAAAAGGGGTCACAAAAAATTAGACATGACCAAACAACAATATTGCCTCTAGGATAAAACACAAAATATTTAGTCTATCATTTGAAGCCTTCAAACATCATTTTCATCTACCTTTCCAGATTTATTCCATATTATTTACCTTCCTTTATTCTTCTATTCACTATTCCTTCTTCCATTTTTGCATAGCTAGATTATACTTACTCAATTATACTTTCTTATATGTCCATCTAGGAGAATTTCTAGCTTCCTTCAAATTCCAATTCAGGTGTCATCTCCTACACAAAGCTTTTCCAATTCCTTAGTTATTAAAATTCTGCATTTCTTGAATTTGCTTTGTACATAATGCATCTCAACATACTGTATTCTTTCCCACCTCCAGTAGAATAAAAGCTCATTAAGGGGAGTGACTATTTCATTTTTTGTCTTTGTTTCTCTGGTACTTGGCATCTCTTACACAGAGTAGACATTTGACAATTTTTTAAAAATTGAAACAAAACAACCAGCTCCTTCTGAGAAATTAAATCTGATCTCAAAAAATTTACTTTGTCAGTCATTAAAACTTTACTGTGAATGAAGCAGCTAATTAAATTATTTTTTCACAAGTAATCAATGAATTATGAGAAATATAAAGCTCTGATTTTGTTGTTCAGTAATTTCCAACTCTTTAAGACCCCATTTGGGGTTTTCTTGGCAAAGATGTCAGAGTGGCTTGCCATTTACTTCTCTAGCTAATTTTGCAGATGAGGAAGCTGAGGCAAATTGGGTTAAGTGACTTGCCAACACAAGTGTCTTAGATCAAATTTGATGAGTCTTCCTGACTCTAGGCCTAGCATCATTGCACCACCTATTTGCCTTAGATTTAGGGAAAGGAATACATTTATAGCAAGAAGTATTTGGACTATATGAGTAGCATTCCCCAAATGGGGACACTTTGGGAATCTAAACTACCTAAGAAATACATGTGGTGGGACCATAAACAAAGGGAAGTGAGAAGGTGCTAAAGAAAATCTTAATCTCCTTTGCCAATTTGCCTAAAGCTCTAGTGGCAGTAGCCATACAGTGCCAATGCTTTTCCCTAATCTATTTTAACCTTATAAATCACCTATGGTATGACTAAAAAGACCATTGCCCATAATGAATATGACTAAAATATGCTTTTTTTTTCTTTCACTGAATAATAATACTGTCTGAAAAGTTCAACCACTATTTGGTTTTTCAAAGGAAGAAAATGGAATTCTAGATTACCTAGAGTATTTGTGTAGCTCTGGGTTTAGTATTTTTCCATAATTCTTTTGAGATGTATTCAAAGTTCTAATATTTGAGGAATATTTCTCAATATGGTCAAACTATATATAGTGACAATTAGAGAAATAATCTATACAATAAGAAATCATAAGAATAATATTACTGTTAAGTTGCTAGGAGAAAAAATATAACTGTGTTGTATAGATATTCCATTAATTGGTCTATTTTCAACTTTATATCTCTAAAAGAAGGATAGAATAGTAGCTTATCTCATGAATAAGCTTTACAGGTTAGTTAATGTTTTGATTGGTCCTAGAGTAGGGTTCAATGAACATTTGACCAATTGATTAACCCCTGACCATATGAGTTGCAGTTTTTGAAGTAGCTATAACAAAAATTGAAGAATTTTGAAAAAAAAATTTTAAACCCCATAAAATTGATTCTGTATATCCCATTCCTGCTTCGTATGATCCATTTGTGCATCTCAAATGTGAAGAAATAATTATTGAAGTTACTAAGGATATCTTTAGCGGTATGCTTTAAAAATTGCACAACTGACTTCTTGAAAAAAATTGCATTCACAATACACTTTTAAATTTAGTCTGTATGATTAACATATTATCCATAACTTTATTAAATCTCATCAATTAACAAAACAATAAATCTATCTCTGATTTGTAGGGCTTGTGATTTGAGTATTTACATTGAATATTTAAAATTAGCTCTTTAAAAACCGTAAAGAGCTATTAACTTAAGCACAACTCTGATGTAATTAAAATATTTGAAAACTCCTTCAAAAAGCCACAGACATATGTCCCTTTCCACAAATTTGAAACTGTTTAACTTTACAGTGTTCTGCAATTTGATCCTCTTCAGTACAAAGCCTTATACTCTTCAATTGAATAATGATTGCTTTTTTTCTTGCGTACAACAAGTACTCTATGTGTTAAAAGACCAATTCTCTAACAAGAGAAATTTCTCATAATTGAAATTTTCTATTTCTAATGAAATGAATAGGATCACTTGTATAAAAAAGGAAATAATTTTTCCCTTCCACAAATAGATAATTACTATTGAATTCAGATTAACTTTGATTGATATCCTTTCAATGAAGAGCAACACTTGTTTATTATCTTATTACTTTACCTGAAATAGTATAAACCAAATTTGAAAACCTTAACTAGAAATACCCACATAGATGCAATTTTTGGTATATAATTGTAATGATGATACCATTCTTTGTCTTTAAAAAGTATTATGGGAGTTGGCTGGCCACATTGGGACAGGCATGTTTGAGGACATGTAGCACAAGTGTGGCTTGATTCAATGCAATAATTCAATATAGAATATAGTGCCTAGACTCAGAAAAATTACTATTTGTTAAGTTGTTTTTCAGTCATTTCTTTGTGATTCTATTTAGCAAATAGGAATTTTGGAGATTTGTGATCCTTCTTGACAAAAGTACTAAAATGGTTTGTCATTTTCTTTCTCCTCCCATTTTACAGATGAGGAAACTGAGACAAATAGGATTAGGTGTTTTGCCCAGTATCACACAGCTAGGAAGTGTAAGGTCAAATTTGAACTCAGGAAGTAAAGTCTTCCTGACTCTAAGATTAGCATTTACACACAGCATTATCTAACTGCTTCTAGAATTAGGAAGATTTGGATTCAAATTATACTTCTAAAAATCATTAGCTATTCAACCTTGGGCAAGTCCTTTAACTTTTTTGAGCCATAATTAATTCATCTGTAAGATGTTCTGGTATGGTCAGCTGGTATGGTTTGCTATTTTTAGCCATACAATGATCCACGACTACTCTGAGGGAGTTATGATGAAAAATCCTGTTTCAGAGAAAGAACTAATTGTGTCTGAAGACAGATTGAAGCATAATTCTCTCTCTTTTTCTCTCTCTGTCTCTCTCCATTATTTTTTCTAAAAGGTTTTTTTTTTTTTTTTTTTAAAGGGGGAAGAACTATATTTCCTTTCACATGGCTTTTATGGAAGTGTTCTACATAATTTCCTAATAGGAAAAAGGGTGGGGATAAGGGAGAGAATCTGTAACAAAAAGCTTCAAAAACAAATGTAAAAAAGTGTTTTAAATGTATGTGGTTAAAATTTTTTTTAAATTAAATTTAAAAAGATAAAAAAATTTGCCTTCTAAGTTTGTTGGGATCAAAAGAAATACTGTATGTAAAATACCTTGCAAATATTTTAATGCTATCTAATTAGCTATGATATTATTAAAATAATTATAATCTCTATTATACAGAGAATTGTGTTACCATTTGGGGAAGATATAAAATTTACATAAGACATGGTTCTTGACTTTATGACATTTTCAGTCTCTTAATTGTGGTGTGATATTATGTGTTTAAAAAAGGGATTTGAAGTTTTAAAAACTCTCAAAATTAAAAAAAAATTACTCTGCACTATATTAGAAAGAAAAAAATAGTTTTCTCATTGATGGCAATTTGGACATTATAATTCTCCAGAGGTAGATTTTTTCCCATCTCTATTGAAATCTTAGTAACTGACATTTGGATGGATATAGATACTCATAAATGCATGGTTTAAGTCTAATGTTACCAACTGTTCACTTTTTCAATTTGTACTTTCTAAATCTTTTATGCACTTCACTTTGAAATTCTTTTATTTCAAATGAGGATGTAGTTAGCAGCTTTAGATTCATCAGAAACATGACTTGCACACTAATAACTAGAATTAATGAATAGGCGACATACCTGTCTGAGCATTCCAAAACCAGATTTTAATGAGCACTTTGATGAATGTTTCCATTATTTTAGAAATTAGTACCTGTGCTTAATTTATATTTGATTTTTAATGGCTTGGATATGACATGAAATATTTCTCTCAATATAAAGTTGTTGCCATACAAAAAATTAAACATAAATTCATCTAACTTTTATTAGTTTTCAAGTATGTAAAGTAAGAGTACAATAGTTTGAAAAAAGCATAATATGCTTACGAGGCTGTTATTTTTAGTAAAAATTGTCCAGTCCTGACAGTTGCTTCAGCTTGAAATTCAAGCCAGTTAGTGTCATCAAGCTAAAGAAGTTTCTTGCTTATCTTCTAAATTTTAGGATGAGTACAGCACAACTCAGAACTCTAAAGGCTGGATTGTGTTAAAAGTTACAGGAACTTGATTTGTCAAGTATTGCCCATTACAGAGAAATTCCCTGGATTAATTGTGATGCAGAAAAATTATTTTCTTTACTTTTTTGAATTCTGGGCACCACAGGTTAACAACAAATATCAATAAATTTATACAATAAAAATATTATTCAAGAGAAAAAACTTTGAAAGACTTAGAAGTATGATCAACACAAGGCTAACCATAATTCCAGAGAATTGATAATAAAACATGTTGATTGCTTCCTAATTAACTCCAAATGAAAATCAAGACACTTTTTTTGTATAGCCAATTTTTGCTTGACTATGTATGTTTTTTTTTTTTTTCTTTTTGTTTGTTGTTGTTGTTGTTTGCTTTCTCAGTGGAGGGGGAGAAGGAGGATATGAGGTAAAATGGAGAGAAGACAGATCTTCCTTTGATAATAAATCTAATTTAAAATAAATTGGGGAGAGGAGAAGACATTGATAAGCTGGAAATTTTCCAAAGGAAGGCAATCAGGATTGGGAAGTGACTTGAATCTGTATCTATTAAGAATCATTTGAAAGAAGTAGAGATGTTTAGTCTGGAGAAGAGACAACTTGAAGGAAACATGTCTTTTTTCATCAAGTATTTGATGGTCTGCCATGGGGAGAGAGATTAGGTTTTTTTTTTTTTTCTGATTAATCCCAGAGGAAAGAACCAGGAGCAAATGTATGGAAGTTGCAAAGTTGCAAAGAGGCAAATTTGAGTGTAATATCAGAAAAACAACCACAACCACTACAGCTGCTTGCTAATAATAATAATAGCAGAGGTAATAATAATATAGTAGGCTGCCTAAAGAGATGGTGGGATTTTCTTCTTTGGAGAGCCTTAGCAGAGGATATAAAAGTGGAGGTTCCTTTTCAGGTATAGGTTGAACAAAATATTAGCCACAGTCCCTTCTAACGTTCAAATGAACTAATTCTTCAAGGTGAAACTTTAGTACTAACTAGGTTATTCAGGATTTCTTCTGGATTTCTAGGACTGGTATATATTTGGAGTAATAGATTCCTACCTTGTTTGATGGCTATTGACATAAATAGATCCTCTCAGGTCTTTTTAAAGGTTAAAGATTTCCTATAGCCCAAAAGTTGCAAAGAGTGATAAATTATAATATGAATGATTTTAGGGACACGTTGCCTTTTCTTAGCAGGTTAGAGATTATAGCTCAGCATAATCTAACAAGTTATACAACAACTAGTTTTGGAGTTCTCTGGTGGTATTATTATATGGCTGTATCACTTCATATAATTTCATTTTGAAAACTTGCAGTTAAATAGAATTCTTGAAAATATAATCATTTAAAATGCACTAGCAATCCTGCCTACTTAAAGAAGCTTTTTTTTGTGAATCCTTTTATTTATTTTCCCTTTTAAAAAACTGATAAATTTTGTTTTGACAGCTGACAAATCTAACCAAACCCACAACCAACCAATAAAATAACAGTTTTAACAGTAAATAAAATGGTATTAACAAGAAACAGCATAGGAGTAACTGCAAATGCCAAGGATTTTAAATGTTTATTTTTTTAATTTCCCTTTTATTCAAAGAAAGAAAAGGTATATGCCTTTTAATCTTCACAAATTAGTATCAACATTGTCCACTGTGTTTTACCTGAATTTATTGTTGTCTTCACTTGTTTTTTTTTTTAATCACATCACATATACTTTTCATTATTTCTTTGAATTATTTATAGCAATATTTTTTGAGAACAATAATGTCATAAAATTCTTATGCTACAATTTGCTCAGCCATTTCTCAATTATTGGACACATAATTTGTTTTTAAATTCTTGGTATCAATAGTAATTCTATGAATATTTTTCTGCACAAAGGGGTGTCAATAATTTCCTTTTTTGTAGATTTTATAACTATTCTTTCATGATTCCAATTTGCTTTCCAAAATGGTTGGACCAATTCACAGCTCTACCAGCAATGATATGTCTATTTCCCCACACACTTTCCAGTAATGTCTTTGGTGCATTACTCCAAATTTGTCATTTTTAATAAATCTCTGAGGGAGTTAGAACCAAGATGGCAGGGAGAAGCCAAGGAGTTGTCCAAAATCTCCCCAGTTTCTTGGAAACAATATTAAATCAAGCCTCTAAATAGATTATGGAGCAATATAACCTTAAAAAAAGATGAAGTGAAACAATTTTCCAGTTTAAAATACTTTATAAGGACTTCAGGAAAGGTTAGTCTCACTTGGCTAAAAGAAGAGCACAGGCCAGCAGAGATGGTGTCTGAAGAAGCCAAAAGGAGGCTTTGTCACAGCACAGAGCAGCAACCAAGACCTGTTGGTCCTGTTTCATCAGGTTATTTTAACAACTCTTCAAGTTTGAGAACTCTAGTCCCCATTCAGAAAGCAAATTGCCAACCTAGAATCATGGCATAATAGGCATGACTAGGGTGTGATGGACAAGCCAAAAGCCCCTAAGGAATCTATGCAGAAAGCCAGTGATCATGCCCTAGCCTCCATCACAAGAGACTTGGGACAATTTCCTAGTGCCTTAGGAGCAGAACTCAACTTTAAAACACAGATAAAAACCCAAAAGGATCCCTGACTATTGAAACCTACTATGGTGATAGGGAAGATCAAAATATAAACTCAGAACTGTTCAGTACTGCACACATATATTGTATCTAGGATATATTATAACATATTTAACATGTATAAGACTGCTTGCCATCTGGAGAAGGGGGTGAAGGGAGGGAAAGGAAAAATCAGAACAGCAGTGAGTGCAAGGGATAATGTACTGTCAATAAAAAAGTTATAATTATATTTAAAAAAACACAAACTCAGCAGAAAACAGCAGTGTCAAAATGCCTACATGTGAAGCTGCAAAGGGAAATATCAATTGATCTCAAGTCTTCTTGGAAGAGCTCAAACCAAGTAAAAGAGGTACAAGAAAAATTGGGAAAAGAAGTGAGAGTTGCAAAGGAAAATTATGAAAAAAAGACTCAATATCTTGGAAAAAGAAGCACAAAATTGATTGAAAAAAATAACTCCTTTAAAAATTGAATTAGCCAAATAGAAAAAAAAATCCACTACAATTTCTTAAAAAGTAGAATTTTCTGAATGAAAAAGCAGGTACAAAAGAAAATAATTCTTTAAAAGTAAAAATTGGAAAAGCAGAAGTTAATGACTATAAGACATCAAGGACCAGTCAAACAAAATAAAAAGAATGAAAAAAAAATAGAAGAAAATGTAAAATACTTTATTGGAAAAATAATTTACCAGATAAATAGATCCAGGAGAGATAATTTAAGAATTATTGGTCCACCTGAAAGCCATGATCAAAAAAAAAAGTCTGGATAGTATTTTTCAGGAAATTATCAAGAAAACTTATCCTTATGTGCTAGAATCAGAATAGTAATTGAAATAATCTACCAATTACCTCCTGAAAGAGATCCCAAATGAAAATTCCCAAAAACATTGTAGCCAAAATCAGGTTAAAGAGAAAATTCTGCAGGCAGCCAAAAAAACAAACAAACAAAAAAAACAACAACAAAAAAACCAATTCAAATATCAAGAAGCCAGTCAAGATTTCATAGAACTTAGCAGCTTCTACATTAAAGTATTGAAAGACTTGGAATATGATATTTCAAAAGGCAAAGGAGATGGGATTATAACCAAAAATGAACTATCTAGGAAAAGAGCATAATTTTTTAGGGGAAAAGATGGATATTCAATGAGGTAGAGGACTTTAAAACATTCCTGATGAAAAGACCAAAGCTGAACAGAAAATGTGACCTTTAAATACAAGCGTCAAGAGAAGCATAAAAAAAGTGAAAAGGAAAGTAAAAAAAAATATTTTTTTCAATAAGATTAAACTATTTACATCCCTACCTAGAAAAATGATACTTGTAACTCTTGAGAAAATGTATCTCTATTACTGCAGTTAGAAGAAGTATACATAGATAAAAAGGTATGAGTATGAGTTGACTATAAAGTGATGATATAAAAAAAATAAGGGGTAACAAAAAAGGGTTGTCCTGGGAGAAAAGGAAAGGGGGAGGCAGAATAGGATAAATTGCATCACATGAACTGAGGCAAAAGACATGTTCATTAGAGGGAAAGAAGGGAGGGATGCACATTGTTTGAATCATATTCTCCTTGAATTTGGCTCAAATAGGGAATAACATACAGTTAGGTATAGATATTTATTTTGTTATATAAAGAAATAGGAGGGGAAAGGAGAAAGAAACAGGGAGGGGGGAGTAAAAGGAAGGGCAAAACTAGGAGGGGAAAGAAAAGGGAGATTGATAGAAAGGAGAATAGATTGAGGGAGGTAGTGGTTAAAAGCAAAATGCTGGTGAGGAGGGACAAGGTGAAAGGAGAAAGAAAACTAGAAACAGAGGAAAAGGAAGATAGTGGAAAATACACAGCAATAACAGTAATGAATGGGATGAAGTCTCCCATAAAATGAAAGCTCTTAGAGTTGATTTAAAAAAAAAAACACTTTTTTTGTATACACATACATATACAGAGTAAAGATAAAAGGCTGGAACAGAATGTATTGTGTTTTAATTGAAGCAGAAAAAGCAGAAATAACAATACTGACTTCAGACAAAGTAAAAGCAAAAATAGATTTAATTAAAAGAGATGAGAAAGAAAACCACATCTTGCTAAAAAGTGACAAATATTACCTCATACTTACCAAATTAGTTAGTATGACAGGAAAGGAACATGATAAATGTGGGAGAGGATGTAGAAAAATTGGAACATTAATGCATTGTCGATGGAGTTGTGAACTGACCCAACCATTTTGGAGGGCCACTTGGAACAATGCTGAAAGGGCTATAAAACTGCATACCCTTTGACCTAGCATTGCCAGTACTAAATTTGTACCAATGATAGCATAAAGAAGAAAAAAGAATCCACATGTGAAAAACATTTATAGCTGCTCTTTTTGTAGTGGCAAGGAGTTGGAAATTGAGGGGATGTCTGTCAACTGGGTGATGGATGAATAAGTTGTGATATATGAATGTAATGGAATACTATTGTGCTATAAGAAATGATAGGCATTCAGATTTTAGAAAAACCTGGAAAGACTTATATGGACTGATGCTGAGTGAAGTGAGCAGAATTAGAACATTATACATAGTATTGGCAACATTGTATAATGATAAACTACAATAGACAGCTCTTCTCAAAAATATAATGATCTAAGATAATTCCAAAAGACTTATGATGGAAGATGTTATCCATATCCAGAAAATAATCTATGGAATCTGAATGCAGTTGGAAGCTTACTATTTTCACTTTTTTTTCTATCTTGTAGGTTTTCACTTTTGTTCTGATTTTTCTTTCAGAACATGACTAAAGTGGAAATATGTTTAATATTGATTATACATGTATAACCTCTTTTAGAGTGTCATCTTGGTAAAGGGGGAAGGAGGGAGAAAAAAATGGAAATCAAAATCTTTTATAAGTGAATGTTGAAAACTATCTTTACAGGTAATTGAAAAAAACGTAAAATACTATTAAGTGGGGGAAAAGGTACCATAGACAATGAAGTGATATTAATACTAAACATATATGTACCAAGTAGTATAGCATCCAAATTTTTAGAGAAAGAGTTAAATGAATTACATGAAGAAATAGGCAGCAAAACTTTACTATTGGGACACCTCAACCCCCTCCTCTCAGAACTACACAAATCTAACCACAAAATAAAAAACAAAGACATTAAGATGGTGAATAGATTTTTAGGCAACTTAGATGTGATATCTGGAGAAAATGGAATGGTGATAGATTGGAATGTACTTATTTCATAGCACAAGGCACCTACAAAATTGATAATGAATTAAGGCATAAGAACTTCTCAATCAGAAAGGCAGAAATATCAAATGCATTGTTTTCAGATATGATACAAGAAAATTTACATGTTAATAAGAGATTTTGGAAAGATAAACTAAAAATTAATTGGAAAGCGAATAACCTAATGCTAACGAATTAGTGGGTCAAATAAAAAACATAGAAACAACAAAGCATTAACCAAAGAGAAGGACAATGATGAGACAATATAGGGAAACTTATGGGATACAGTCAAAGCAGTTCTTTGGAGACATTTCATATCTCTAAATGCTTATATAAAAAAATAGTGAAAGAAAAGCTCATTGATTTGGAAATGAAACTTTAAAAAATCTAGAAAAAAACAAATTAAAATCCTTCTAAATACCAAGTTAGAAATCTTGAAAATCAAAGGAGAGATTAATAAAACTGAAAATGAGAAAACTAGTGAACTAATAAATAAAACCAAGAGCTAGGAAAAAATTACCAATAAAATATGCAAACCTTTGGTTATTTTGATTAGAAACGAGAAAGAAGAAAACAAAATTAGCAGTATCAAAAATGGAAAGGGTGAATTGCCCATCAATAAAGAAATTAAAGCAATAATGAGCTATTTTGCCCAATGAATCCTATTAAATTTCTTTTATGACACAAATTTGGTGCTGATTCCTAAATCAGGGAGAGCCAAAACAGAGAAAGAAAATTATAGACCAATTTCCCTAATGAATATTGGTGCACAAAATTTTAAATAATTTATAGCAAAAAGATTACAACAATTTATCATGAGGATAATACATGGTAACTAGATAGATTGTATACCAGGAATGCAGGGATATTTTAATACCTGTATCAGGAATGCAGGGATGTTTTAATACCTGGAAAACTGTCAGCATAAATGATTATATCAATAACAAAAATAGCAAATAATATGATTATCTCAATAGATGCAGAAAAAACTTTTGACAAAACACAATCTCAATTGCTATGAAAAACATGAGAAAACATAAGAATAAATGGAAGATGATCTAGCCATACCAGATCTAAAACTATATTATAAAGCTATTGTGATCACATGCTTATATGGTAGGAGAAAATTTGAAGCTTCTTGGCTCTGCCCTCTTTTTGCTCTCCATTTTTTTTGGTAGCTACTATCTTTCCAGTTTAATAGTCAAGGCTTTGGGATAGCAGCCCTAAACCCCTTAGTCTGTTCCACTATGGTAGTGATTAAAGTGCATGCACTACATTCTACTCATAGAATATGTGTAGTTCCTAAAATCAATGGTCCACCTCTAAACTTTAGGACAATTGCTAAGGATAGTAAGTTTACATGCAAAGTGTTCTGTAGAGAATATGTGAGTACCTCCCTGTCATGTCCCATCATCCCCATCCTAACCTTCTATATCCCATTAAAAGAAGGAAAAATTTAAAGGCAGATTGGTTCATGACTAGAGATTTTCATTCTGTCCCGATGCTGTGAGTAGCTAATAAGATAATTGGCTAATATGTTTTCTGAAAACAAAGTCCTTTCTAAGACTTAGTCTGCTTCTCTATAAGATAAACCTTGAACTATGAGGACTCTCTTAACTCTAATACTGTAATGCTACTTGCTAAAACTCAAACTCCTTTCCAAATATCCTCTTTCTCCTTTGAACTATTTACTCCTTCAACCTTCAGTAGTTTTCTCTAGTTTTCCCTTCTTGGATCATTCCCATATTACTACTTCATCAATTTCTGAATGTACTTTGATTACCCAGTCCTTCAAATTCAAATTAATCTTCACCTTATTACCTCTAGTCTAGCAATAGTATCCATCTCTGACTCCATTTGATTTCATTTCTCATGACTGGAATTCTCTCCCTGTCCACTTCTGGCTCCTACTTTCTTCAAATCCCCAATAAAGTTCCACATACTTTAAGTCTTTCCTGATGTCCCTTAATGATAGTTGATTATTTCCAGTTTCTGTTTTATTTGTCTTATTTGTACATAGTTATTTACATGAGTCTTCCTATTAGACTATAAGCTCCTTAAGAGCAGAAACTGTTTTTGCCTTTTTAATATCCTTAGCACCTAGCACATCCTAGTATTTAGTAGGTAATCAATAAACGCTTGTTGGCTGACTATATCTGAAAAATTATATTCTTACAAAATATTATGAAAATTCTAGTTTCCTACCTAATGGGTAGGCCCTTTCTGAGTTCTTAGGGGCAGGAAACTAATGAGACCAAGCTGGGTGGGGACCTCTATCCTCTTGATAAAACACTTGAATAATTCTGCTAAAGGAATTGCTGGGACCCTCTCTTGATAGGACTGTAGTTATAGGAAGAGGTAACCAAAGCTAATATAGTTTGTCTTCTGACACAGAAGTTGTGTTTATATAAACATTAGAAAGTAAGGCTGTGGAGAATAATCTAATTAATTTCATCAATTAAAAAAAAGACAGCTTTATTTTCCTCATTAGCAAGACTTTTGTGGTATGTGTGTGTGTGTGTGTGTGTGTGTGTGTGTGTGTGTGCGCTGCTAATGTGGGAAAAATATATTGAAACCAAGCATGGTAATTGTAATGAGTAAGGTTAACTCCAAAGAAGAAATGTGAGAATGCATCTCCCTCCTCTTTTTTTTGCAGAGGTGGGAAACCAAGCATGTGCAACACTGAAAATACTGTCAGACTTTATTGATATATTGGTTAATTTTGCTCAACTTCTTTTCCCTTTCACTGTTTCTTATTATAAGAGAATGTTCTCTGGCTTAAGAAGGGATATATGGGAAACAAAGATAATATAAAAACAAAATACAGCAATAATTTTTAAAATAAATTTTGTTCATTTGGAAATGTGCTTAAGTTCTATAGGTATACTTTGTGCATACATATACATGAAGACAATATGTACTATTTAAGTAGCTAGCTTAGCATATTCAGTACAGGAAAACTGAAGAAAAACAGAATACTTTTAAAATATTTTCATCATATGACCTAGAAAAAATAACAACAAAATTCATCTGGAAGAACAAAAGGTCAAGAATTTCAAGCAAACTAATGAAAAAAAAAATTAAATGAAGGTAGCCTAGCTGTACCTGATCTAAAATTATATTATAAAGTAGTGGTCACCAAAACCATTTGGTATTGGCTAAGAAATAGACTAGTTGATCAGTGAAATAGGTTAGGTTCAAAGGACAAAATAGTCAATAACCTTAGCAATCTATTGTTTGACATACCCAAAGATCCCAACTTTTGGGATAAAAATTCACTATCTGACAAAAACTACTGGGAAAATTGGAAATTAGTATGGCAGAAACTAGGCATTCATCTACACTTAACACCATACACCAAAATAAGGTTAAAATGGGTTCATGATCTAGGCATAAAGAATGAGATTATAAATAAATTTGAAGAACATAGCATAGTTTAGCTCTTAGACCTGTGGAGGAGGAAGGAATTTGTGACCAAAGAAGAACTAGAGATCATTATTGATCACAAAATAGAAAATTTTGATTATATCAAGCTAAAAAGCTTTTGTACAAATAAAACTAATGCAGACAAGATTAGAAGGGAAGCAATAACCTGGGAAAACATTTTTACAGTTAAAGGTTCTGATAAAGGCCTCATTTCCAAAATATATAGAGAATTGACTCTAATTTATAAGAAATCAAGCCATTCTCCAATTGATACATGGTCAAAGGATATGAACAATTTTCAGATGATGAAATTGAAACTATTTCTACTTATATGAAAAAGTGTTCCAAATCATTATTGATCAGAGAAATGCAAATTAAGAAACTCTGAGATACCACTACACATACCTCTCAGATTGGCTAGGATGACAGGAAAAGATGATGATGCATGTTGGAGGGGATGTGAGAAAATTGGGAAACTGATACATTGTTAGTGCAATTGTGAACACATCCAGCCATTCTGGAGAGAAATTTGGAACTATGCTCAAAAAGTTATCAAACTGTGCATACCCTTTGATCCAGCAGTGTTTCTACTAGGCTTATATCCCAAAGAAATCTTAAAGAAGGAAAAAGGACCCATATGTGCAAAAATGTTTGTGGTAGCCCTTTTCATAGTGGCTATTCAATTGAAATTGAATGGATGCCCATCAATTGGAGAATGGCTGAGTAAGTAGTGGTATATGAATGTTATGGAATATTATTGTTCTGTAAGAAATGACCATCAGGATGAGTACAGAGAGGCTTGGAGAGTCTTACATGAACTCATGCTAAGTGAAATGAGCAGAACCAGGAGATCATTATACACTTCAACAACAATACTATCTGAGGATCAATTCTGATGGAAGTGGCTATCTTCAACAATGAGAGGATCCAAGTCAGTTCCAACTGATTAGAAATGAACAGAACCAGCTACACCCAGCAAAAAAATACTGGGAAATGAGTGTAGATCACAACATAGCATTTACACTATTTTTTTTTTTTTTTGCATTTTTGTTTTTCTTCCCAGGTTATTTTTACCTTCTTCCTAAATCCGATTTTTCTTGTGCAGCAAGGTAACTGTATAATTATATATACATATATTGTATTTAACATATACTTTAACATATTTAACATGTATGGGACTACTTGTCATCTAGGGGAAGGAGTGGAGGGAAGGAGGGGAAAAGTTGGAACAGAAGTTTTTGCAAGGGTTAGTGTTTTAAAATTACCCATGTATATGTTTTGTCAATAAAAAGCTATAATAAAAAATAAAAAATAAAATATGTTCATCATAGAAATAAGACTAGGAAAGAAAAGCATCTGTTTATCTTGATTCAATTCAACTATTGTTCAGTATTTACTATTTGCAATGTACTGTTAAGCACTGATTATGCAAAGATGAAACAAAAAAAAATTTCTGCCTTCAAAAAGCTTAAAACTATGCTATGTTCTTCTAACTTATTTATAATATCATTCTTTATATGTAGATCATGAATCCATTTTTATCTTATTTTGGTGTATGCTGATAAATGGTGAAAATTTCACTATTTCTTTTTTGGAATAGCTCTCATAGAAGTTCTAAGAGTTATAGTCAGCTTCTACTTAGAAGTATGACATTGGAGGCATCAAGACTAATGTGATTTTGAATATTGAAATGTGTCAGTGCCCAAAAGAAGAAAGTTGACATTCTCCTGTAGTCCTCCCTGATGAGACCACATGTCTATTGTTGCATTCAGATCAGTTCTAGATATCACATTTTAGTTAGGATATTGATAACTTAGAGAGAATTCAGAAGAGATGGCCCAGAATGGTGAGAGACATGGAGGTTATGCTTCTAGAACCAACAATGTTTAAATAGAAAACACTTGTAGGGAAGAATGTGGTATGAGGGCTTAGAAAGCTGCCTTCAAATATTTGAAGAGGTGCTTTGTGTCAGTAGAATTAGATCTATGATCTAATTAATTAATTAATCTAATTAATGATTACATTTTGGTCTGCTCCTAGAGAACAGAACTGGAAACAATTTGTGGGAATTACATTGAAGCAAATTTTGACTCCATTCCTAATTAGAATTATGCTAAAATGGAATAGACTTGTTTAGGAGATAGTGAGTTCTGCCTTATTAGAGAATTTTGACTAAAAGCTATATGATCCCTTTGTTGAGGATGTTATAAAAGGGATGATTGCTTAGGGATGAGTTGAACAGTATGACTTCTAAGGCCCCTTCTATAATCCCTTTTCAAATGATAACTATTCAAATGTTTGAAAATAATTATCATATGCCTATTAAGGTTAAAAAGAACCTATTCTCTTAAATGATCTTTAAATGGCTTCGCTAAGTCTTCTCATCATCCTGCTTGCTTATCCAGCTTATTTGTTGACCTCATTGATAATATCTTTGCTGAACAGAGATTCCATATATGAGAGCTGTTCCAAAGAGTAGACAATGGATGTGTGTGTGTGTGTGTGTGTGTGTGTGTGTATCTGTGTATATTTATAACATCAAACCAACTTTATGTATTATCCATCCAATTATATATTATATTCTGGACAATTAAAATTTTTCATTGATCTGTTTTTTTCAATGTGTATATATATATAAAACTAAGCTAAACTCTGGAGTGATTATGATTTATATTTGAAGTTCTTCAATGTTCCAGGATTTGATGAAATCATTAGAATGTCATGTAATGATAAATAGGAGCAAATCAGAGTATTTGAAGGACCTCACTACCTCTACAAAAACTTTCTTCAATTTTGATTCTTTATCAGAAATCTTTCATTCCAGTGGCAAATAAATACCTTAAGGAATGCCATGTCTCCCTGTTTTATATCTGACTACAATGATAGGCAGTTAAACAAAGTTACATTTGTTATATTTTTCAAGAAATATTGTATGATTTAGATAAATGAATAGGAAATACTTTATTGAAGAAGAGTTGTTAAAGTGGTACTTTTCTTTCTTGAATCAAATAATAAGCAAAAAAAAAAAAAGACAATAGGATATTGTATTCTCTGCACCTTTTTAGTCATTTTTGTGATGATAAGAAGTGGTCTACTTTGGAATACAATTTATAAAAGCCTTCCTGTTCCTTTCTCAAACTGCGGATTGTATATACAGATTATACTTATTTAAAAATTAATTGATAGTGTTTCAAAAAACATGTAAGGCAATAGATATCAGTAGTCTGTAAGCCACCTTTCTGGACAACAATAAAGGCCAAATATTATTTTGAAACTCTTATAACAATATGTTCTTTCAGATATCTTGAAGATTGATTCATCATGTCCTCAAAATTGTTTCATTTCCAGAATGGATGTTCTCTATATATACCTGGGCTAGCCCAGTTGATGTTCCTTTTTTTGTTTAAAGTGTTAGATACATTTCCTCATGAAGTACATGAAAGACTTGTGTTAGAGTACAAATATGATGACTCAGCTATCATTGACCAGTTAATTGACAAGCATTTATTAAAAAACAAAACAAAACAGAATCATAGGATTAGAGAGCTCTCATATTAAATTTTTACCATGGAAGAATTATTCTATTAACCAATAATTCTAGGTTGATTTTTGATACTTTTTATAGTAATTTGCCATGGTATGTTTTCATATGATACTTTGAAATTAAATTTTTGTCTGAAATAAATCCCCTAAAATTGAATAGGAGGGAATCATGTGAATTTTGTGGGTATTATGAACAAACAGTTATTGTATTAAGGTACTTTTTTTGTTTCTTGTTATTTTATGAGGTGATACTGTTCATAATCTTCTGCCATCCTACTATGTATGATATGACAAACAAGTTTATTCTTTTATCCCATGTTAGCCTTTGCAATGATCTCATTGTATAATAAATTCGGAAAAGGAAGATAAATTAGAGGCCATCAGATTCAATCCTCTCATTTTACAGATGAGAAAACTGAAGCTCTGAGAGATTAGTGATTTTCTCAGCATTATACAATTAGGAAGTTAGTGAGGTAGGATTCAAATTCAGTTCTTCCTGACTCCAAGTTCAATACTCTAATTATCATATCACCAATATGCCTGAGATCTCTTTATCCTTTGCATGGAGATCAAGAATTTTATGACTGAGGGAGAATTAGGATCTTTTATTCTCCTTATGGAGATTTTTTTCTCAAACACTAATAACTTAACATTCTCTTTATGAAGTACTCAACATATATTTTCTTTCAAATTTTGCCTTTTTGAGCCATTACTTCAGAGGATCAAGAAATGGTTTTTCATGCTATTGCATGTTGGAAAAGAACATGAATACTTTGATCTAGGTGATTAACCTAGTTTGTATGCAACTCCAAGCAAATTTTCCCTAGAGAATAAGTAACAAAATGCTCAGAATTATTTCCTAAAAAAGCTAATTTTCATTCTCACCTTTCAGAATTCTTATCTTTTTTTCATAATGTCTTATTGATATATGCCAATTGACCAATCTTAATTAAATTTTCTTAGAAAATTATCAATGTGTTTCAATCTCTGATTTTTCAACATCTTATTTATTTATTTATTTTTATTTTTAAAAATATTTATTTATTATCAATAGCAATAAGTATATCAAGTTGGAGTTCTCTCCATTGCATTTCTTCTCATTTTACTCCTTTTTCTTGATTTTGTCCCTTTTTTCTAATAAGCAGGAAAATTTGACTATACATCTGATTTACAAATTATTTCTATCCATAAACAGAGTTGCTATATTTTTTTTGTAAAATATAGTCAATTTCAGTGTGTGTGTGTGTGTGATTTAGTATTTTCCATGTTCACCAGCACTTTCTGATTCTGTTTTCAAAGTATTCATGACATAAACTTTATGCCTTTCTATAATTTACAAAACTTTGGCCCCTCTCATTTCTTACTCTTATACTATATTTTTCAATTTTTTTTGCTATTTTTAATAGATACCTTTATGATGAAGTCACTTAGTATTTAAATATATGTTGACTTGCAGAGAATAACAGATAAAATATTCAGCATAAAATATCTTCTGTCTCTTCATCTTCTGCAACAACTATTGAGATATAAGTACACTTTATTTCAAAGTGATATTTTTATAAATATTTATCAGGAGCACAACAAGATGACTATGTGTTCCATATTTCTTAATGCCTTTGAATGCACAATTAAACCAACTCTATCAACTTCTTTATTTTCTTCTCTAAGGAGAAACTATGAAATGTGCTTTTACTTAACTTCAACTCCCCTTTCTTGTCTAATTTTGTTTATAATGAGAATGTCAAGATTGATAAAATTTAGTTCCTTAACTCATTGATTACTAAACAAGGAAATCACATGAGAAATAGCAATAATGAAATGAATGTATATGGATAGTCTCAAAACATTGATTCGTGTAAACCTCTGCTCTCTTTTAGGTACTGTGTCATAATAAGTGAAAGAGAATAAGAGAACAGAGAACTGAAGGACACTTTGATTTTCCTTTTTTTTTTTTTTATGGTCAAATAATTCATCATTGATAAACCTCTCTACACTTAGCTAGGCTTATGTATAGAAAATAAAGTCTGTTGCTAGGACTATATTCAAAGCTTTTCCATTAATGGTAGAATTTGGTAGCATAGCCTTTGAGTACCTAAGAGTTCCACCATAACATGATTTAGGCCTGAGATTTTGGAAAGTCATTAAGAATGAATAAATGAATGAAAAAGTAAATGCTTATATTGTGCCAAAAACTTTGCGAAGCACTTAGGATTCAGATTTTAAAAAGAATCTCAGTTTGTAACTAAATTATGAGTAAAAAAAAAAAAGACATTTCTTCTAATGAACAGATACCTCTATTAATTCAACATAATTACTTAGGCACAATGCTTACTGTTTCTATGCACATACTAGGTTATGAAATTGTGATGCAGTATATATTGCATTTCATTAGTGATGCATGAGCTCTGATTAATTATTAAAGCTATAATCTTAAAGTTTTATTGCTATTCAAAAAACTATGCTGTACATTAATGATTTATGACATTGACACTATCCTTCTGATAGTTAAGCTGAGCATTTCTATTCAGAGAAGGCATTTCCAACTAATAGTATATAGAGATCTCAGTAAGAATAGCTATTTTTCACTATTTTTTTTTTGCCAGATCCATATATTTATTGTTAGCCATCTATCAACGGTCTCTGGCATTGCTTCAAGGTAATATCCCATATTTATCTTCCCTTTCTCAGTCAAACTACTAGGAAAAAAAAACTGTCAGAACCATACATACTGCTTATCTCACTTCCATCTTCTATCACTCTTTAATCCTTTGAAATTTGCCTTTTGACATCATCACTCAACTGAAACAACTTTTTCCAAAATTACTAATTATCTCAAAATTGTCAAATATGCTGCTTTTTTCTCAGTTCTCACTTTTCTTGATCTCACTGATGCTTTTAATAGTGTTGACCATCTTCTCTTTCTAAATTTTCTCTCCTATATGAATTAACCTGACATTAATTAAGTCAAATCAAGTAAACAAATCAACAAAAATTTGCTAAATACCGATTATGTTCTAGGCATTGTGCAAAGAATGGCAACAGTCATGCTGTCAAGAAGCTCACAGTCTAAAAGGACATACATTGTACAAACAAATATATAAAACAAGATATATACCAAATAAAGAGGGAAAGGTGGTCTCAGAGGGTAGATATTAAAATTAAGGAGGACTAGGAAAAATTTTTTGCAAAAGGTGGTACTTTTTTCTTTTTTTCCTTTTTTAAAAAAATTGATTATTTTTATTTTCAAAACATGCAAAACCAGTTCTCAATATTCACCTTTGCAAAACCTTGTTTTCCATATTTTTTCCCTTCTTCCCCCCCTTCCTAGACAGCAAGTAATCTAATATAGGTTAAACATGTGCAATTCTTCTAAACATTCCCACATTTATCATGCTGCATAAGAAAAATCAGATCAAAAAGGAAAAAAAATGAGATAAAAGCAAACAAATAACAACAAAAAGATGAAAATACTATGTTGTGATCTACATTCAGTCCCCCATAGTCCTCTCTCTAGATACAGATGGCTTTCTCCATCACAAGTCCAGAATGTGAGACTTTAAGTAGAACTTGAAGCAAGAAAGTAGAGATGATGAGAAAAAAAAGAGTTCTAAGCATGGTGAGGCATCCAGTGAAAATGCTCAGAATTTGGGAGATAGCAAGCACTGTAAGAGGAACATCATACTAGAAAACTAGTCTCGTTGGTTTAAAGAATAAGTGGAAGGGAGTAAGGTAAGAAAATTGTAATGGTAGTTAGGGGCCAGGTTATGAAAGATTTTAAAAGTCAAACAGATATATATATATATATATATATATATATATATATATATATATATATATGTATGTATGTATGTATGTATATATATATATCTAGAGGTAATAGACAATTACTGGAGTCTATTGAATAGGGATATGGTCAGACTTATGCTTTAGGAAGATGGATTTAACAACTCAGTGGAGGATGGAGTGGAGTAGGGAGAGACTTGAAACAGGGAGACCATTCAGAAGAGTCCAACAATATTCTGGTGAGATAAGGAGGACCTGCACCAAGGTATTGAGAGTACCTTGTCCCTCTGACTGTGATTGTTAACTAAAATTCTGCCATAGATCATTTATCTCTTGGTGACTTCATCAATTTCTATGTGTTAATTGTCAACTATATAAAGATGACTTCCAGATTTTTCCATGTAGCTCCAATTGCTCTTTTGAGCTCTAGTCACCAAAAGCCAATTGAATATTTCAAATCAGATGTCCTGAGGACATCTCAAATTCAGTATACTCATAATCAAATTGTTTCCATAAGTCTCAAAACTCCTGTCTCTAACAAACTAGTTTACTTGCATAGAAGGCAACACCATTCCTCTTATATATCAAAGCATTCTTTTATTTATGTATCATGGTCCCACTCTCAGATCTCCACAATGGCTTGTTGGAGGGTCTTACCTGAGAAACCTGAGCTAGATCCTTCTAGCCTCATGTAAATACTGAGCCTGACCCTAGCAAAATTCTCAGAAGTTCACAGCTCCAAGCACCTGCTAACAATGACCCCAAAGCCTGTATTCCAACCTGTAGAGGTACACCTGAACTCTGATACAGATACTTGGAGTTTGCCTTATATGTTAGATTGTGACTCAGGCCCTAGCATTCAGGGCCTGTGAGTCAACCCACAGGCTGCCATGATTCTGGGATCAGATCTCTGCAGTGGAGATCTCCACCTACCAGTTCACAAGAACCTGAGACCAAGTATCAGCCACTCCTATCATCTCCTACCTTCCTGAGACTAATTTGGGACTTTCCAGAAAAGCCCTACCCACCCCTCAAAAACAAGGATACCTTTTTTTTTTTTAGCCCAGAATCTCTTTCATTCAGAATTTTTCACCCCAAGACCTGGTTCAAAATGGACCTAGGCAATAATTGGACACTTGACACTCCCCATTTCTCATCACCACACACATCACCATCATGTTGCTGATATGAACTGCCAAATCCTGTTCTTGTAGAATAATGTGAAGTCAGAGTCTATTGTTAATTCATCTATCCTGTCTCCAATCTAGTTAGCATCTTTAAAGACATTCATAACAACCTTTGAGACTACCTTGATGGAACCTAACCTTCCCAAATTGTCTTATTACCATAAATTAATACAGTTGTAAACTCTGTTAACCAAAGGAAGTTAGCTTTCTCCCATTGTCTCAATTGGCATATCTTTAGATAGGTCTGGTACCTGGTTTGCCTGGGGCAGATCATCTAGTTCTCTGACTCTCCCTCTTGAATTCCTGAAGGTGTATTATCACCAACCTGAGATTTTAAATTTGATTTTGGTCTTGACCATAGTTTGGTTCATTGTGCCTACTGGGTGGATTAGAGAGGAGGAACTTTATTACCCTAGTCTTTTTGAGACCTTGAACTGGGATCCTGGAAGAAGTCTAGAATAGTCCTTACCTTTTCCTACCACATTTGCTGGACCCTGAGGAAGCAGGCAGGGCTAGGAAAGAGGGTCAGAGGACTCTCCAGCTGCCCTGGCTCCTCAGCCTTTTAGTTATAATCAGAGACAGGAAAGAATTTCTCTCTTGCCTAGTGTTGTGCATATATATCACAGGTACATCACATGTGCATGACTTGGTGATATGATGTGTTTATTTATAGCATTGTTGCCAACCTTTCTTTTCAATGGGAGCCAAAAAAAGATGCCCTTTAATTTAGTAATCTAGTTCTGTAGAAAAATCACTTATATTAAATTAAAAGTTTCAATATTCAGCACAGAACAACTGAAAAGAAATTTTCTATATATATATACGCCATTCTGGTGTTATTTGAAAGTATTAAGTAGTAATCAGACCAAGAGCTATAGCTGAAATACTCATCTACTTATGGCTAAGTGCTCTGAAAAATAAAAGTTATAATATTTTCATTTTTCAAATGTTTTTGGTATTTCTAATGCCTTAATGACTATTTAGATCACAACATGATCAAACATCACATATGACACTGAAAGCAGCAATAAACAGAAATTATTTGCTTGTGATCACAAAGATAAGTTTCAATACCTTTTCCATTCCACCATTTCTTAAGTGTGATCTAAATAGGGAGAGGAAGAGACAGAAATTCAATATGATTTGACAAACAAGTTTGTATGAATTCTATAGAGATCTAGGCTAAAAATTCTTAGCAAAACCTAAAATACTATACAAATGCTAGTTAGCTAACTATTGTTTTCTATAACAGAGAGAAAAACTACAAACAGGCACCTGCTCAATAGAGGTTCTTTGTTTTACATAATGATGAAGAGGAATGTTCATCAATCTGGAAGAAAGAAGAAATGCACAGTGGAAAAAGAAATAATCCCCAAATTATGGCCCAAGGGACATTAAACATAATCTTCACAGCAGCAAAAAAAAAAAAGTGATACACCTTAGGGCCAATCATTGATTTCTGCAAAGCATTCTCTCCAGGGCAAATCAACAAGGAAGGTGGGGTTGACAAGTTATGGAATAGAATTTTTATATACAATGAGAAGTAGTGATGAGGTTTGGTGCAAGGCAGAAAGTTGTGGGAACCCCTTTTGGTTGGTACAGGTCCTTCATAAAAGAATTTATGAACCCAAAAAGTTAGACTGGCAAAAAGAAGTTATTGGCACTGGAAGTCAGCTTTTGCTAGGAGGCTGACTTCCTCAGTGGCAAGGTCCCAACAGAGAAGCAAAGGTCTAGCAGAGGAGTCCTGGCAGAGAGGTAAAAAGAGGTAATGCTGAAAAGAAAATGTCTTCCCAGCAGTCAGAGGGCCCTTGAAGGCAGCATGTCAAGGGGAGAGGGAGAGGTTCCTTGGTATGGCATGTCCTGCTTTGGGCCCTCTGCAAAGAAGTGCCCCAAATTGCCCCTTTTTATAATTTGAAACTTTAGGTAGGGGCTAGGGATAGTTTGAGTTGAAATCAGACCAAAATCTTTGTAAACTGAATAGAAATTTTCCAATTGAATGAGTAGTCCTAGACTAATCTCCAACTCAATAAAGGGTGTAATCAGTAGTGAGTGTTATCAATGTGGGGTGTGCTGGTGTCCTCCAGGGTAATAGAATGAAACGACTTATCTTGATTTCCTAGGGTAAGTCTTTCTCAGGGGAGAGCTTCTCCAAGGGTTCAAGGTGTTTCTCAAGCATTCCCTCCAAAATCAGAAAGAAAGAAAGACAGTTTCAGGGTTCCCCTATCAGTAGAATATCAGAGTATAGTTGATCATTGTTGGGAGGGGGAGAATATAGGAAACATGAATTTTTATTTAATCACTGCTTAGCATTAATCAGCTGTAGCAGCAGGGCTACTTAAAGCTGTTCCAGAGTAAGCTCTGATTCTGAGGGTCATTATTCTAGTCCACTTAGTTATAGTGAAGCAGATTTATAGTTCAGTAAATTGTAGCATGGATAAGACAAAAGGATCTTCTATACTCTTTGATAAATTGGAGGCTCCATTCCTTTATGTGAGTTGTAACTCCCTGGAAATTAAATTTCTCTTCACAATAAGGGAGGAGTTTCATATGTTTGCATTGGTGAAACAGATTCCCTGGTTCAAGGAATTTGGAATTTGTCTGTTATGAGAGAGTAAAGGGAGTCTATGATCTGGTTTTCTCAGCTTACCGTACCAAAAAGAACAGGAAATTCCCTGGGTTCTGTTAAATTATTGGTATTCAGAGCATGTCCATGGGAGGTTTTCCCTGCTGTCACCTCCCTCTCTCTCTCCCTCTCCCTCTCTCTCTCCTTTTCTCTCTCTTCCTCTCCCTCTCTCTCTTTTTCTGTCTGTCTCTCTCTGTCTTCTGTCTCTGTCTCTGTCTCTGTATCTGTCTCTCTCTCCCTCCCTCCCTTCCTCCCCCTATCCATCCATCCATCTATCTGTTGAGGTTGGGAAAACAGACCCCAAAAGTCACATCCCCTACGAAATTTGTCATTTTTCTCAATTCAAATCTTACCTCAGCCACTTACTAGTTGTATGAACCTGGACAAATCACTTAATCTCTTTGAGCCTCAGTTTCTTCATCTTCTAAGCACATATGATAATATTATCTGACTGGAATGATTTTTAGGATCAAAGGAGATAACATTTATAAGATGCTTTTCAAACTTTAGGATATTATAGAAACGCTAGTTATGATCATCATAATAGGACTTTTAACACATGATATCTCCTCTTTATTCATTTTACTGCATTGCCTTTTGCTGATTATACATGGTTTGTATTAATATAAATAGAATCATTGTTGTTGTTCAGTTTTGTCTAACTCTTTGTAACCTTTTGGGGTTTTCTTGGCAAAGATACTGGGGTGTTTTGTCATTTCTTTCTTCACCTCATTTTACATATGAAGAAAGTGAGGTAAACATGGTTAAGTGACTTGGCTAAGATCACACACCTTAAAAGAGTCTGAGGGTACATTTGAACTGAGGTCTTCTTGATTCCAAGCCTGGCACTGTAACCACTGTGCCACCTACCTGCCCAATGTGAGTAGAAAGCTTATTAAATATTTTGGATATATAGAGGGTGTCATTCATTGAAAATGTAAAATTTTTTAAAATTATAATTTATGCATATAAAAATTCATGCCTTTCTGAGAAGATTTTTTTTTATTCTTTAAGAAATGGATCTTTATATCATACATGGAAATGAAAAAAAGCATTTAGTATTTAAGATGGTAACTAACTTTGTTTCTTTAGGGGAATTATCACTAGGAAATATTCACATGCTGCAATTTAATAGGTGTTTAAGCAAGAGTAACTTTTTTAGGTTATTTCAGTTTAGAATAGAGAAGTGTACATGGAGATAAGTCTAGAATTATACAACTGATACTGTAATAACTAAAAATGATATGGGTTTTTTACATTTATTAGTCAAAAATTCATAAAAAAATGAAAATTGTCAAGGGCTGAAAAGTTGTGATGACCAAAAATCTAACCTGCTAAAAGTAACTAATGATAAGCTATTTGTTCATTCTGCCTTTGCCCACACTATCCTTCCTCCCTCAAAAGTCTTCTACATGTCTTTCTTTTTTTATTTTTTGTTAATTTTATATTTCAATCAAGAGCTGAAAGTTGTACCTCCTTTCTGACACTTTCTTTAATTATCTTAGGCCATAGTTTTCCATCCTCTGAATCTTCACAGCAGTTACTACTTATTTGACATGCGATGCGCACTGGGGGCCAATTTATGACAACATATGTCATACAAAGTAGTGTGACAGAAATACCAATTGAGCTTACGTTTTATGCATTAAATCAAACTTTATTAATCAATATATGTGTAACCTGGGCAAATATAGATGCTTGCCTAACATGTAGAGGAATTTGAAGGCCCTTTTGAGAATATTGTCTCCTTCTCTTTTAGACAGGGGTAATCTCCTTTGATTAGCTGCTTGCATTTTTATAACTGGAGAGAATGAGAATGCTTTTTTGGAACTCTTATCTGTTTCATCCAAAGGATGAAGATTATAATTCATTCATAGCATACATCATGAACTAAACTAGGTTGCTTCTTCTCTTTTATGCAGGCTCCATGAAATGACCCTAAGGGTGTTTGTATCTGTTCTTCTCTCTTTGAGGTGCTAGAATTTACTCTTTTGAGATCTGGGAGTTGCAGCCATGGTGACTTTGCAGCCAGGATTGTAGATAGAAGAGTCTAGCCTGACCGCCCACAATGGAATCTGAGAAGTCAGGCTGCCTGGGACTCAAGCCCAAGGTGGGATTTGGACCTGGTGCTCTACTCTAGTAACCTAAACTATGAATCTAATGCCTTTCATCTCTCTAGAGGCTAACGTGCTGTAAGGATAGTAAATATAGGGGAAGGATTTTGATCCCCAATTTAGAGGAATAACTAAAACAGCCTCTTCTAAGAATAAATCATCTACCTGCGTCTTAGAAGTTCTTATATACTGGTACTCATTTCAGTATTATCCCTTCACCCAGTTGAAGGCTATGTATCTCCCACCAAAGTAGTCATCTGATCTTCATCTATCAGCACTGTTTTCAAGTGAATATATGGTTCGGCCTATAAAACAGAGGAACCTGCCTATAGACTAGAGTCTGCAGTGGGCTTCTTATAGTTTTTAACTATGGGTATTCCTTTTTGTTTACCATATTATCTGATTGGCAATTTATTACATAAGCTACTGATAATGTTGTAAGTTATGGAGTCAGTTATCACATGATAAAGTTATTGACAAACACTATTGTCTTAAAATAAAAAAAGTTCTCACTACTGACTGAATTTCAATTTTTATCTATCTTTTTATGCTCACATCTTGGTCTCACAACTAAATTATAAATTTATTGATTGTAGAGATCATGTTCTATGCTTTTTTCTAATTTTCATATATACATGGTGCTTTATATAGAGACTCATCAAAAGCTTGTTTATGGTTAAAATGTCCAGACACTTTTTGATAATTATAGGTGAGAATAATTTTATTCTTTGTCTTCATTTTTATCTATTTTTATCAGTAGCCATACAGTTTCTCATCAAAAGGAAAAAGAAAACGTTTCTAGCCTGAGTTTGATTTCTTACTATAAACTCTATCAACCTTTCTGAACTGAAGGCATATTTGCATAAAACAAAAATATCTGTATAATAGGTCTAACACTGAGCAATTAATCATATCAGAGACAGTCAAATCTAGTCTTATTAATACCTATTTTAATAGTTAAAATAGGGCTCTTTGCTGATCTCATTACACATTCATTAAGAGTGATGATTGATTATTATGTAAGTTTTTTAAAAATCGGCTATTATAATAGTCAATGCAGCTGTGATTCTAAAATCATCATTTAAAAGCAACATCAGTAGTAAAGTGCATGATGCTTATTAAATAAAGATATATAGCTTTCCTTCTAGTTTTTATTAGTATTAGGTATGATGCATGAATGCTGGGTAATTATAATATCTGTTATATTTATTATTTATTTGACTAATGGAGTCATATACACAAATATATATTATTAACATATACAAGGTAAAATTTGTATCTTACAGAAACATGACTACATTACAAAAATATAATTAATATTATGGAGATGCCATATAATTAGTGGGTTATATTACAAATTTTCCCTTGTTCTTTCTTTTCTCCTGAAATTGAGTGTTGGAAAGCACATGGGATTATAATTGGTCTTGTTAAATTTCATTTTTTTCATTGAATATATGAACTGCTTACCAAATGAAAATTAAAAAAAAAATCCTATGTTGGAAAATGCAGTTTCACATTACTATTGTATTATCATTTGTTTTATTTTTAGTCTAAATAAGAAGTACAGGTTTTTTTCCCAGCAACTTTCTATGCTTTTTTTTCCCAGCATAGAAAGTTGCTTTTTGTTTTTTACTTGGTAAATACTTCAAATATATGTCATTAGAAGAATGATTATTTAGAATTCTTCATTCTTTCAAACTTCTAATTTAAGGACATAAGAAAGAACAATCTAGGATCTGCTACACTCATATCTATATGGCCTGAAGGAGGCTGATTTATAGTTATCTGTAGAAATGATTTATTACACGAATATTCTGCTATCCATAAAACTTGTGCTATCCATAAAATTGACACTAAGTATACTGAACAGCTATAGAAGGAAACCTCTATTAGATACAGTTAAGGGAGGAGGGGAGAATGGAGGCTTCCACTAGCCAAGCTAACATAATTACCTCTTAACTAATGAGAGGGTTTTCCTCAAAGAGTTTATTGACTGCAGATATTGTTAGCAGGACTGTGTCCTCCTACGATTTAATTATCTGATAATCCTAACACAACTAATTAAATTATCACTTTTTTTGAAGGTTGTGACACAACACCTATCTATAAGATGGAAACAGCCATTTAACAGCATACAGAGCCTCCCTGGCAGTATTTCCTAGCTGTTTGAACTATTTCAGAACAACCTCAGATTTAATTTCATTGTAAAGTAGAAGTTATCGTATTCTCTTGTTTGATTGGAAGTTTTCAGCAATATTGATAGCTCAATACTCATTTAGACAGCTTTGAATTGAATTGACAAACTGTAATTTCCTCAACTTCAAGCCATTTATACATCCTATTAACATATATACATTTATATATTCCTGAATCTTTTGTTTTAGGGGTGTTCTACAGATGAATACTCTGCTCAAATTTTTGGAGTTCCTTACTATATTCCGTCTTTACCTCTAGCTCCAAATGACAAATATGGGTCTCACATATCCATTTCCTGTCTGGATTGAAAAGGACTGACTTTGAAGTGTCTGTATTAAAGTGGAAAGGGATGAGTAGTGAGAGATAAGTGGGATAAAGAGGAGCAGACCCAGAGCCATCTCTTTAGGATGTAATGCTTAGATTCTCTGAGAAAACCAATGTGTAGATTAACTCCATATTTTAACATAGTTGCAATAATGTCGAAAGCTTTGAAGGATGAAAAGAAGTACTAAAAGCAAAGCCTCAGAGATGTTTGCTGAAAGTAAAAGAGACAATTTCATTTTCTTTGGCTTAATTGTGGATCTGTGTTATAAACTGATGGTGAACAGTCTGAGGTCATTTTTTTTTTTTTTTAGTACTTGCTAGAAGAAAACTGTCTTCATCCTCACCTACTGCCTCCCTTAATATAGTTCTGTGTACAAGAGAAGAATAGTGAAAATCTGGAGTTATAGTTTTTGCATCCAATAAGGATGGATTTGGGTGGGAGTTCTTCCTATTAAAGGATCATATGCTGTCCTTAGTCTCAGCTCTGTTTCACTTCTAAGTCAGATTAATCTAATAGATTAACTGTGCCAGTGGATGAGAAATCACTAAAATTTAACATATCTTAATAATGAGGAGAATTGCAGCATTGGGCTGGCTCTTAGTCCAACACAATCATTTTACTATAAGGATAGTGAATTAATTTTTCAGATCCTGAGAACTAGGAACAATATATTACAAAATATTACAAAAACTTCCTTCTTTCCAAATATAAAGTATAATGAAAATTGAGCACACGTACCTTGAAACAAAGTAGAATTGAGTTTTTAATTTGCTGATGTTTATACTAAGAGAAGACATTAGGTGATTTCTAATCAGTTG